>NC_053489.1:184439915-184757415 GCF_905171775.1 Rana temporaria
AAAAAAGTTTGACAGGATTGGGAATAAGGGTGAATGTTTAGTAAAAAATTATGCTTGTGTAAAGAGGTGCCAGCATATACAGACGGTGGGTCCTAATAGAGGGTGTGACTTTAAGGCAGGCAGGAGAGCATCATAGCACCACAGAGCACTCTTCAATGAAATATCTGTTTGAGCTTGTTCAATTTGTGCCCATAGTTTGGCGGTGTAGTGACGACGCCAATCTACAAGTCTACCTAGATGTACTGCCTGGTGGCATTTCAAGACATCTGGAAGTGCCTGCCAACCTTTTTGTGATGCATCTTCAGACCTGTCACGTAACTCCCGGCCGCTCTAATACTCCGATCCAGGGCTACAGCAGGAGGAGCTGAGATCTCCCTCCGACGCTGTATGGTCATGTCACTGGCAAGCTGGCCACTCAGCCCCTTCCACTGTAGCCCTGGATCGAAATAGGAGAATGTCCGGGAGTCACGTGAGCGGCCTGAAGATGCATCACAAAAAGGTATTTAGAGACTTTGTTTCTAACAATTACACAGTGCAGGATGGCAGCTTAAAAGAGGGGCTGGCAACAATTTTTTTTACATTTTGTTTTTTTTTACCAACAGCATCGGGGGGGGTTGTTAGGACAGAGACGCAGACTCGCGAGCTGACAGGCAGGGAGGGGAGAGTGGAGATGAGAGCTGCAGATGACAAAGGCATGTAAACTGACCACGGTGTCAGGGCTCAGCAGTCATTATAAACCTTGGTCAGTTTACAGGGGGGAGAGCAGAAACAGGTAGGATCAGCCAGGTTTTTTAGAACTTCCAGAGGGGAAGGTTAGACAGCACAAGCACTGTGCTATTTAACCTGCTATTACAAGCAAACAGGATCTCCCTTTTTTATTGTATTTTTTTTGGTTGCAAACATTTTAACGCGGAGGTCCACCCCCGAAATATTTTTTTTTTAAATCCAGCAGCTACAAATACTGCAGCTGCTGCCTTTTAAAAAATGGACACTTACCTCTCCAGCGTGCCCGCGATGTCGGCAGACGAGGCTGAGCAATCGCACGGTCCTCCGATGCTGCTGCCGCCGCCGCCATGGTCGGTGAGGCCTTGCGGGTTCCTTGCCCGGTTCCTTACTGCACATGCGCGAGAAACGTGGCACACCGTCACTGGTCCCGGCTCTCTCCTGGGAACACTGTATTTCCCCAGGAGACAGCAGGGGGGATGGGAAGTGGTGTAGACTCCCCCCTGAAAGGTGCCAACTGTGTCACCAGAGGGGGGGGTTCCGAAAAGCAGAAGTTCAATTTTTGGGTGGAACTCCGCTTTAACCACTTAAGGACCCGCTCATGTACATATACGTCGGTACTTTAAAGATGGATATCTCGGTAACGGCAGCAGCTGCCGCCACAACCGAGATATCCATCTTTTCTTTGAGCGGTCCTGTAAACGATAACTGTGGTCTCCGCTGCGAATTCGCCGCGATATCACCGCTATCGGCGGTGGGAGAGGGCCGCCGATAACCGGAGCCGTCAGCAGCGGCGGAGGCGATCGGGTCCTGTCCCCTGCTCGGCTGTGATACGAGTGAGGGCAAGATGGCCCCCACTCGTCTCCATAGCATAGCAGGGCGGAAGCGTCGTCAAAACGTCACTTCCCCCCATGTTTCTTAAAGTGAAATTTTCTTTTTCTTTTTTTTTTGCACTTTAGTCTAAATATGGGATCGGAGGTCTTTTTGACCCCAGATCTCATATTTAAGAGGACCTGTCATGCTTTTTTCTATTACAAGGGATGTTTACATTCCTCGTAATAGGAATAAAAGTGACCGTTGTTTTTATTTTTTTTTAGTGTAAAAATGAATAAAATAAATAAAAATAAATAAGAAAACAAAGATTATTATTTTTTTTTTTAAAGTGCCCCGTCCCAACGAGCTCGCACGCAGAAGCAAACGCATACATGAGTAGCGCCCGCATATGAAAACGGTGTTCAAACCGCACAAGTGAGGTATCACCGCGATTGTTAGAAAGCGAGCAATAATTCTAGCCCTAGACCTTCTCTAACTCAAAATATACAACCTATAGAATTTTTTAAACGTCGCCTATGGAGATTTTTAAGGTAAAAAGTTTGACGCCATTTCACGAGCAGGCGCAATTTTGAAGCGTGACATGTTGGGTATCATTTTACTCGGCGCAACATTATCTTTCACAATATAAAAAAAAAATGGGCCAACTTAACTGTTGTCTTATTTTTTAATTGAAAAAGTGATTTTTTCCCCAAAAAGTGCGCTTGTAAGACCACTGGGCAAATACGGTGCGACAAAAAGTATCGCAACGAACGCCATTTTATTCTCTAGGGTGTTAGAAAAAATATATATATAATGTTTGGGGTTTTAAGTAATTTTCTAGCAAAAAAACCTGGTTTAAGCTTGTAAACACCAAATCTGAAAAACAGGCAAGGTCCTTAAGTGGTTAAAGCGGTTGTATACCCGCAAAAAATAGGATTTTTGTACTCACCGTAAAATCCATTTCTCTGGGTTCATGGACGGACACAGCAGCAATTGACCTTAGGGTTATATCCGCTTCCTTCAGGAGAGTTTAGGCAGAAACAAAGCACTTTAAGTGTGAACAACACTTTCCTGAGTGCAGCTCCTCCCAGGGGGCGTGGTTCCCCAGGTATAACACACACCCTGCTCTAGCAGCTTCCAGTTCGTAACAAGCAGTACAAACAAAGGAGGGGTGGGTGCTGTGTCCGTCCATGAACTCCGAGAAATGGATTTTACGGTGAGTACAAAAATCCTATTTTCTCTTCCGTTCATGGACGGACACAGCAGCAATTGACCTTAGTGACATCCCCAAGCAGTGTCAAAAAAATTCGAGGGGTGGGAAAAAACACTGCAAATTAAGCTTCACCCCAAACAAACCAGAGTGCCTCAATGGAGGAACTTCAACCTTAAACAGCTGCCTGCAAAAACTTGCGGCCAAAGGAGGCATCCGAAGATGCACTCACATCCACCTTGCAAAACTTGAAAAGGTGTGGGTTGACGACCAGGTCGCTGTCTTACACACCTGTAAAACAGACGCTTGATGGCGGAAAGTCCAAGAGGGATCAATCGCCCTGGTCGAATGCGCCGTAACCAAAAAGGGAGGCGCCCGCGCCTTTTAGGGCATAGGCCTGGAGCACAACCCGTCTGCTCCACCTGAAAAATGGAGGCCAACGACCACCAGACCTTTTTTAGGACCAGTCACTAACACGAACAGTGAGTCCGATCTCCGGAACGGAGCCATAGCAGACAAGTACACCCGTAGGGCTCGCACCACGTCCAAGGAAAGTAACGTGGCCTCCTTCGAGTTCTCAGGCTGAGGACATAAGCATAGTAAACCCAATGTCCTCATTAATGTGAAAAGCCGAAACAACCTTTGAAAGGAACGATGGCTGCGGCCGCAGCACCACCTTACCCTTGTGTAAAAGAGCCTTGTAAGACAAGGGCGCCAGATCCCAAACTCGTCTGACCGAAGGAATGGCTGCAAGGAAGACCACCTTCTGGGACAGAGTCAACAGAGGAATCTCCCGAGTGTCCTCAATCGGAGCCCTTTGAAGCACAGAGAGGGCCGAATTCAAGTCCCACGGAGGCAGTGGAGGACGCACAGGAGGGGCCACATGCCTGACCCCCTGTACAAACGTACGCACTAGGGAGTGCGTCGCCAACGGCCGCTGAAAATAAACAGCCAAGGCTGAAATCTGACCCATAACCGTACTTAAGGCGAGAGCCTGATCCACTCCACGCTGTAAGAACAGCAAAATCCGGGACAGCACGTATGTGCGGGGGTGCCATTTTACATCTGCACACGTAGAGATGTAGGCCTTCCACGTACGATGGCAAACCCTACATGAAGTAAACTTCTGTGCAAGTAGCATGGTAGAGATCTCAGAGTCCGAAGGACCTCGGTCCTTCAGCACCTGGCTCCCAACAGCCATGCCGTTAAAGCCAGCGACTGTAAAGCAGGGTGAGAAAAATCAGACCCTGCGACAGAAGATCTACTCTCAGGGGTAGAAGCCAAGGGACGTCTGCCACCAGACGCACCAGGTCCCCGTACCAGGAACGGCGCGGCCAATCCGGAGCGACCAGGATTGTTGATAACCCCTCCGCTTCCACTCTGCGCAACAGGCGAGGGAGAAGCTCCAGAGGAGGGAAAGCGTAGACTAGGCGATAGTGACCCCACGGTGCCACCAAAGCGTCTGACGCGTCCGCCGAAGGGTCTCTTGACCTGGACACAAAACGTGACATCTTCCGATTGAGACGGGACGCCAGAAGGTCCACGCCTGGAGTGCCCCTCTGAACCTTTTCCGGGTGCAACGACCATTCTCCCTGGTCCAGTGTTTGGCGACTTAGGTAGTCGGCTTGTCAACTCTGCACCCCCAGAATGCACACGGCCGACAGAGCCGGAACGTACCTTGTGGCTCACCAGAGAATGTGTGCAACCTCTGCCGCTGTGGCTGAGCTTCGCGTGCCCCCTTGATGGCAGACATACGCCACGGCCGAGGTGTTGTCGGACTGGATCCTGACCGAACGGTCCTGCAGACCCAGAGACCACTTGGGAGAGCCGCAGCCTGATAGCCCGGAGCTCCAGGACATTGATTGGCAGACGGGACTCCACCGCCCCTGGGCTGACTGGACACTCCAGAACGCCCCCAGCCGGAGAGGCTGGCATCCGTCGTAACCACTGTCCGATAGCACGGCAGGAATAATTTCCTAATCCGAAGCACCGGAGATGTCAGCCACCACACTAGGGAGGACCTGACCAGGCGACTCACCCAAATCTGGTAATCCAGAGACGAAGGGAGCTTGTCCCAACGTGACAGAATCTCTTTCTGGAACACTCGAGTGTGAAATTGGGCATACGGAAACGCCTCGAAAGAGGCTACCATGGGACCCAGAATTCTCTTGCAAATGCGAAGCGAGGACCACATCTGGGTCGCTAACCGCTGCACCGCAGATTGCAGTATCTGGAGTTCTTCCTTCGAGAGAAAAACTCGCTTCTGAGGAATCGAGGACCAACCCCAGGTATTCCAGTCGCTGAGAAGGTACCAACATTGACTTCTGGACATTCAGTAGCCACCTGAATCTTTTGGAGGGGCTGGCAGGTGATGGACCATCCTCTCCTAAGACTGAGCTTAAAAAAGCTCTCAGGAGAAGGTCGTCCAGGTATCCTACAAAAGCGATTCCGCGCTGCCTTAGCAGGGCCAGAATCTGAGCGATCACCATTGTGAAAACTTGTGGTGCTGAAGCCAGGCCGAAGGCCACAAACTGAAAATGGTCCTCTTCGACCGCAAAACGCAGAAAACTCTGGTGTTTTGCGCGTATGGGAATATGCAGGTACACGTCCTGAGTACCCAAGGACGCCCCAAAGTCCCCCTGATGGAGAGCCGCCACTACAGAGCGAACAATTTCACCCTGAACCTTTGCACTTTGACAAAGGAGTTAAGGGCCTTAAGGTCCAGGATTGGACGGACCCCTTCCTTTTTTGGGGACTACAAACAGATTGGAGTAAAAACCCCTGAAACCGTTCCCTTGAAGGAACCGGTATAATCACTCCCCTGACCAGCAGATCCTGACCAGCCCCTGACAGGGCCACCCGGCGTACCGGAGGAAGCTGGAAGGAAAAATCTGTTTGGTGGACAAGAGAGAAACTATCTTGTACCCCGAGGACATTACCTCGCAAACCCAGCAAAACCGGTCTCACTGCCGACCCCACTACTGTAAACATGGAGCGGGCCACAGCCTCAGCTCTCCTATCTCCGCAGATAGGAGAGCTGAGGCTGTGGTCCGCTGAACCCATAAAGGCAGGAGCCCCTTCCACAGGCAACGTGGTAGACTTGTTCAGTCTGGACACAGGGGGGTCCGCTGACGGAGGTTTTTTTTTTTTTTTTAAGTCTTCATCAAGAGGATAACGGACCGCAAAGTATTTTGGTACATCAAAAACTTTCTGCGGCCGATCCCATTCCTTGTATAATATTTTGTCCAGGTATGGAACACAAGGAAACACTTTTGCGGTGCGGGGCAGCGTGCGGAACCCAAAAGGAACCGGCATCTCTGATGTCTCAGCCGTCCTCAAGTTTTTGAGTATCCCGCACCGCATAAGAGCTCCAACAAAACGCCTTATCAAGAGCTGACCCTGAAGCAGAGTCATTCTCACTGACCGTGTGGGCTAAGCCTGCAACATCTGACATGACAGAACCACAGCCAGCAGCAGGGTCTGGTTCCGTGTCAGAGCCGTCCCTAGAAGCAGGCGCAGGGAGGGGGTTTTTACCCCCCTTCTGGCCACTTGTCTCTTCAATCCTGGCGATAAACGCCTAAGGGACTGCCGTATGGGCTCTACAGAGACCGCAGGGGGACTAAGGGGGCAGAGACCCACAGGTCACCCTCCCGGCCACAAAACAGAGAGCAGGGGACCCCCAAGTAACTCACCACCCGGCCAGGCTGTAGTGCTGCTGAAGCGCTGTCAGCTCTGCGCGGTCCCTCAGGAAGCAATTCGCGGGCTGCAAAATGGCGGTCATACACGTGTTTAAAGCAACAGTGACACAGCAGAAAACACAGCCCAGCACGCACAGCAACTCCAGTACAACAAATTAATAGGAAGGGAGAAGCTGCTGCTCCAGGTGAGCACACCTGAGCAATCACTGTCCTCTCAGAAACAGGTGGGTGCCTGCAATGCATGATGTAAAAACTTGAAGGCAGGGTATGGACAGCCGTACACCAATGAATCTTAAAAAAGTAAGCCTTTAATGGTGAAAAAGGAAAGGCACTACAAAAAATTAATAGCACCACACAGCAGCACAGCCCCCGTAGTGACAGAGTGACAGAGCCCCAGGCACCCCCCCCCCCCCTTACAGCCATCACCCAGCATGGGAAAAGAGGGAGAGGAAGGGAGAGAGGAAAGCAGGGCGGACCCTCATTCGACCTCCCCAGGAAGGCACCAGCCATACCACCTTGCCAGGGCAAGGGGCCACTACATACCCGTCCTGCGACCACCGGCTGGAGGCATTCCGGACAGAACCAACGTCCGCTAAACGGCATGGCTGTCGGCCAGACACACTGTGACAAAGGCATAGAGACCGGTCATATGTGTGCCCTAGAACATGTAGTTCCCCGGCCACCACTGGAGCCACGGGGCATGTCGTGGACGACCCAGTGCCGAGGGCCGGCACATGCTCGATGGCCGAGCATGGGGGGACTACAAGGATCAAGATCCAGCCTGTCGCCCAGTCGGCAGTTGATAGTTTGATCTCAGGATCAAAAAATGCAGGAACAAAATAATAAAAAGCGAGAAAATCGCAAGAAAAATATTTCTCCAGAGTACAGGGACTCCAGAGGGACTCCAGAGTGACTGACCTCTCCTCTCCTGCTAGAGCAGGGTGTGGGTTATACCCGGGGGAAACAACCCCCTGGGAGGAGCTGCACTCAGGAAAGTGTTGTTAACACTTAAAGTGCTTTGTTTCTGCCTAAACTCTCCTGAAGGAAGCGGATATAACCCTAAGGTCAATTGCTGCTGTGTCCGTCCGTGAACGGAAGAGAAATTTTTTTTTTACACCTGAAAGGCAAAAGGCATAATGAGCTAGTATGCACCGCATACTAGCTCATTATGAAATACTTAACTTGGAACTAAGTGTGGAGAACTTACCTGGTCCACGCCAAGCGGGATGTCATCTTGCCTCGTCGTGTCTTCCGGGTATCGCCGTTCCGGCGCTGTGATTGGCTGGATCGGCGATGTCGTCACTCCTGCACATGCGCGAGACTTTATTCCGGCAAGGACCGGCGGCGAGGGGAATATCTCCTAAACCGTACAGGTTTAGGAGATATTCTTTATACCTACAGGTAAGCCTTATTATAGGCTTACCTGTAGGTAAAAGTGGTAGTAAAGAGTTTACCACCACTTTAAGTAACCCACAGCTTATATGGTTGTGATAGTCTACTGAACTGAATTACCCTCTTTTCAATAATCGTGTAAATGTTTAGCCTATGTCTGAAAGTATAATTATTGCATAAATAGCTCATTGGCAGACAATAAGAGATGATCGGGCAGGGTCTCTGAATATTTGCACCACGGGGATGTCACTTTTCATGAAGATTAATTTAAATGTTTGCAGTACATTCTGTGTACGATGCATTTAAAAAGACAACAACCTGCCACACAATCGCATTTATAAACAATTACGTTGCACATTCTTCACTAAACAGCACTTAAAGCGGTTGTAAACCCGCATGAAAAAAACATTTTTTTTCCCCTCCTGTAAGGGAAAAGTCATAATGAGCCAATATGCACCGCATATTAGCTCATTATGAAATACTTACCCCGGAACGAGGTGCGTAGCACTTACCTGGTTCACGCCGAGCGAGATTTCATCTTGCCTCGGCGTGTCTTCCGGGTATCGCTGGTCCAGCGCTGTGATTGGCTGGAGCGGCGATGACGTCACTTGTGCGCGGGAGATTTAAAACTCGGCAAGGTCCGGCGGCTGCCGGTCCTTTCGCCGTAGATCCCCCCTGCGCATGCGCAGTGGCGCATTGCGAGGGGAATATCTCCTAAACCGTGCAGGTTTAGGAGATATTCTCCTTACCTACAGGTAAGCCTTGTTATAGGCTTACCTGTAGGTAAAAGTAGAAAAAGTGGGTTTACAACCACTTTAATACCAAACATGGCAAAGTGAAACTTACATCTGTGCCTATGCATGAGTACCACCACCATCAGGAGTACAAAAAAAAAGAAAAATAGATAAAAAAAAAAAATAATAATAACACATGGCCAGCCAATTTCAATTGAGCAAATGCAAACAAAATGTAAACTTCTAGACTTTTCTTGTAAACAATGTACTACAATACAGAAAGAGAAACCATGACTTACCCTGGTTTTTGCATAACTCAGCATATCAAAGGCTGTTTCATAAGTAGGCCAGGGGGCATTAACACAGTATTCAGTCACAAAGTTGTCATCCTGAATGCATAAAATAAATAATATGTTAATAAATATTGGACAGGCAGATGGCATCATACAATTTAGAGAAGACAGCATACCTTTATTTTTACTAGACTGTCTTTGGCTTCATCCACAAGCTCCTGCCAGAGAGACTGTCCATAACTTCCAATGGATGTGGATGCCATTTTCTCCAGTATGGTGTTGACTTTTACTTTATACACAAGCTGCTCAAAAGATTAATCTGTTTTAATACAACATTCTAGCAAATGGCATTTGTGGTAATAAACACAACAAGGGGTATATTCATGAAAAGCATCAACAAAATAAAACCTAGCACATCTCGTTCAATATCATGTGCCAAAACATAATTAATTAAATAACATCCTGTTCCTTAACCACTTCAATACCGGGCTTTTATACACACACCTCATTACCGGGCCTATTCTGGCACTTCTGTCCTACATGTAAAAATCATCATTCTTTTGCTAGAAAATTACGCAGAACCCCCAAATATTATATATGTTTTTTTTAGCAGACACCCTAGGGAATAAAACGACGGTCATAGCAACGTTTTATCTTGCACGGTATTCGCGCAATAATTTTTCAAACGCCCTTTTTTTGGAAAAAAAATTGTTTCATGAATTAAAAAAATAAAAAAACAGAAAAGTTAGCCCAATTTTTTTGTATAATGTGAAAGATTATGTTACACCGAGTAAATAGATACCTAACATGTCACGCTTTAAAATTGCGCATACTCATGGAATGGCGCCAAACTTCAGTACTTAAAAATCTCCATAGGCAACGCTTTAATTTTTTTTTTACAGGTTACCAGTTTAGATTTACAGAGGAGATCTAGTTCTAGATTTGTTGCTGGCACTCTAACGCACGCGGCGATAACTCACATATGTGGTTTAAACGGTGTTCACATATGTCGGCGGGACTTACGTGTGCGTTCGCTACTGCGCGCGAGCTACCGGGGACAGGGGCGTTTTCATTTTATTTTTTATTCTTTTATTTATTTAATTTATTTTACTTAATTTTTTCTTTTTTACACTTCTTTTCTAATTTTTTTATTTTTTTATTACTTTTCTTCCTATTACAAGGAATGTAAACATCCCTTGTAATAGGAAATGTGTGTGACAGGTCCTCTTTATGGAGAGATGCGGGGTCAATAAGACCCTGCATCTCTCCTCCAGGCTGGAAACCATGAGATCGGTGAAAAAAAATTCACCGATCTCATGAATACTGCTGCTTACTAGCCGCAATTGCGGCTTTGTTTACTTACAGGGACCCGGGCGTGACGTCATCACATCGTGCCCGGGTCCTTCGACAGTCATAGAGATGACTGGTGACCAGATCACATGAGCGATTACTTGCATACAGCCGCTATTGGCTACAGGAGCGGTCAGCCTCCCATTGCTTTCAATCGCAACTAATTGCCAGTTGGCTGTCCCACGTGTAAACATGAACAGCCCCATTCACAAGTGTGAATAGGGCCTTAGACCTTACTTGATTACAGGTCAAAGAGAATTTTTTAAGCAGACTTTTCTTGTGCATTTCCCTCCACTTTTCACAGTCTTTTCCTTTTCTTATACCTCAGGCTATGAATTCAAAAATAAAACAAATTTCCACAGACTAATATTGTTACATCTCCTGAATGTAACTTGCATATATTGTTGCTACAATCACCGCCAGATACAACCACATATTTTAACACACAGCACAGTACTGCTGCAGATCAGCGAAGGATGTGAAAGCCGGTGTTCTGTCAAAGTGCCCAGTTATCGAATAGTGCCCGGGATCAAAACTGTGCTGCGTCGCAGAACAGCTGAGTTTACGATTCATGTAGGTGAGGGGCGGATATTTACTTGAAGGGGTTGGATTTTTTCAAAGATGGGCAGTGCTGGGGGCGGAGTTTTTATCGATGCTTGAATCCTGCTTGTTTTACGAGACAACACTCGCAAACCAAGTAAGGATTTTTTTTAAAATAATAGCTCGTATTGCGAAACACTAGTTAACCGCGTTACTTGTAATCCAAGGTTCCACTGTGTTACGGGTGAGGAAATAAATCACAGCATCAACACATCGCGATTGGGGTGTCCCTGATGCGGCATCGATGCTGCAACCAGAATCATCGATTGGCAGGTGCCGCCATCCCGACTTGCCCCGTTATTCCTGGGAGATCGCTCCGAGTGTATAGTTGATAACATAACAGCTTTTTAATAAATCCCATGTTACAATCCATTAAGTGGGATATTGATCTGGTCAGTTAAAGGAGTTGTAAAGGTAGAAGTTTTTATTTTATCTTAATGCATTCTATGCATTTAAATGAAAAACCTTCTGTGTAGCAGCCACCCCCCCCCCCCCCCCGATTACTTACCTGAGCCCCATCTCTCTCCAACGATGTCCAAAAATGTCCTCCCGATTGCCTGAGATACAGCAGCGGCGCCATTGGTTCCAGCGGTTGTCAATAAAAGTCAGTCAGTCAGTCAGGGGAGAGAGGGGGCGGAGCTCTGTGTCTGAATGGACACACGGAGCTGTGACTGCTCCAGTGGCCCCATAGGAAGCTGCTGACTGTGGGGAAACTTGATAGAAGGGAGTAGCCACAAGCAGCAAAGCGGGACCCAAGAAGAGGAGGATCCGGTCTGCTCTGTGCAAAACCAACTGCACAGAGGAGGCAAGTATAACATGTTTGACTTAATTTAAGTAGCAGTGGGGTTGTTAATCAGTTTTAGCTGCTTATGTGTTAAGGAAATTAACAACAAGTGCACTAGAAAGGCAAAGGCAAAACAGGAATGGTTATACAGGTGGAGGCCAGTGACATTTTTGTTCTCATCTTTTCTGACTGTTTTTCACTGAGCAGATTCCAGGAGACAGACAGTTACTCTAAAGCCTCGTACACACAATCAGTCCATCCGATGAAAACGGTCTGAAGGACAGTTGTCTTAGGTTAACCGATGAAGCTGACTGATGGTCCTTCGCGCCTACACACCATCAGTTAAAAAAACGATCGTGTCAGAACGCAGTGACGTAAAACACAATGACGTGCTGAAAAAAACAAAGTTCAATGCTTCCAAGCATGCGTCGACTTGATTCTGAGCATGCGTGGGTTTTTAACCGATGGTTTTGCATACCAACAATCGGTTTTGACCTATCGGTTAGCAATCCATTGGTTAAATTTTAAAGCAAGTTTGCTTTTTTTTTAACCGAAGGTTAAATAACCTATGACGCACACACACGATCGGTTTGGACCGATGAAGAGTCCATCAGACCGTTTTCATCAGTTTAACCCATTGTGTGTACGAGCCTTAAGAGAGCTGGACAGAGCCGTAGAAAGTCCTTAACCCATCAGCAGGACCAGTATCTGCTTCTTTGTGCAAGGAGGAACAGGATGAGCACTGCCAGAGCCCTACAAAATTACCTCCAGCAGGCCACTGGTGTGCATGTCTGACCAATCAATCAGAAAAATACTTCATGAGGGTGGCCTGACATCCTCTAATGGCCTCTGTGCTCACTATCCGGCACCATGGAGCTCGATTGGCATTTGCCATTAAAAACACCAGAATTGTCAAGTCTGCCACAATATCAATATATTGATTTCAAGCTATGTTCAAGATGAAGGAATTACTGAGATTATACCTCAACATCCAGTCCAAACTGTATTGCAAACTTCTCCGCTTCCTCAAATTTAAGCTTGTGAAGTAATCGACTTAACCTGGTAAAAAGGAATGAACAGATGAGTAGAGAAGATCCATAACACCTCTGTAACCATGTCATTTACATAATATACCTGTTTTCTGGTAAAGCTTCAGTTAGACATCTCAGTGCAAGCCCACTGACCAGGCCCCCAGATGACCTAAATATGCAATAAAGAATAGTCTTAAAAACAAAAAACAAAACAAAAACACATATCTAGTTATTTACTTGGATGGACCAAACATACCCCTCGTGGTCATCATATATTCCTTCTAGAAGATATATTGTATCCTATTAGAGATAGAAGCATTTCGTTTCAGATATATAAACATTTTCAACAAAATAATAATCATCCTTTACCAAGGGAGCAATAATTCATCTCTTGCCATTTTAAAGCAGAAAAGTAGGTATGTAAATGCAGAATGACAGGCATTCAAAGCCAATGCACTACTGCGTGGCAGTGAGCTCTTCCATCTTTTCATAGATTGTTGAAAACTAAAAAGGAAGTTGGGACTCCTCCATGAAGCCAATGGCAATTCAACAAGGCAATACATACATAATGACTTAATGAGTTTATTGGCATAAAGAGGGTATAAAATCGCACTCAGTATGTAATACATTAAAAGTCAATACATATACATAAGTGTTGAACTTATCGGTATCTATATATATTTTTTTACAGATTAACGGATGCATCTATTCCTGATGAAGTGTCTTTACACAAAACGCATTGCTAGGATGCAACCTTGTTCTAGTATGAATAGAGATTATATATATATATATATATATATATATATATATATATATATATACAGTGAGGAAAATAAGTATTTGAACACCCTGCTATTTTGCAAGTTCTCCCACTTGGAAATCATGGAGGGGTCTGAAATTGTTATCGTAGGTGCATGTCCACTGTGAGAGACATAATCAAAAAAAAATAATCCAGAAATCACAATGTATGATTTTTTTAACTATTTATTTGTATGATACAGCTGCAAATAAGTATTTGAACACCTGAGAAAATCAATGTTAATATTTGGTACAGTAGCCTTTGTTTGCAATTACAGAGGTCAAACGTTTCTTGTAGTTTTTCACCAGCTTTGCACACACTGGAGGAGGGATTTTGGCCCACTCCTCCACACAGATCTTCTCTAGATCAGTCAGGTTTCTGGGCTGTCGCTGAGAAACACGGAGTTTGAGCTTCCTTCAAAGATTCTCTATTGGGTTTAGGTCTGGAGACTGGCTAGGCCACGCCAGAACCTTGATATGCTTCTTACAGAGCCACTCCTTGGTTATCCTGGCTGTGTGCTTCGGGTCATTGTCATGTTGGAAGACCCAGCCTCGACCCATCTTCAAAGCTCTAACTGAGGGAAGGAGGTTGTTGCCCAAAATCTCGCAATACATGGCCCCGGTCATACTCTCCTTAATACAGTGCAGTCGCCCTGTCCCATGTGCATAAAAACACCCCCAAAGCATGATGCTACCACCCCCATGCTTCACAGTAGGGATGGTGTTCTTGGGATGGTACTCATCATTCTTCTTCCTCCAAACACGGTTAGTGGAATTATGACCAAAAAGTTCTATTTTGGTCTCATCTGACCACATGACTTTCTCCCATGACTCCTCTGGATCATCCAAATGGTCATTGGCAAACTTAAGACGGGCCTTGACATGTGCTGGTTTAAGCAGGGGAACCTTCCGTGCCATGCATGATTTCAAACCATGACGTCTTAGTGTATTACCAACAGTAACCTTGGAAACGGTGGTCCCAGCTCTTTTCAGGTCATTGACCAGCTCCTCCCGTGTAGTCCTGGGCTGATTTCTCACCTTTCTTAGGATCATTGAGACCCCACGAGGTGAGATTTTGCATGGAGCCCCAGTCCGAGGGAGATTGACAGTCATGTTTAGCTTCTTCCATTTTCTAATGATTGCTCCAACAGTGGATCTTTTTTCACCAAGCTGCTTGGCAATTTCCCCGTAGCCCTTTCCAGCCTTGTGGAGGTGTACAATTTTGTCTCTAGTGTCTTTGGACAGCTCTTTGGTCTTGGCCATGTTAGTAGTTGGATTCTTACTGATTGTATGGGGTGGACAGGTGTCTTTATGCAGCTAATGACCTCAAACAGGTGCATCTAATTTAGGATAATAAATGGAGTGGAGGTGGACATTTTAAAGGCAGACTAACAGGTCTTTGAGGGTCAGAATTCTAGCTGATAGACAGGTGTTCAAATACTTATTTGCAGCTGTATCATACAAATAAATAGTTAAAAAATCATAAATTGTGATTTTTGGATTTTTTTTTTGATTATGTCTCTCACAGTGGACATGCACCTACGATGACAATTTCAGACCCCTCCATGATTTCCAAGTGGGAGAACTTGCAAAATAGCAGGGTGTTCAAATACTTATTTTCCTCACTGTATATATATATATATATATATATATATATATATATATATATATATATATATATATATATATATATATATATATATATATATATATATATATATATATATATATATATATATATATATATATATATATATATATATATATATATAAAAAATATCAGAATGTATCCGAAGATAGTACTGATCCAAGCGCTCTATGGATATAGTGTGATATCTGAGATATGTGAAGTGGTAGTTTTTGGCAGAATAGCAGCTATTATAAAAGAAATGCTAGAAATGAGGAAAGGTGTCTCTATATGGAAACACTAACAGCGCTCAGGTAAAAGAAAAAAATCTAAAATTACCCCTCTGCTTATGGTGATAGATAATCACCCTTGGTGAGAGCAATTGTCACTCCAAATCAATCATATACCATGAGTGAAAAAGAAGAGCACAAAACCTCACTGAAATGATAATGGTTGAAATTGCAAAAGAAACGATGATACAAAGTCCATTTACCAAAAAAACTCATTAGCATAAAAAAGTCTCTAAAATCATTGTAATTCCTGTGCGTTGTTATACTCCTGAAGTGTCCACACAAAGATCTTCACATACAGGTCTCCCTTAGGAGTTCTACTCACCAGATGCCTATGGTGTAATCAGCCTTGAGAACTCCTGTGATCCTGCTGGGCTCCTTCAAATGGTATGCCTAGGATGTATCCTGGAAGACTCTAAATATCTTTCCTCCTATTACCAGCGTCTCTCGGTGGAGTGGATGGGTAATCAAGGGCAGAGTATGATCATGGAAAATAAGCATAGGAAAGGAACATAGTGTGATATTGCTTTTTATTCAAACCAAGCCCCTCACAAAATGTTATGCTTACAATGTAATAGAAAAATACAGGCACATCAGATGTTAGGACTATTAACTCACGTAGCTATGTTGCTTGTCAGCTCAGCTCCAGCTGACAAGTTGCTCGTTCTATACAACTGCTTCAGAGGGCGTACTACGCCCTCTGAAGACGGGAACCAATCCCAAAACGCGTCAGGGCGTGGCTACACAACGAGTCTACACCCATACAGACAGCAGTTGTATAGAACGAGCAACTTGTCAGCTGGAGCTGAGCTGACAAGCAACATAGCTACGTGAGCTAATAGTCCTAACATCTGATGTGCCTGTATTTTTCTATTACATTGTAAGCATAACATTTTGTGAGGGGCTTGGTTTGAATAAAAAGCAATATCACACTATGTTCCTTTCCTATGCTTATTTTCCATGATCATACTCTGCCCTTGATTACCCATCCACTCCACCGAGAGACGCTGGTAATAGGAGGAAAGATATTTAGAGTCTTCCAGGATACATCCTAGGCATACCATTTGAAGGAGCCCAGCAGGATCACAGGAGTTCTCAAGGCTGATTACACCATAGGCATCTGGTGAGTAGAACTCCTAAGGGAGACCTGTATGTGAAGATCTTTGTGTGGACACTTCAGGAGTATAACAACGCACAGGAATTACAATGATTTTAGAGACTTTTTTATGCTAATGAGTTTTTTTGGTAAATGGACTTTGTATCATCGTTTCTTTTGCAATTTCAACCATTATTTCAGTGAGGTTTTGTGCTCTTCTTTTTCACTCATGGTATATGATTGATTTGGAGTGACAACTGCTCTCACCAAGGGTAATTATCTATCACCATAAGCAGAGGGGTAATTTTAGATTTTTTTCTTTTACCTGAGCGCTGTTAGTGTTTCCATATAGAGACACCTTTCCTCATTATATATATATATATATATATATATATATATATATATATATATATATATTACACCTGGATTATATATTATATGTATTGACTTTTATTGTATTACATACCAAGTGCGATTTTATACCCTTTTTATGCCAATAAACTCATCAAGTCATTATATATGTATTGCCTTGTTCAATTGGCATTTGCCTCATATAAAAGCGCCACTTCCTTTTTAGTTTTCATTGATCCAGGGATGGAGGCACATATTACCATATGTAGGCCTCATTCAAAGTCCCATTTTTTCCCCTTGCCCTTTCTATGTATATTCATTAAGGATGGAGGCTTCTGGCTATACCAATGTACAGTTCTTTCCATTTACATATTACTACTTGCATGCCTTGTGTGGCTGATGGAATTAATCTGCATGCACAGGACGTGCAGTGGTGTACGTTTTTAACTTTTCACCCCTCCTTGCTAATTTGGCAGCCATGGCCTGCAGCTGTGTGTTCTGCACTTGTAGGGCCGCCCGGCCGCCTGTTACCAAGGAGCTGCAATGCGTGTCTGGTGCCCTCCCCCTTCCCTCTGCATTAGGGGATGGGTGAGTGGGTGGGATTGCTCGCTACACATCGGTGTCACGCTTGACGCTTCATGCCGGGCATCATGACGTCACGACGTATGCGCCATTGCACGCTCTTGCTGATATATAGGGGGAGTGTTCCTTGGCGCCATCACAGACGCCTCTTCTCCTCTATCACGCCCTGCGTGACACTGGAAGTTATCCGCGAGTGGATGGGACGCTCCAAACACCTTCTATTTGTTATGCCTTTGCACCATTGGCCACGCTACACTTTCTGTGCAACTTGAAGTTTGAGACTGGTTCACATCATGTATCTGTCTTGGCATTTTTGAACCTTTTCTTGTTGTGCACCATTCTTTGCTGGTTTATTCATTACCTTGGTTGGTTATATAATTTTCATATATACTTTTTACCCCTAGACTCACTCATTTGGTTTGGCTCCAGTTCTTAATGGCATACCTCCATCATCCTTCACTATCTTCAACCATTTTTCTCCCCCCACTGGTTATCTGGCACTTGCTTGGCTTACGTCATCATTACCACATCAGAGTTCTTCATAGTATACCCCCCTTTTTTACAGACTCCTTTGGAGCCCTATTCTGTGGTACCACATACACTATATGGAGAATCCAATATCTTGGGGACCTTGTGTTTGGGCGTTCGCCTCATGCGTGGTTTAGCTTCCACGACAGACATACCCCAGCGGTTCCTTTCAAGTGCAGTATCACATACCCCTGTCTTCCAGTAAGTAATTAAAATTATATATTTTTTTATCCCCCTTCCTTTGATGCTGGAGTTCTCACCAGAACGGGATATATATTTATTTTTTAGATTAACAGATGCATCTATTCCTGATGAAGTGTCTTGTATTGCTCATTTAAAGTCCCATTTCCCCCCCCCCCCCCCCCCCCTGACCTTTCTATGTATTTTCATAGATTGGAGTGGGCCCCAGGAAGGTAATTTTCACCTACACAACATTTACAACATACACGTTTGAAGAGGAAAGAAAATACATTATTAAACTCACCATTGTGATGCCAATTTGAACAAGACTGGAAACATCAGATACTTCAATAGAATACAAATGGTGCATTGTGGGCAAGGAATAAACCGCCAAGTTTCTCATCTGTGCAAAAAAAAATGTAAAGAAGTGAAGTTGATGGGCAGAGATGGCAGCATATCCTCCTCCATGAGGAGAAGCATAACTGGCTACATGGGGCAGTAATATGCCATTTTTCTTTACATCCTTTTTATATATACCCCAGATGTACAGTAGGTGGGACATATCCCCTAAGGGACTATATAGAGGGGCACCAACATTTTGATCACACCAGTTGCCGTTAAAACCACAGATGGGGTCGCTGGGTTGGAGCCGCTTAAGAATTATGCGAGTTGGCAGCAATGTACATTTGGTCTACTCTTTATGGATAGCTGTTTACATATTGTATCTGCTCTATGCTTGTCCCTGGGGTAGACATTTAATAGTATGCCCTATAAGGCAAATTTATTATATAATCACCAACGGAATTTTTTTTTTTTTAATATATCCCAGGATATGTTATTGATCTCATTCATTAGGTACAGTCAGGTCCATAAATATTGGGACATGGACACAAGTCTAATCTTTTTGGCTCTATACTACACCACCACAATGGATTTGAAATGAAACTAACAAGATGTGCTTTAACTGCAGACTTTCAGCTTTAATTTGAGGGTATTAACATCCAAATCGGGTGAACGGTGTAGGAATTACAACAGTTTGTATATCTGCCTCCCACTTTTTAAAAAAGGGACCAAAAGTATTGGGACAGATTAACAAATATAAATCAAGCTTTCACTTTTTAATACTTGGTTGAAAATCCTTTACAGTCAATTACAGCCTGAAGTCTGGAACGCATAGACATCACCAGACGTTGGGTTTCATCCCTGGTGATGCTCTGCCAGGGCTCTACTGCAACTGTCTTCATTACCTGCTTGTTCTTGGGGCATTTTTCCTTCAGCAAGTGAAATGCATGCTCAATCGGATTCAGGTCAGGTGAATGACTTGGTCATTGCATAACATTCCACTTCTTTCCCTTAAAAAACTCTTTGGTTGCTTTTGCAGTATGCTTTGGGTCATTATCCATCTGCACTGTGAAGCGCCGTCCAAAGAGTTCTGAAGAATTTGGCTGAATATGATCAGATAATATTGCCCGAAAAACACTTCAGAATTCATCCTGCTGCTTTTGCCCACGCCACGACACTACCACCACCATGCTTCACTGATGAGGTGGTATACTTTGGATCATGAGCAGTTCCTTTCCTTCCCCATACTCTTCTCTTCTCATCACTCTGGTACAAGTTGATCTTGGTCTCATCTGTCCATAGGATGATGTTCCAGAACTGTGAAGGCTTTTTTAGATGTTGTTTGGCAAACTCTAATCTGGTCTTCCTGTTTTTGAGGCTCACCAATGGTTTACATCTTGTGTTGAACCCTCTGTATTCACTCTGGTGAAGTCTTCTCTTGATTGTTAACTTTGACACAGATACACCTACCTCCTGGAGAGTGTTCTTGATCTGGCCAACTGTTGTGAAGGGTGTTTTCTTTACCAGGGAAATAATTTTTCGGTTATCCACCACAGTTGTTTTCCGTGGTCTTCCTGGTCTTTTGGTGTTGCTGAGCTCACCGGTGCGCTCTTTCTTTTTAAGGATGTTCCAAACAGTTGATTTGGCCACACCTAATGTTTTTGCCATCCCTCTGATGGGTTTGTTTTGTTTTTTTCAGCCCAATGATGTCTTGCTTTACTTATAGTGACAGCTCTTTGGATCTCATATTGAGAGTTGACAGCAACAGATTCCAAATGCAAATGGCACACTTGAAATGAACTCTGGGCCTTTTATCTATATATATCTGACATTTATTAGGTTCGTCGGGTGTTATGTGCCTGGAAATTATTTCGACATACACATATATAAGGGAGATAATAATAATTATACAACGATATACGTATTGGAATGCTCACATTGTTATACGTGTGCATTTTTCACTCGCACACCATTCTTATTACGATCCATTACAACATATTTCATTATACTTCATCACATCTACATTCATACCCTTTTGTGTTTTAATGTTATAACTCCATAATAGTTTTAATGTCACAATATTAGTGCCACTTAATTGGCCTTTTACATGTTTTACATAAAACACAAAAACTAAAATATATAAAATATAAATAACATTTATTCACACATCACATTTACGCCTTTTATTTCACTCTTTATTACATCACACTAGAAATATTTTTAATGTTTTCATTTTTTTTTTATGTATTTTAGGTGGTAACTGGTCATATATATACCCCCGAAGGAGCCGCTAATTAGTTTGGGATCGGCTTACTGAGTTACCTTCTTGGCTTGGTTTTGGGGTGACATCTGTGAGTGTAGGTGAAGAGCAAGTGTCCAGACACAGAATGATTTTCAATGCTTTATTCCAAGGCCCAACATGGCCAACATCAACATGGCACACAATAGAGAAAGGTTGATGAGCGTAGAGAAACTTTAGTATCAGGCCTTGGATATGAAAAAGAGCAAGCCTGCTCTTAGCAATAGTGTAACTCAATTCTTCGCCACCCCTATCAGGGTGGGTAAAGTGCCCCCGGACAGGCGATCATCACATGCCTGGCAGCCGGAGCGCCACTTAAAGATCACTGGGAGGAACAGGCCTATAGCACTCAGAGCCTCTGGTACAGGCTTTATCAATTTGAGGTATGTGAGATCAGGATGAGTGAATCCTCCCAGTCAATTCAGATTTTTGTGTCACCAACTGACAGCTTAAAGGGTCACTAAAGGAACATTTTTTTTGCTGAAATGACTGTTTACAGGGTATAGAGACATAATAGTTAACTGATTCCTTTTAAAAATGATTAAAAATAGATAGAACCCAATCATTTAATGTGCCTGCAGTTTAGTTTAGTTTTTGCTGTTGCTTCCTGGTTCTCTGATGTACAGAGCCAGAGAGCCAATAGATGGCAGTGAAGGTTTTGCAAAACGAAACTGGATTGGTGCCGAGGGGTTTTAATCACACCTCCTTGATTAGTCAACACAGTGAGAAATCTCCCAGTACTGTGGCGATCAGGAAACAGACAACCAGGAAGTGTCCGGAACAGAGAGGAATTACAGCAACATCAAAGCAAAAACGAACAATGAGGACATGAAACCAGGACTGCAGTAAGGTAAAGGAAGCTATTCAGCTAAAAAAAAAAAATTCCTTTAGTGACCCTTTAAGCATACCTGCTGTTCTAGGTTCTCCTTGAGCCGATCCCCCATCGCACAGCTTCCAGCTTAGGATCCTTACAGCAGAAGGTTGTGACCCAGCAAGTCGCTGGGGCCACTCTCAATATTAGGGTGATGCTCCGCATGGTGCGTAACCTCAGTGAAGCAGGCTACAGTGGCGGGGCCCATGGATGCGCGTACCCTGAAGGTGGATACCGCACCTGGAACTGGGGCCCCGCACAGAACAGCGAACAATGGCGGTTGCCAAAGATACATCCCCCCCCAAGCATGCCCAAGGAGTGCAGAACTCCTCTGATTGGCTGCTGGGGAAGGTGGGTCAGTCAGAACCCCTCTAGCGCCACCTGCTGCCCGGGGGTGATAACGCACCCCCGGAGTGCAGACTGACCTATAGGAAAGATTCCGAAATTGGCAACAACCCAAATTTCCACAAATTATGAATAGAAGTAAACTAATCCTCCCATTCCCCACTAGTTTTAGTGTAACACCCATACTAAAAGTAAGGGGGCGCCACACACACACACACACACACACACACATACATATATATATATATATATATATATATATATATACACACACATACACACACACATACATACACACATACATACACATCACCCAATAATTTTTATTAGTTCCTGGAGGCGAACAAGATTCACTAGTACTTTTTTCACTGCTCAATTTCCACTTTCATTTTCATCCCCTACACATTATGCATTTTTACTATAAAATCGCATCACAAAGGGCATTTTTATTTATTTATTAGTTAATGGGTGTGTATACACTATTATAACAGTAGTCTTATCACTGGATACACACATCTATCTAATTTAATCTAATTTAATTTAATTTAATTTAATGCATTTTTTTTATACGGTTCCACTATATTTACAGATAGATTCATATCGTTTCAACCACTTCATTTATATCTTTTTTTTAAATATGAACTACATTTTTTTATCTATATGAATTGTTTATACATTTTCCAATAATCCAGACATTCCGGGGTTAAATCTCAGTGATCTCTGAGACCTATTCACACACAGACGATTGTGGTTAGGGATTTAGATCTGGCAACCCCATTGGTTAATTAGTTTTGACCTATCAGGGGTTAGCATTGATCACATGTCTTTGAAAGTTTGCTATATATTAGATGTGAGGTTTTATAATTGTCAGCTATGATTAAGCACTAATTTATAGTGCGAAACGCGTCAGTTTTTTACTCCCGTGTAGTGTGCTGTGACTTGTACTGCATTTTTCCTTTTTTAAATAAAGACAACCATCAAGGTTTTTTGGAGTGCGGCTGTCCATACTTTCTTTTTCCATTTGTTGCCTTTTATCTGCTCCTTGTAAATGCAGATAGAGAAAGGAGCTGTGTGTTTGTTGGCGTCCTGACAGCCTCTTGAGGGGGGGGGGGGTGAGCAGGAGTGTCAGGATGCCCACTAACACACAGCTCCTTATCTGCAAAGTAGAGAGTGTCCTGACTTGCCTGCTCGCCCCCTCAAGAGGCTTTCTTTCACCCCAGGAAGAAAGTCTTGCATTACGGTGGTGAGTTACAGACAGAAGAACAGGAAGTGAGCATTTCTTAGAAGAAATAAAGACATTTAAAAGCAAAATCAAAGGACGAGGTAAGTGAAGGAGGACTGCATTAAGGTAAAGGAAGCCATTTAGGGAAAAAAATTGTTTCCTTTACAACCCCTTTAAAGCACATTTTGTTTATGTCATTTCAAATCCATTATGGTGGTGTATAGAGCCAATAAGGTTAGAATTGTGTCGATGTCCCAATATTTATGGACCTGACTGTACCTTTGATTGTGAGATCTGATACATGGGGGGGGCTGATGTAGGAGGGTGAAAGGGTAAGAGGAGGGCATTACTGTGGGAGGGTGAAGGGAAACTGAGGTAGACACTGCTGTGGGGATGTGTGCTGTGAACGGGGTCAGAGGACACTACTGTTGGGGGGAGGCTGTTAATGTGAAGGGGAGTTGAGGACATGGAATGAATGAAGGAACACTATTGTGAAGAAGGGGAACTGAGATGTGAAGTGTAGGGCTATCTTGTAATGGGGGAATTGTGATATTTAGGTGGGACTGAGAACACTGATGTAGGAATGGAACCGACATATAAGAGGAGGGGGGCTGTGATGTAAGGGATCTCAGTCATCATATAAACAAGTGATTCGGACCTCTGCAGCAAGATCATTTTTCTGACGACACGTCTGAATTTTAATTCAATACACCTGCTTTATGTGTATGGTTAGACCTGAAGGTCAAACACAGCCTTGATGTAGGTTGTGAAAACCTATAGATGTCCTCGGCTGCTCCGGCCACTGGGGGGGGCGCGCGTGCGCCGCATCACTGCGGTGCCTGTTACACAGACAAGGACGTGGATCTGTGTGTGTAAACACACAGATCCACGTCCTGTCAGGGAGAGGAGACCGATGCTGTGTCCCTTGTACATAGGCACATAGATCGGTCACCTCCCCTAGTCAGTCCCCTTCTCCCACAGTTAGAATCACTAACCAGGGCACACATTTAACCCCTTCCTCGCCCCTAGTGTTAACCCCTTCCCTGCCAATCACATTTATACAGTAATCGGTGCATATTTATAGCACTGATCGCTATATAAAATGTGAATGGTCCCAAAAATGTGTCAAAAGTGTCCGATGTCTCCGCCATAATGTCACAGTCCCAATAAAAATTGCCTAGTGTGGTCTATATGATCACTGTGGTGCATGTGCTGCAGTCTTGACAGAAGATTGGCTGGTATATGCTACATGTGTTAACATCATTACATAACCAAGTCCAAGGTATTATAAAGAATGTAAAACTGCGATATGTGGATATTTGGCTATTTTATTGTAGATACTGTATACCCATGCCCCCAAAGATATTATTCGCAAATGCTTTGAGTATGTCCCGGTCATGCGATACATACAAAGACATCAAGCGTAAAAATGCTTTTGTGCTCCCTTCTGGGTTACATTTGGGTATTACAAATATTCCACTATATATGAGAAACTGCTACGTACAAAATGTCAGCCACAATGTTGTTTTTTGTTGTATTTTATGATGTTGTAATAAAATTATAGGTTTTGTGAAATAATGTTAAAGACACCTGTGGAAATGGTTTTGGTTTTTATAATCAGCAGGAAAAATGGCATCTGCTTCATGTTCTAAAGTTAGAAAATTTGTGCAAGCATGTTCTTTTTTTAGCGGGGAGCTACTTCAGACAGCTTTCCTTCCCCCTCACTCCTTGCAACCTTTGAGGACACGTCACACGTTCACAAAACGCAGCGTGGCAGCATAGTTACTACCCAAAGCTAGCATGCCAGCGCTGGAAACATACCCAGGCTAGTTGTTCACTAGCTTTCGTGAGGATGGCGCTGGACTCCAGGACAGGTAAAGTGTCCTTTTAATAAGATTCAGCAGGTACAGGATTTGAAATTCAATTTGTGATGTGGGTAGCTTCATAAAAACTATAGAAAACAATATTAAAATAGACAAATTCTGGGTAATAGATGTCACACCTGTGGCACAAAGCAATAAAAAAACATCTAAATCTACTTCATGTAAAATTTAGCAATTACCTGTTTATCATTTGGCACTGTTAAAACTATAAGCTTAAGGTTAGTGTCTGTTCGCCTGCAAAAAGAAAAAACACATGCTCTATAGTAATTTTGCATTTCACACAACAAAAATGAATTAAAATCAGTTGAAATAAGTTTTGGAAATACCGTGTAACTGAAGATGAATCTCCTTCTGTTGTTAAAAGAAAGTCCGATATGTGAAAGGAAGGCCAATCCCATACTAAAACCAGAGTATACACATCCCATACACTCAGAATGCCCTAAAAGTGAAATATGTATTACAACTTGCTGAACCAGAGTTTAATCTGTAAACACAAGGAAAGGTGGACTGCCACAAACATTTTTCTTATTAAGAAATATGTCTAGCGCCTTCCGGAACGCCGAGGGAACCATTGCGACCAAGACACCATCATCTTGGGGAGAGGGAGGTGGACACTGCACCAAATTATCCAACCCTCATTAATTATAAAAGACATTATATAAACACCAGGCTGCATAGGGATCAATGCGTGACCCCTTGTATAACCTGGATGAATGTTCCCCATAAAGACATGGCTCAATGCAAGTACAGAATCTCCTCCTATGCAGGATTAACCAGATTGTTTTTACCTTAATTGCCATAAGTCAGCTGTAACTAATATAGTATACTGAATTAAAATGTATATCCAGTATTATTTGGCTCTTTTCTCTGTCCATAGAGCACTTACCTTTCATGCATAATTGCAGTCAGGTCTTACACTTTATCGTTATTGATGATTCACATTCACCCAAACCAACACTTAAAGCAGAGTTCCGCCAAAAAAAAAAAAAAAAAAAAATGAAATAAAAAGCCAGCAGCTACAAATATTGCAGCTGCCGATTTTTAATATATGGACACTTACCTGTCCTGGGCGCCCACGATGTCGGCACCCAAAACTGATCTGTCCCTCAGCTCTCGGGTGGAGGCGCCACCATCTTGCATGGGGACCCCCACGCCGTTTTTTCTGCGTAGGGGGTTCCCCTTGAAATCCATACCAGACCTAAGGGCCTGGTATGCTCTTGGAGGGGAAACCCATGCCGGATTTTTATTTAACATTTGGCGTGGAGTTCCCCTGTGGGAGGGAGGGGTTTGCCTTAGAACAGGTTCACACTGGGGCAACTTCCTGTAAAGTTGCCTCACTGAACGGGGATCCGACTTGGAGGTGACTTCCATTGAAATCAATGGGTACAAGTCGCCTACAAGTCAGATTGAAATAGTACAGGAACCTTTTGTCAAGTCAGAGCGACTGCAGTAGTGTGCATTAAGACGGCTCCATTCACCTACATCCATTTCTTCATGCAGTGCGACTAGGGGTGACCTATAGTCGGACCTGTGTGAATGGGCTCTTAGAATTGAGTGGAAAGTAAATAATTTACCTTAAAGCGGAGTTCCACCCAAACATTGAACTTCTGCTTTTTGTAATTCCCCGCCCCCCCCCCCTCCGTTGCCACATTTGGCACCTTTCAGGGGGGAGGAGGGAGAAGATACCTTTGAAATACAGGTATTTGCTCCCACTTCCGGGCATAGGTGACCTACGCCATGTCCGGCACCTACTCCGTCCGTCCCCCATTGTCTTCTGGGAGACACACAGGTCCCAGTGGGATTGCGCAGCGCGACTCACGCATGGGCAGTAGGGAACCAGGAAGTGAAGCCGCAAGGCCCCCCAAGTCGGAAGAAGACCCCCGAAGTCGGAAGGGAGAAGACCGGGCCCCCGCTAGTAAAAGAGCTGAAAGAAGATAGCCGAGGTGCCCAGCAGAAGGGAGAAAGAACCGGAGAAGTCGGAAGATCCCCAAAGTCGGAAGAAGACACCCGGAGCTGCCTAATAAAATTATTTTAAAAACCTGTCTTGTGTGTTTTTATTCTTGACACTTTTTACCTCCCAGGTGAAGGGGTAGGGGTACGATGTACCCCATACTTATTCACATAGGGTGGGGGGCCGGGATCTGGGGGTCCCCTTATTAAAGGGGGCTCCCAGATTCCGATAAGCCCCCCGCCCGCAGACCCCGACAACCAACGGCCAGGGTTGTCGGGAAGAGGCCCTTGTCCCCATCAACATCGGGACAAGGTGCTTTGGGGTGGCGGGCCGCAGGGCACCCCCCTGCCCCAAAGCATGCACGGCTTCCTGACCGGCCGGTTTGCATGCTCGGATAAGGGTCTGGGTATGGATTTGGGGGGGACCCCTACAACGTTTTTTCAGCGTAGAGGGTTCCCCTTGAAATCCATACCAGACCTAAGGACCTGGTATGCTCTTGGAGGGGGAACCCATGCCGTTTTTTTTATTTAATTTTGCATGAAGTTCCCCCTCCTGCAGGCGACTTTAAGTCGCGTTGTAAGTCGCGCTGAAGTCACGCTGCGATTCATACTCAAGTCGTGTTAGGTTCGGTTCTGGTTCCGTTGTTGCCTAGGCTGGACCTTGGACAGGTTGGATGCCCCCTCACCGGTCGTTCAATTAGAGACACAGACGTGGTATGTTGTATCAATGATTGCAAATTGCTTATATTTTTCACAATACTTATACAGATACAGATGTTCCTCTTTCCACAAGTTTCATTCTTACAAGTTTCAGAAAATTGAGGAACAATTTACAAACTTCAGAGGATTGCGGAACAAGTTACTTGCACACAGAATGCCTGTGCCGGAACTAGCCGTCTAACACATAATCTATTTGTATCTATGACAAAAACCACAACGCTTAAATGTTAGAAAAACAAGAATAAAAGCACATATTATATTATCTCTAAGAGACCTATGTTATATAAAATGGAACCTTAAATCTAAAAATGGAGTAACTAATGTTTCATATAATATTCCATTATTTCACATTCCTTACAAGTCGTGTCTAAGTTGCCTCCCAAAGTCGCGCTGGAAGTCGTGCTGCCCCTGTGTGAATGGGCTCTAATTCAGAGTTTATTATGGTTGCATAGAGATGTTTATATAATACTTTTTGTCATTAATCAGTTGGTTGATCTCATCCACTTAAAATTTTTGTTTTTTAAATTTCCTACTAGCACAGTGGTGTGTCATTATCAATTATAATAACATTTTCAACACTCCACCATTTACACAGTCCCCCACACACAGCTCAATAAAACACATGACAAAATGCTAAAAAATTAAAATAAAAAAATCTTCGCAAAAACATGGTAATCTATAACTTAATATGAAAAAAAAAAAAAAAAACATTTCTTGCATGCCAAAAACAATACAATTTCAAAACGTTCATTGAAATAATAGTAATAAAAAAAAAAAAAAAAACAGAGCGCGTCAAACTAATGAGTACTAAATAAGCACTATTTTTTTATTACATGTGTTTTTTAGAAATGGTGAAAACACTACAATACCTCAAATTGTAAGTAAATGCAAAAAAAAAAAAAAAAAAAAGAAGAAGAACATAGGTTCACAGTGTTTGGTGTGTGTTACAGCAAGCATGGTAATGCACACATATAGGTCTGAATGAGCTCATATCATTGTTCTTTCCTACTTAACTGCAGCACATAGATGTAAAACAGCCACATATGAAATAGGATTTTTGTACTCACCGTGAAATCCA
This sequence comes from Rana temporaria, assembly GCF_905171775.1. Taxonomy (NCBI): domain Eukaryota; kingdom Metazoa; phylum Chordata; class Amphibia; order Anura; family Ranidae; genus Rana; species Rana temporaria. The sequence continues at coordinate 184,468,706 of NC_053489.1, forward strand.
TTTCTCTGAGTTCATGGACGGACACAGCAGCATTGACCTTAGGGTTATCGTATTTATCGGGGTATTGCGTGCTCCGGTGTATAGCGCGCACCCCTAAAGTGGACCCGCATTCCTGTGGAAAAAAGATTTTTTTGTACTTACAGTTTTGGTGTCTTTCGCTGCGTCCATCGTCGGCCTCGTCGGGTCCGTCTGCGGCTTCGGGTGTCCTCTTCGTCGGGTCCGGCGTCCTTCTGCGGCGTCCTCCCCGCTTTCCCGCGCCGAGTTTGAATACTGCGCCGGCATATACCGAGTGCAGTACACTCGTGTATAGTCGGGCAGGCTCGGCTACTCTCGCGCTCACGTCCTGTACGTCCAGGACGTGAGCGCGAGAGGAGCCGAGACTGCCCGACTATACGCGAGTGTACTGCGCTCGGTATATGCCGGCGCAGTATTCAAACTCGGCGCGGGTATCGGCGTATATCGCGCACCCACGATTTTCAGGGCAAAAAAAGTGCGAGGTATACGCCGATAAATACGGTATATACCTTCCTTTCAGGAGAGACAAGGCAGAAAAAACATCACTTCAAGTGTTAAAACAAAGAAGAGGATTAGAGGAAAAAGATTGGGGAATGATCTAAGAGAAGATCAGAAAACACTTCTTTTAGTACAGCACCTCCCAGGGGACGGGTCCCCCGGGTACATCCCACTCTCTGCACATGCAGCCCCAGTTCGTAAACAAGCAGTACAAACAAAGGAGGGGTGGGTGCTGTGTCCGTCAGAGAAATGGATTTTACGGTGAGTACAAAAATTCTATTTTCTCTTCCGTTCATGGACAGACACAGCAGCATTGACCTTAGCAACGGAGGAACTTCAACCTTAAACTGCCGCCTGTAAAACCATGCGGCCAAAGGAGGCATCCGAAGATGCACTCACATCCACCTTGTAAAATTTTGAAAAGGTGTGGATGGACGACCAGGTCGCTGCCTTACACACCTGTAAAAACAGACGCTTGATGGCGGAAAGCCCAAGAGGCACCAATCACCATGGTCAAATGCGCCGTAACCTGAAAGGGAGGCGCCCGCCCCTTTAGGGCATAAGCCTGGAGCACGACCTGTCTGATCCACCTAGAAATGGTGGACGACGAGACCGCCAGACCTTTCTTAGGACCAGTTAACGACACGAACAGTGAGTCCGACTTCCGAAACGGAGCCGTAGCAGACAAGTACACCCGTAGGGCCGAACCACGTCCAAGGAATGCAAAGTGGCCTCCTTCGGGTTTTTCGGCCGAGGTCATAAGGATGGCAAAACAATGTCCTCATTAATGTGAAAAGCCGAAACAACCTTTGGAAGGAATGACGGCTGCGGCCGCACCACCGTATCCTTATGGATAACCAAGTAAGGAGCCTTGCAGGACAAGGCCGCCAGTTCAGATACAAAGCAGGGTGAAAGATCGGACCCTGCGACAGAAGATCTTCTCTCAGGGGTACACGCCAAGGGGCGTCTGCCACCAGATGCACCAGGTCCGCGTACCAGGGACGGCGTGGCCAATCCGGAGCGATCAGGATTGTCGGTATCCCCTCGGCTTCCACTCTGCTCAGCAGGCGAGGAAGCAAACAGAACACAGTAAAAGCACCAGGCCCGGACAGAAAAATAGCACCCCACAGCAGCACAGCCCCCCGGCAGTAACGGAGCCCCCAGGGACCCCCCACCTCACGGCCACCACCCAGAAAACGGGGAAGGAGGGAGAGGAAGGGAGAGAGGAAAGCAGGGCAGACCCTCAATCGACCTCCCCAGGAATGCACCAGCCGAACCACCATGCCAAGGCAAGGGGATACTACTTACCCGTCCTGCATCCACCGGCTGGAGGCATTCCAGACAGAACCAACGTCCGCTTGCGGCATGGCTGTCGGCCCGGCACACTGTGACACGGCCATAGAGACCGGTCATATGTGTGCCCTGGAGCATGTCGCTCACCGGCCACCCCTGGAGCACGGGGAATGTCGTGGACGGCCCAGCGCATAGCTAAAGGCCGGCACACGCTCGATGGCCGAACATGGGGGGACTAAAAGGATCGAGGATCCAGCCTGTCACCCAGTCGGCAGTTGATTGTAGATCCCAGGATCCAAAAAATGCAGGAAAAATAAAATAAAAGCGAAAAAAATCGTCTAAAAACCTCCAGAGCACATGGGCCCCCGAGGAGCCATGTAGAGAGTGGGATGTACCCGGGGGACCCGCCCCCTGGGAGGTGCTGTACTGAAAGAAGTGTTTTAACACTTGAAATGCTGTTTTTTCTGCCCAAGTCTCTCCTGAAAGGAAGGTATATAACCCAAGGTCAATGCTGCTGTGTCCGTCCATGAACGGAAGAGAAAATGGGATTTTAACTTGAAATGCATTTGCATGCAGTAAACTACATGGGGTTTAGTGCATGAAAATTTGAAAAAGTGTCAATAGACCTATTCACATTTTTCATGCAGCAATACTGCATTACACTCACTAAAAATGCATTACAGGTAGAAATTCTAGATTTTCCTATGTGAATGGTTCTCATGAATGACCAGTCCTCAGAAGGGATGTGCTGGAACTGGAGAGAGTCCAAAGAAGGGCAACAAAATTAATAAGGGGCCTGGACGACCTCAATTAAAAAGAACAAATACAAGCACAAAATGTATTCACCCTGGAGAAGAGACGCTTGAGAGGGGACATGATAGCGATTTACAAATACCTCAATAGTGATCCCAGCATAGGAAATAAACTATTCAATCTCGGAGTGTAAAAGGACACAAGGCCACACAATGATATTGGAGGAGACACTATTTAACCTTAACATATTTAATGCACATGTTGTGCAGGCGTAGGTAGGAATGTTTACTATACCTTTAATATAATAACTAGAGTGCCCACTTACATGCTCATCCAGAACAAACAACAGGTTGTCCAAAATCTGTAGTTTCTTTGCACCTTAACATTAAAGGAATATAAACATCAGAAGCAATGCAACATTATGTGGCTTTAATATTTAAACAAAAAAACTGAATATTAATAAGTAGTACTGATAATTAGTGAGTGTAATTTTACCTTGGATCATACTACAATCAGCAAGAGTTTGGACAGCAAGATGTTTTTTCACAGGATCCATTTTCCACTTTGAGAGAGCATAATCACCTCTTCCCTAGTGTGAACACAAACAAAAGCGACATTAACCCATACCTTTTTCACATTCATTTTCTATAAAGCAGTTGTCGGGATTGCATGAGGGAACAGTATCTAATCTGAGGCAATGATAGGTCTTATACTGCAATTTTCATCAGAAGTTCATTCCTTGCAACTCTAATGCCACGTACACATGATCGGACATTCTAACAAAACAGGGGATTTTTTTCTGACGGATTGTTCGCGCAAACTTGTCCTGCATACACACGATCACACAAATGTTGTCACACAAACGTCAAGAACACCGTCACGTACAACACTACGATGAGCTGAGAAAAATTAAGTACAATGATTCCGAGCATGCGTCAAATTGATTCCGAGAATGCGTAGGATTTTTGTGCGTCGGCATTGCATACAGACGATCGAAATTTCCGACAAGAACGTTTGTTGTCGGAAAAATTGAGAACCAGCTCTCAAACATTTGTCGGCGGAAATTCCGACCGCAATTGTCTGATGGAGCATACACACGGTCGGAATATCAAACCAAAATCTCAAATCAAACATTTGGTGTCGAAAATTCCGACCGTGTGTACGCCGCATAACACTGTCTAATATATATATTATATATAAAAAAAAAACACCTGAAGGGTACGTTTATTTTTTTAATCCAGTGTTAGCACAAAACAAGTCATGTATTCACTCTAAGCAACCTGGGTTCCAAAACCCCAGCATTTTCTAGTATGAGCACTTTGCTAACTTAAAAAAATTAATAAAAAATAACTAAGCCCAAATTCTGCCTGGCCCCTTACTATATGCAAGTAGCTGACATAACAGTAAGGAGTGAATGTGACTACAAAACCAGAAATCTAGGTCAAGATATCAAGGAAAATACGAACAGACAGCACTGAATTAGGTACTTCCTTCACTTACTTTTTTTTCTGCTTTGCCTTAGGTATAGATTACATTAAAAAAAAATTATATGGAGCGAACAAGCAGCAAAACCGCAGAATACATGAAAAATAAATGAAGGGGTGACAACAATACAAACAATACACTTGTAGGAAGACATGGTGGCGAAAGAATGAAATCATTTAAAAGAAAAAGACAACAACAACAAGGAGTACAAACAACTTAGAGAAACGAAAAATCAGCAGAACGAGAAAATAAACTGTTACAGGGGTGAACTATGAAAGGAAATCAGTTTTTGATGCTAAAGGATTTGTACAGTGTGTTACAAACTTGCTTACCCCAACAATTAGTTGAGTATCACTTGTCAAATCCCCAATGACTAAATTCAAACAGCTTTCAGTGTGATACTTCTCTGTAGATGTAAAACAAGTCTTGAGCTTTCCTTCCAACTGTTGAATGAATACACATGACAGTAAATACAGACCTTAACAGAATGATTATTAGGATTGCTGAGCCGTGTCAGAAAAAAGAATTACCTCCTTTGCAGAACTGAAGTCCATTTTCTCCACGGCTGTAAAAAAGAAATATGTTTAGTCAATTCAATGTTTTTTTTGTTTTGTTTTTTGTTTTTTAAACAAAAATATGAAACAAGTGTGTAAATCAGCAAGTTGACTGTCATATGGAAGACATCCATAGCATTTATATATGCTCAATATCTGACATATTTGTGGTTAGATAGTTCTTCCTATAGATTATCTGACCACATTACTGTTTATTATTGATTATCTTGTATTTATGTGATTGTACTTTGTTCTTTTTATTTAAAATATATCAAAAACTATTGAAAAACAAAAAATAAATCAGTAGCATAATTGACCCATCAAGTTTCATTAAATGATATCATGTTTTGAGGATTTTAAGTAATCTTCAGGCTTAAAATTATATTTTTAAATACGTGTAAAAAAAAAACGGCAAAAATGACTCTGGCAGCGAATAGGTTGATACCGGTTCAAATATGCAGCTTGTGGATGTAAAGGGGGGGAAAATTTTATTTTTTTACTTTAGTGGTATAAAACTCAAAAATTTTAGTTACGCTTACCGGTAACAACTTTTCCAGTAGTCTTTCAGGACAGCCACAATTGAGAGATCGGCTCCTCCTCAGGAAACACTGCGCCAGCACATAAATTCTCACTTCCCCCTGCCAGACCTCAATTTTTTTTTTAAGATCACCTCCGGTCAGCTGGGGAGACACAAGAACACATTAATAACCTACTATAATATATCATTATCATGTTGCATTCCGGTCTATGAGACTTCCCAATTTTTCGGGTGGGTAACTAGGGCTGTCCTGAAAGACTACTGGAAAAGACGTTACCGGTAAGCGTAACTCTAATTTTCCTTTCGTCTTTCAGGACAGCCACAATCGAGAGGATAAGTGAGTACTTACCAACTAGGGTGGGACTACGGCTTGCAGAACCTTTCGCCCAAAGTCTTGCTCACCTGCCGACACCACTCTGTAGTGTTTTATGAAAGTGGCATAGCTGGACCATGTTGCTGCCTTGCATATCTGTTCTGGCGTTGCTCCAGCCTTTTCTGCCTGAGAAGCTGCCAAAGCTTGGGTAGAGTGTGCCTTTATTCCTGTAGGGATCTCTTTGCCAGCCAAAGTATATGCCTGCCCAATGGTTACTCTGTGCCATCTGGCAATCGTGCGTCGAGACGCTTTGTATCCTTTTCTGGCTCCAGAAAAAATAAACAATGAGTCTGACTTTCTAAATGCTTTTGTCAGCTCTAGGTAGTGCAGGATGCATCTCCTGACATCCAACGTATTAAACCGTAACTCCCCTTCACCTTAAGGGGTTAGGACAAAAGGAAGGTAGAACTACTTCCTGACTTCTGTGACATTTCGAAGTCACCTTGGGTAAAAATGCTGGATCGGTCTTAAAAACGACCGATCTGGAAAAATAACGCAAAAAAGGGGTCTAACAGACAAGGCTTTTTTCTCGCTGACCCTCCTAGCAGTGGTCACTGCAACCAAAAATATTGTTTTTAAAAGGTCTTTTCATTTAGCAGACACTTGTCTAAAGGCTAAAAAGGAGTACCCGTGAGGGTCTGCAACACTAAAAACAGGTCCAAACTGGGGAAGGGTGGGCCCTGAGTTGGTCTCTGTCTAGATAGAGCCCTGGAAAATCTGACTACCCAAGGGTTGGTGGCCAGAGGTTTTTCTAAATATGCACCGAGTGCTGAAACCTGACCTTTGAGGGTACTTACGGAAAGTCCCTTATCTGCTCCACACTGTAGGAATTCTAGAATGGCTGTGGTGCTCTGCACCGAACAGGAACATCCTACGCACCACTTGTTAAAGCAAAGCCAAACCTTCCTGTAAATTCTGTGAGTCTCCTTTTTAATGCTATTAAGGAGGGTGGCAATTAATCCTTCTGAATACCCATTGGAATTTAGTATGGCCTAAGTAGCCACGCCGCTAGCTTCCACTTGTGTACTTGTGGGCAGAGGACTGGACCCTGTGAGAGGAGATCCTCTCAAGGTGGTAGGAATAAGGGAGGTTCTACAGCCAGCTGTTTGAGGACCGAGAACCATGCCCTCTTGGGCCAATGAGATGCCACTAGGATCAGGGAAGTGTTTTCCTTTTGAAACTTCCTCAGAACTGCGGGTAATAATACCGGTGGCGGGAATGCTTAACACATTCTGAACTGCCAGTTTTGGGTCAGTGAGTCTACCCCCCGTGCTCCCTCTCCTCTGTTTAGAGAGAAAAAAACAGGGGGCTTTCGTGTTTTCTTTTGAGGCGAAGAGGTCCACCTCCGGTGGTCCCCATCTCTTGGTCAAGAGACAGAAGAACTCCTGATTGAGGGCTAGACCAACTGCCCTCAGCTCCTTCCAATTGGACGATCTGTTTAGTTCTTCGCACTTCCAGATGCCCTGTGCTGGAAGGGATCCAGGTGTGCCCCCCAGCCTTTGCCACTTGCGTCTGTGGTTACCACCCGAGATACCGGGAGAAGCCACAGATGTCCCTGAGACAGGTTTTAGACCTTCTTCCACCACCAGAGGGATCTTTTTACCCGATCTGGTACCTGGACTAAGGTGTCTAGGACATTTAGACTGTGATCCCACACCTTTAGAATGAAGGCCTGCAGGGGGCGAAAGTGTAGACCTGCCCATTGGGCTGCTGGGAGGGTAGACGTCAACAGCCCTAGTGTTGACATCAAGGAACTTATCAAGACCTGTTGACTGCCCTGGAGGGAGGCCACTGCTCTGTCCAGTTTTAAGACCTTCTCCATTGGGAGAAACACTCTTAATAGGAGTTGGGTCCAACAAGTACCCCAGGTAGGTGATACGCTGTAATGGGATCAGGCTGGATTTCTCCAAGTTCAGTAGCCACCCTAGGTCTGTTAGGACCTTTTTTGTAATTTCCAGGTCTCTGGATAGCTACTCTGGAGATGCTGCAAAAAGAAGCAGGTCGTCCAGATAAGCTATAATGGACACTCCCTGGAGTCGCAGAAACGCCACGGGTTCTGCCAAGACTTTGGTAAATATACAGGGCGATGAGGATAGCCCGAATGGCAGAGCTTGGAACTGTAGATGTACTATTGTTTCATCTAGGTCTACCGCTAGTCGCAGAAAGCTCTGAGAACTTTCTGCGATCTGGACGTGTAGGTACGCGTCTCTGAGGTCCAGAGATACCATTAAGCAGTTGTGGGGGAGAAGGGCTCCCACAGTAAATATTGAGTCCATGCGGAATCTTTTGTACGCAATGGATCTGTTCAGAGGCTTTAAATTCAGAATTAATCTGAATTTTCCTGATGGTTTCTTCACAACGAAAATGTTTGAATAAAATCCCTTCCCTTCCTCCGCCTCTGGAACTCTGGACTACACTTTGATCCTCCAGTTCCCTTAAGGCCCCCCAACAAGGCTTCGGATTTTCCCTGCCTTTAGGTGGCTGTGTGACCAGGTATCTCTGGGGGGGTGGGCTTGCAAATTTCAGATGGTATCCCCTTCTTATGACTCCCAGGATGAACCGGTTGGGGGAAATTGCCTCCCACTGTGGGAGAAAGGCCCCCAGTCTTCCTCCCACCTTGACTGGGGAGTCATGGGTTTTTAGGGGGCTGCTCAGGAGGGCGAAAAATCGCCCCTCCTCTGCCCCTGCCCTTAGGGGTACAAGCTTTTTTTTTCTGCCCTTCAGGCTTGGAAGAGCCCTTTTGTCTTTGCGGACGAAACCCCTTTCTTGTCTGCATCAGGGCCTTCCGTTTGGGAGCAAAGGACTTATTTTTGTCTGCCGTGCGGTCTAGAACAATTTCTAGACCTGGGCCAAAGAGTAGGTCTCCTGTGAGGGGTATCACACATAGCTTGGTTTTAGAGGCGCTGTCACCTGGCCAAGTTTTGAGTCAGAGGGCTCTTTTGGCAGAGTTAGCCAGGGCTGCCGACCTGGCCGACATGCGGACTAATTCCACCGAGGCATCTGCTAGGAACGCAATTCCTCGTAGGATCGTAGGGGAGGAGGAAACGATAGTTTCCTTAGCCGTTCCTGCCTCAATGTGCTCCTGTATTTTGGAGAGGCAATGCTCTAAGTTGCAGGCCACATCTAACAGGCAGTTCTGGCTTTAGATTCCCAATTGTAGAGTCCCATGTCTTTTTCAAGAGGGAATACATCAGTTTGTCCATGACATCGGCCAAGGTTCCCATGTCCTCAAACGCTAAATCGGTGTTTCTGGAAACCTGGGAGAAGGCCGCGTATAATTTGGGGGTCTTGTTCCAAATAGACGTGGGATCATCCAAAAAGGGGAATCTCCTTTTTAGGGATCTAGAAAAAAAAAGGTTTCCTTTCGGGATACTGCCATTCCTTTTTAATTGTGTCAATCAGTACCCCGTGTACTGGGAAGACCTTTTTCTTCTGTCCCCCGGACCCTTGTACATTTGGTCATGGAGGGTGTCATGGACCTTGCCTTGCAGTGCTGGAATGTTTCTACTTGAAATCCTAATTTATGTATATCAGAAGATGGGACATTACTGACAGTTCATTGCAGGAGATACTGGACACATTACAAGTGGTTTAGTTGTCCTGACTAGGTCAATAGACAATGACCCTTCGATGCTTAGCTCAGACTATTGAAATGCTAAGTGGAACCAGCGTGTGAAATACCTTTTATTGTGTTCTGCAGGTTAAGAGCGGGTGTCAGAGACAACACGTCTCTAGGAGATAATTACCTCCACTAAATGACTTTTAGAATGTGTGTTTGAAGATGTATGTGTTTACGCTAAAAGACTTTGTATTGTTCTAAAGGTCAGAAGCCTCCTGTCAGGAGCATTGAATTAGCATTCTATTGTCTAAAGGAATGTAACCTCTCAGAGGTAATTAAGTAGACCGGGTTATTGTGTACATTGATTACCCCCTGGGGCTTCTGTCTCAATACACAAGTCTTTCTATCCAAGCTATTGGACCAATCCCTGTTGACTATTTCAAGTCCTCATTTGCATGGTCAAGGAGGACCTGAGTGAAGACTGCATATACTTTACAATTGACCAATAGGAAAGCGGTTGTTGGGGGTGGGATGTTCCAAATTCTGTATAAAAGTGTGCTGTGTACTTGAAAATAAAGAGTCCTGTTTGAACATACATACAGCCTGCCTGGTGTGTGTTCTTAATGGGTCTGAACGGCACATAGCTGTAGTTTGGATCCCGGAACCTTGGATGACTGGACCATCAGACGTTGCAATCTGCAAGCTGACTCACTGGTAGCAGAGGAGTGTCGGGAGAGCAGGACCTGGGCGAGCAAGGGGTCCCGTCACAGAGGGTTAGAGGTTTCTTATCGGCCTGAATGCAGAGGGTCGTGTAAATTGTCCCCAAGAGGTCCTCTACCTCATCCAGGGACAATTTATATCTGGAGGGTTTCCTGGACTCCCCGTCCCGGTCCTTCTCCTTCTGACCCCTCCTGGGAATCAGAGGTGGCACTATCTGGAATTGTATGCTCCACCTGGGAAGGACCTGCAGGATCATCTGCCGTAACTGTAGTAGCAGGTGCAGAGCCCTGAGCCTGTGGCTGGTTTGTAACCTGGGTGGGTACAGTAAGAAGCTGCAACATTTCAAAAAGAGATTTGAAAGATGAAAAGGTGGATGAGAGTTCCTTAACTGAGGCTGCTAATCCAGACTCCTGTTCCAACTTCCTTTCCCGGACTAAGGTCTGTATTTGTTTGCACTATAAACAAAAATAGAGCGACAATTTTGAAAAAAAAATGCAATATTTTTTACTTTTTGCTATAATAAATATCCCCCAAAAATATATAAAAACAAATTTTCCCTCAGTTTAGGCCGATACGTATTCTTCTACCTATTTTTGGTAAAAAATAAAAATCGCAATAAGCGTTTATCGGCTGGTTTGCGCAAAATTTATAGCGTCTACAAAATAGGGGATAGTTTTATTGCCTTTTTAATCCTTTTTTTTTTTTACTACTAATGGTGGCAATCAGCGATTTTTTTCGTGACTGCGACATTATGGCGGACACTTCGGACAATTTTAACCATTGTCATTTTCACAGCAAAAAATGCATTTAAAATGCATTGTTTACTGTGAAAATGACAATTGCAGTTTGGGAGTTAACCACAAGGGGGCGCTGAAGGGATTATGTATGACCTCATCTGTGTTTCTAACTGTAGGGGGGTGTGGCTGGAGGTGTGATGTCATTGATTGTGGTTCCCTATATAAGGGAACACACGATCAATGACAGCGCCACAGTGAAGAACGGGGAAGCTATGTTTACACACAGCTCTCCCCGTTCTTCAGCTCCGGGGACCGATCGCGGGACTCCAGCGGCGATCGGGTCTGCGGGTCCCACGGTCACGGAGCTTCGGACCGGGTCGCGGGCACGGGCCCACGACTGGGCACTTAAAGAGGACGTACCTGTACGTGCTTTTGCCCAGCTGTGCCATTCTGCCGACGTATATGTGCAGGAGGCGGTCCTTAAGTGGTTAAAGATGGTTACAACCCTGGGAGTGCGCTAGCCCACTATAAAATGCAGGGACTAGGGCCCCCCCCCCGACCACCCAGGGGGTTTGCCTCCCCCTAGATTGAACCATACATGGGGGGGGGGGGGGCAATCCTAAGATAGAGAGGACCCTTCCCCAGGGTGCTCTTACCTTAGGCAGGCTGGAGGTAGTATCCACTGTCTGGACTTTCTCCAGAGATGCAGCCAACATGACTGCAGGTGCCTGCTTGCTACAGAGTCTCACCTCGCCTGTGCGAGTTCCCGACTCTCACCAGCATGCGCACGGCCCCCTATCCGCTCCGCGACCCGGAAGTCGCGGGTCAAAGGGGAAGCATCCGCCGGAGATGACGTCACACGCCGTCCGGCCTGCCTGGTTCAAAAAAGAAAAATGCGGCCTGTACAATGTACAGGGCAAGCTAAGCTGCTTCCCCTGCTGCGGCCCTGTGGACGCGATGGGGGTCCCCCACAACCTACTGCCTCGACGAGGATGGGGTGGCTTAAAGCGGCGGGTAAGTACCACACCTCTAGTACCCTGGAAGCCCCGGCTTTCGTTTCAGGTAGCTGAATGGCCTCAGGCCCCTGACTGTCCGCCTGGTTCCTCTGCACAGTGTCTCCCCACCGGAGAAAACACTAACAACTGAGGTCTGGCAGGGGGAAGTGAGAATTTATGTGCTGGCGCAGTGTTTCCTATGGAAGAGGAGGAGCCTATCTCTCAATTGTGGCTGTCCTGAAAGACGAAAGGGGAAAATCTAACATATAGCAGTTTATCAAACTGCATATCCCAGAGCTCACACTGTCTGCATTCGGGGTCTTGTCCCCACACCCACACGGATATCAGAATGGGAACAGCAGCTATGCCTGTGCAGCCATTGCATTCCAATTGACATAAATGGGACTGCCTATACAGGGATGCACGCAACACCTGCGCATCCCTGTGCGGGAAAACATGGGTGTACACTTTAGAATGCCACATGTATGTGCTTTAGTAGCAATTTAGCAGGAATCTTGTAAGTCATGTTGTTTTTATGTGCACTTTTAAAAGATTTTAGTGAATCTTTCGTGAAAATAGCGATATGATGAACATTTGCACAATTATTGCGGGGCCTAAAAAATTATTAGCACTATTTTTATTTTAGAAGTCATGTAAAAAGGGTTGCAAGGCTCCTACACTGCAGAGTTCAAACCTGGGAGCAGAGTCAGGAGTTCATCCTTCAGGAATTTCATTTATTGTTTTTTCATAACTAAGAGGTTCTGGAGAGTAAACCGTTTTGTTAGAAATTGACCAATAAGGTCTGTACAAACTGTTCACCCAAAAGACAATTGTCCAGGTATCCCATTATGGAGGTGCCTTTTGAATGAAACAGGGCAAGAACAGCAACTATCACCTTGCAGAAGACCCAAGGTGCAGTGGCTATACCTAAGGAAGGGCAACTGATGTCCAGAAGGGACAGAAAATCCCCAGATGAAAGGAAGCAAGGACTGACCTGGAAGATTTAAATTTGTGCACTCAAAAGAAACCACTGAGCATATTTAGATCCAGAATGGATATTTTGCTTTGGGATTGGTGAACAGGTTTGAGTAGACTATCTGAAAACTTTGCCATTTGGGGACAATTTATTTGTTGCAACAAAGTAGCCTTGATGTGCTTGGCTTTGCAGAGACTTTGGCAGATTAAAGCGGTTGTAAACCCTCCTATCTTTTTCAGCCAAGGAAGCTGCCATCTTGGCCTTTGTTCAATCTTCAGCTGCCATGAAGCTGCACATGTGATCAGTTATGACACCAGCCATTGGATGGTTTGACAGTTTGGTTGAGAGCACAACCAATGTGCAGTTAGCATTCCCGGCATGCCGGGAATGTTAACAGTTTTTTTAAGTGTTACATCGATGGGTTTACTTCCGCTTTAAATAACAAAAAGTAGAGTGAAAATGGAGCTTGAAATTCTAGCTTACAGCCACTGAACACAATGTTCTGTGTCCATGTGTCCAAGATGCTTTCAGTTCAGATTCCAACACGATTTTGGAAAAATATGAGAATACATTTTTTTGCTTAGAATAAAGATCACTATTTTCTCACGATTCTCGCAGCATAACATCTTTCACAATATATAAAAAAAATTGGGCTAACTTTATTGTTTCGTTTTTTTTAATTCATTGAAGAATATTTTTCCCTAAAAAATTGCTTTTAAAAGACCGCTGCGCAAATACAGTGTGACATAGAACTTTGCAACAATCTCCATTTTATTCTCTAGGGTCTTATATTGTGTGTGTGTGTGTGTGTATGTGTGTGTGTGTATGTGTGTATGTGTGTATGTGTGTATGTGTGTATGTGTGTATGTGTGTATGTGTGTATGTGTGTATGTGTGTATGTGTATATATATATATATATATATATTTTTTTTTTTTTTTTTTTTTATTAAAAATAGAAAATGTAATAAATAAAATATATAAATGTTTGGGCGTGCCAAGTAATTTTCTAGAAAAATATACAGATTTTGACTTGTAAGCAACAAATGTCAGAAAAAGGTTTAGTCTGTAAGGCTCGGTTCACACTGGTGCACTGTCTGACATCGGATGCGATGCACACCACACTGCAAATCACATGCGCGGTCTGTGCGATGCGAACTCAGCCATACAGATTGCATGGCTGAACTTTCATTGTATTCGGACCAAACTCGCACAGGACACTTTATGGCCCGCACCAGAATCGTATCCCATGGGTGTGCACATCTATGCGATCCAATTCCTGTCCGTATTGACAGTTCGCATTGCGATATGCAAACGGATTTGGGGGTGTCATTAACGTTCCATTGACACTCCCAACGGTTCACATATGGCAGTGTGTACTGTCTGCGAGTTGGGTACGATGCGGAAACCTGCAGTGAATTTGTGGGGTCCTCGCATTGCACCAATGTGAACCGAGCCCAAGTGGTTAAACTGACCTAATTTACAGTTAAAATGCAATCAACCCTTCCAGCCACATGGCCACTCACTGCAACTTAAAGTGGAGATACGACAACATTTTTTTTTTTTTTTTTTGTCAGCAGCTATAAACACTGCAGCTGCTGACTTTTAATATATAGACACTTACCTGTCCAGGGTGCCCTCAATGTCGGCACCGGAAGCTGATCTGTCCCTCGACTCTCAGGTGCTGCCGCCGCCATCTTCGGTAAGAGAATCAGGAAGTGAAGCCTTGCAGCTTCACTTCCTGGTTCCCTACTACGCATGCGCAAGTCACGCTGCACGATCTGAATGGTCCCTGCTGTCAACTGGGACCTGTGCGTCTCCCAAAAGACAGTGGGGGGGGGGGCCCGAGGAGGCACCAGACAGGTATCTGCTCCCCCCATCCCCCTGAAAGGTGCCAAATGTGACACCGGGGGGGTTTTCCAAAAAGCGGAAGTTCCATTTTTGGGTTGAACTCCGCTTTAAAGGTGTTGCTCCATGACAAGTGACGAACCAATGAATGAAGTGTTGATCACTGCATATGTCTAAATAGAGTGCATTTAAAGGACCTACAAATTAAGTTTGTACAATAATAAAAAAAAAAAAAAAAAAGAGAAGAAGAAGGTGTGTGATGCACTGAATTGCACACCACACCACCAGCACAGTAAGGAACAGCCAGCTGCTGGAGCATTAAAGGGGTTGTAAAGGTTTGTTTATATTTTCTAAATAGGTTCCTTTAAAGTAGAGGTTCACCCTAAAAACGATTTTTTAGCATTAGCGCCAGCATAGTAAGGGCATATACTTTCGGCAGTTTTTTTTTTTTTCTCCGTACTTACCTTTATATTCTGATTTGGTCCAGGGCTTCCGCGTTCTGATGACTCCGGGACTGGGCGTTTCTATCCCTGCCTCAGGGTTTCGATGACTGCGGAACTGGGCGTTCCTATCCTTCGGTTCGATGATTGACGGCTTGTGAAACAGGTGACCTGACGCACAACGAGCGTCACCAGATTTCCGGAAATAGCCGAGCTACGATTTCCCGACATCTGGTGACGCGCGTTGTGCGACAGGTCACCTGTTTCACAAGCCGTCAATCATCCAACGGAAGGATAGGAACACCCAGTCCCGCAGTCATCGGAACCCGGAAGCCCTGGACAAAAACTGAATATAAAGATATGTACAGAGGGAAAAAAAATAAAATGCCGAAAGTAAATGCCCTTACTATGCTGGCTCTAATGTGTGCAATATTAAAAAAAAATTTGGGGTGAACCCCCGCTTTAAGCTAGTGCATTGTTGGTTCACTTGCCTTTTCCTTCGATTTCCCTTCTAAATGTTTTTTTTTCTTTGTCTGAATTTCTCACTTCCTGTTCCTCCTCAGTAAGCTTGCCCCCATCATCCAAGCCGTTCTGTCTGGGGGTTAGTCAGCGTGCTCGCCCCCTCCCTTGGGACTACATGCCTGCAGGGAGAACATTCACAGCGTCTCCCCGCAGGGGTGTAGTGCCAAGGGAGGGGGCGAGCACGCTGACTAACCCCCAGACAGAACGGCTTGGATGATGGGGGCAAGCTTACTGAGGAGGAACAGGAAGTGAGAAATTCAGACAAAGAAAAAAAACATTTAGAAGGGAAATCAAAGGAAAAGGTAAGTGAACCAACAATGCATTAGATTAAAGGAACCTATTTAGAAAATAAAAAACAAAACCTTTACAACCCACTCTGACAGCTGTCTGTTCTTGTGTGAACCCAGCCTTACTGTTGTTTCTTGAAGGCCTGGTGGATTTAGAGTAAACTTCAGCCGCTAGGTGGTTAGGTAAAGTGGCTGTAAACCTCTGATATGAACAAAGAATATCCCTCTATAGTGTGTACTTGTCTCAATCCAAAGCATTAAGTGTCGTTTCTGTTTGCTGCCCTGTTCCTCTGCTATCTGCATGGGTCACTTCTGACAAGAGTAAAAAGGTGACAGGGGAGGGAGCTCCAGCATACAGCCTGTTATGGACAGCCTCAGCTCTCTTCCATGTGTGAAGGGGTGTGTCCCTTCCCTCCAATCAGCTCCCAGAGCTCCCCTAATTTCAGCCCCCTTCCTGAAAGCTCAGACAAGCTAGGTATACAATTCTGCGCTTTGAATAGCTATAGAGAAGAGATGGCTGCAGCTAACTCCAGTTAAACTGATGGAACATATGTAGGAGAATTTGTTTGATTGCTGTGCATCACCTGAAGCCAGTCACTTCACTGGGTATATGTAAGGGTTTACAACCACTTTAACTCTGTTGCTGTTTAGCATTTGACAATATGAGCTGTATTACAAGCTTTTACATTTTACTTAATATTAGGGGTCTGTCTAACTGCATTATCATTTTTTTCCAGAAAAAGTTAGATAAATCCTACTCTGTATTTGTTACATGTTCTGATTAATATAAAACATATCGGTAACTTCATAATTGCTGCTGATCTTAAAATGCCCTTTTGCTGAAAACTCCAGGACTGAAAAATCCTACTTGGCATACTTTTCTCTGTAATGTTTATAAGGGGGATGGGGAGTTAATGTTTACCATAATTATGCTGCTGTAATGTGCTGGCAGATCCCATTATCAGCTATAAACTAAATTTGAACACTGTCTGAACACAGGGAGTTACAACCTGGATTTCTTACATTGCATGATAATGAGGTAAATTGTGCACGTCTTTACTCTGTGTGGAGACAAACTCGGTATGTACTTTGCAACCCGTTTCAAACAGCCCTCTAAATGTTTTTGTTTTTTGTTTGTTTTTTTAAACTATCCTGTGTAAATGGACACAAACATAGTGGGTTTTTCTCAAATTTAAGGCAAAAATGGAAATACCAGCATCCTACATCAAGTTGTGGAAGGTCAGCCTCAACCAATAGGCACACAGAGTTTGTCCTGCACTTTTATTTAGCAAGGTAAAACATATAGTTCAATGCAGAAGAGCTTTGTAGAGCAAGTCCAAACAACTGACTAATTGGTAAGGTCTGACAAACAGCTCTAATGTGGATCTAGGACTGAAGGCTTTATTCCACCCAAAGCACTACAAAGCCTCTGGGCTCAAGAACTCAGATCAGAACTTAGGCTGCATGCACACCTGAGCGTATAGTTTTTGGTTGTGCGTATTTACACGTATTCGTGCGTTTGCATTCAGCGTTGTCCGACGTTTTTGAACTTCAACGTTTTTTATTTTAGCCAATAGGAAAAATGATCATCTCTTTCATCACTTGTTGCTATATTTCTAGATTTTTTTATCTTCTGCCTGGGTGAAATGTTCTATTTCACAGAACAGATTAAAGCGACAAAACGCCCGTAGAAACGCTCATTGTCACGCTAGACGCTTGAATCGAGCGTTTCCATTACTTTCTATGGGAATACAAAACGTTCTAAACACGCCCAAATCCGCCCAATTTGCGCGACCAAAAAGGGTCCGGAACTTGTTTGAGCTTCAGGCGTTGGGCTTCAGGAGTTTTGGAGTGGAGATGTGAACCATCTCCATAGAGAAAAATGTATTTTTTCCCCTCTAGAGTTTTGGAGCTTCGTGCTTCAGGCGACAAAACGCTCAGGTGTGAATGCAGCCTAAAGATCTGACCCTGGAGCCCGCCATCATGTGATTGTGTACGTGAGAAACCTAGGTGACATGTATATAGCATCCACAATCCTGGAAGCCAATCACTCACAAAATTTGGTTTAGAGAAAGCCTGTTGGTTGCACCCATTACCAATTCCACCCAGCTTATTGTAATGACCCACACTTTGGGTGTACTCTGTGGCAACATACATACAAGCTTATTAGGCAGAATCCAGCATTCTGGGCATACGTCCCTGAACACACATGGTCCTAAGCGCAAGTACTACTCAGTACAATGTCTAGCTGTCAATGCTGCAAATTTCAGCCTGTCAGATTTTGAGGCTGCTTGGGCTGGACACTGCACCTGGGTTCTCAAAAACCTCAGGAGCCTACAGAAGCCAAACTACATTTTTGCATGAGGCCTTATGCCTTGATATCTTGTGCTGCTTCTTTTATGCCAGGCAAGGTGATACCATGAAAAATGTAAGTTTCTGCTGTGACTAGTGGATTACCATCACAGTCTGGACCTCTTAAAAAAAAAAAAAAAAACAAACACACACACACACACACAAAAACAAAAAAGACACAAACACAACCTGACCTTGGAAATTTTCACTGACCCCAAACAAGCACTCAAGTTAGTCAAAACACACAAACTTCACATTAAGAGTCATTGAATCCAATAAAGGAATAAATACCTAGGTATTAAAAAGACTGTATATTTTTGCAGTTAACTGTTGATGCCTTCAAAACAAATTGCCGTGTCATATATATTACAATATAAGGTGTTTACATCTTTAACATACCATCATTTATCCTTGCAAGATGAAAGTACATTATACAGTAGATGCCTCCATTTGTCAAAAGGAACATGTGATACACACCTGGAGAACAACATTTAGTAAATCAAAGGTGTAATACAAAAATGTACAATGTGTAAGAAAACAAGAGGTAACGTGAAAATGAGATTAGTAAAATTAGTATAATTTTGATGTGCCGATTGTGATCATGTAATTAAGTGATCATATAAAATATATATGTCTGCCCTCCACAAGAGAATACAATGCCATGCCTGTTGAACACATAATCTTATCTTTAGTTTAAGAATTTCTACCTAAATTGTTATGGATTATCAAAAAGACTTAAGCAAGCCATACACTAAGCAATTTTCTTGAAGGAAAAAAAATTGCTTGATCCCTCACCAACACAGTCAGAGAATCCTTCCTGCAGTGCTATTGTGTTCTGCCAATGTGGAATATTTCCCCACCAGAAGAAAAAAAAAAAAATCACTGCTGGGGCCTATAGCCACTGGAAAAAAAAAAAAAAACACACACACGCCGACAGGTGGCAGTACTGAAGCCGATAAAAGGATCGACTTGAGGCTTTAGTCATCATTGTGTAGTCTCAGTTCATTGATAGGGAGTGCTGGGAAGATGTCCATCGCTGCACCTACGTACAGCATACTTAAACAAGAGGTGTAGGAAATCACCAAGCTAAACCCAGCACAATGTACCTATACAACGAGAGCCAGTGGATATTTTTTTTCCCCAATATAATACATTTGTTATATATTTGATCATATATCCTTATATTTCTTTACAACAAAACTCTTTTCTATTTTTACATTTCAAACTAAAACAAGGAAATTTGAAAATGACAGTAATAAATTATAAACATTATAAGTAGCAAATATTCTACAATAAGCCAAAAATATAGCAACCTTCATCTGAAGTATCTTTTTCTATAAGTAATTTTTTAAAGGTTTGTCCACCATCTTTTACACAACTTTGTACCATAGCCTAAACAAGAATAGAAACAAAAAAATACAATTAGGGAAAAGCAATATTGATGCCACCATTATTTACAAACATTGTTTGAAAAACAAAAAAGTAATTTATATGAATATAATGATGCACAATTGCATTTTTTGGGTCACAGATTGCCTTGAATGGTCGCAGCTGTTACCATTTATTCATCCTTTGTTTGTTTTTTCACTCCATGTGACACATAGTAGCGCTTTAGTATCTTTTTTTTTTTTACACATATATATTATATATACACACACAATCTACAGACTAGCAAAGTAAATTTGTTAAGGGAAATTTCAGTGCCAAAAGACCTGTACATTTCAGTACAAGACCATTTGTCTCCCAAAAATCCTAGATTCTCGAGACCGATTATCAACAAAATTCAGCAATTATTTGAGACCTGGGCAAATCTAAATATTACAGATTTTTCACAATAGCTCAGACAAATTACACAGTGCTTTACATAAATTGTACAATAATTGTGCCATTAAGGAGCTTACAGTCCTAGGTCGCTACCTCACATGCATACATACACATACTAAGGGGCAATTTTAGAGTCAGAGTCAGGTAACCTACCAGCAGTGGGAGGAAGTCAGAGTACCTGGAGGAAACCGACACAAGCACAGGAGGAACATGCAAACTCCATGCACCCAATGCTGCAAGGCAGAACGCTAACCACACAGCCCTTGTATTTACCAAAAAGATTTGACTTCATAGTTAGGATCTAGCACTTAGACCTGCTACATGCAGTTATCTCCAATGTTTTCAGGTACCATATTTATCTGACTGAGCTGACAGCATTCCCCTGCCAGCTATGTGGGAAGTCCCAGATCCCCTTTGTGCCCATGTAGCTTAACTGTGGAGCTATCTGCATTTAACTATTTTATTTTTGTCTATCAGACCTGACACGATGCGGCTTACTAGGCTGATCGGGTTTGATGCTGTGCATTGGCCGCCAGCCTCGGTACGCTGTCACACACAAGGAAGCTGTGATGCGCTCTGCACGTCTCCCTCCTGACCCCCCTCCCGCCCTCAGGACGGGGTGGACCTTGGGGCACTGGGCGGCGTCCACAGCGCATCAACGTCACGCTCACGTGGTCCGCGTCTGACGTCATCCTGACGTCAGGACGCCAATCGCGGGGATTCCATCTAGCCGGTCACAGCTGATGGGGATCACCTCTTTCGGGTGCGAACTCCTCCCGCCCCGTCATTAGGCCCTCCCAGCCCAGATCCGGCTAGCGTGACGTCGGTGTGCGCCTCTGATCAGCCGCACGCTGGGACCAGGGGGTATTTATAGGCCGTGTTTTCACAGCCTGTTTTAACATCCATGGGATGATGCCACACCATTGAGGGACTCCTGAAACGGGTTGTTCCACACCCAGGTAAAAACCTTTTTGCTAGTTTGGCTTGTCACCACCAGACCTACAGTCTGGTATATGCTGTCTCACTATATATATATATATATATATATATATATATATATATATATATATATATATATATCCCTGGCATTCTCCCTCCGCTGACCACCTGTTCGGCTTTATACCCCTGTTTGTGGCCATTTGTCCACCTGAAACTCTCCAGCCCTGCACCCCAGCTTCCGGGACTGACACCTCCGCCGTGGCTACGGCTCAGCATTATGCTCTCTCCCTTGATCCACACCATTTTTTAGGTATGTAAAACTAGGACCACTAATCATGTTCCCCTTTTTATGCTCAAGTCACTGTATACTAATATACTATCTAATCCTCCAGATTTGGAAGCATCAGCCCCTGATGAGTGCATTCAGCACGAAACGCGTCGGGCCAATCAAGGATGCTACTCCATTCCATATCTGAGTTACCAGCCACTACCATCTACAACTTTTACCTTATGTCTTTTAATCGCATGGTGTCATCTAAGGAAATTGGTGTATCTAGCTCCCTCACTCATGGGAAGCTGTGTTTTTTGTTTTTCATACTATATTGTATTAATTATTGATGGCATTAAATGTCCCTGTATCAATGGTTCATATGCAAACCCATATGTCATGAAGTTCCTGGTTGACATTATTATGTATCTCTATTGTCCTTTATTGTTATGTCTACATGCTCAGCCCCTGCGATTCTGAGAGTATACTACACCTTGTTTTGCATGTCAATAAACATGTTTTCCTTCTTTGCACTCCCACCCTGTCTCGAACCTCATTCAAAGTCCCAACTCCCTTGTTCTATATTTATCGGCGTATACCGCGCACTTTTTTCCCCTTAAAATAAGGGGAAAATAGTGGGTACGCGATATACGCCGATATCGCGCCTAGTTTGAATGCCTGCGCCGACATATACCGAGCGCAGTACACTCGCGTACATTCGGCCAGGCTCGGCTTCACTCGTGCTCATGCAGAAACGTCACAGAGCGTGAGCACGAGCGATGCCGAGCCTGGCCGAATATAGCCAAGTGTACTGCACTCAGTATGTCGGCGGAGTCGTTCAAACTGAGCGCGGGAAGCGGCGATTCGACGGGGAGACAGCACGGGAGAACCCGGGAGGACACCACCAAAGCCGCAAACGGACGCCAGACCCGACAAGGCCGCCACGCAAGACACCAAAACTAAGTACTAAAATGTTTTTTTACAGGAATTTCGGGTCCACATTAGGGGTGCGCGCTATACGCCGGAGCGCACAATACCCCGATAAATACGGTATATAGTGTTGGGTGGAGAAAAAGGGTATGGGGGTGGGTGAAAGCCGAGTGTTGAGGGGAGCTATTCCGATAACCACTCCCTTACACCCTATTGACTGTCGGTTTCTTGTCACTCTAGCAAGCATGTGGAACAGAGATCCAACAATAAAAGCAGAACACTTCACACACATTACACTGTTAGGCACATATTTAACACACTCGCCCACCCTAGATCAGGGTGGATAATGATAAAAAAAAATATATATATATATATATTTTTTAGATTTTTATTACATTTATTTTAATAAAATGTTTTTGGAGTAAAAATCATTCTATTTAACCACCTAAGGACTGCCACAACGATACGTCGACAGAATGGCATGGCTGGGCACAAGGGCGTACATGCAAGTCCCCTTTAAGAACCCAGCAGTGGGTCGCGAGCGCGCCTGCGCACTCACGACCCGGTCCAAAGCTCCGTGACCACGGACCCGATCGCCGCCAGTGTCCCGCGATCGGGTCACAGGAGCTGAAGAACAGGGAGAGGTGAGTGTAAACAAACCTTCCCCGTTCTTCTCTGTGGCCTGTCATAGGGAACGATGATCGGTGACGTCACATGTCCAGCCACACCCCCCTACAGTAAGAAACACACAATAGGACACACTTAACCCCTTAGCGCCCCCCTAGTGGTTAACCCCTTCACTACCACTGCCATTGCCATTTTCACAGTAATCAGTGCATTTTTATAACACCTTTCGTTGGTCCCAAAAATGTATCAGAAGTGTCTGATGTGTCTGCCATAATGTCGCAGTCACGAAATAAAAAATAAAAATAAAATTTCGCTGATCGCCGCCATTACTAGAAGAAAAAAAAAATGTATAAAAATGCCATAAAACTATCCCATATTTTGTAAACGCTATAACTTTTGCGCAAACCAATCGATAAACACTTATTGCGATTTTTTTTTTACCAAAAATATGTATAAGAATACGCATCGGCCTAAACTGAGGAATAAAAATGTTTATATTTTTGGGGAAATTTATTATGGCAAAAAGTAAAAAATATTGCATGTTTTTTTAAATTGTCGCTCTATTTTTGTTTATAGCGCAAAAACTAAAAACCGCAGATGTGATCAAATACCACCAGAAGAAAGCTCCATTTGTGGGAAAAAAAGGACACCAATTTTGTTTGGGAGCCACGTTGCACGACTGCGCAATTGTCAGTTAAAGCGACGCAGCACCAAATCGAAAAAAGGGGCCAGGTCCTTTACCTGTATAATGGTCTTAAGTGGTTAAGATACATTAATAATTTTTTTTTTAACAAGAAATTCAGCGGGTTAAATGCATGTAACATTTAAGTTATACTGCTATGTTACTGCCTGCCAACCTGTTGCTCCAGTGTGCGCATGTGTGTAAATATATTTTGTGACAGTGGTGCGCGTTGTCACAGTGTCAGAAGGATTAGATGTCCCCCGAGTTCTCACTTATGCGAAGAATCCAAACACAAAGACAAGCCTATGCCGCTCCAGATGAGAGCAACCCTTCCCCTAACAATTAGGTGCAGGTCCAGTCCGCGGTCTGGATAGCCAAAGAAACATGTGAAAGTTGACCGCACTCCAAAGTACAGAGGAATAAAATTGTAGCTTTATTGCAAATTTAAATCCAGAAAGATGAAAATCGATAATAAGCTCTACTGTGTCTGTATCAATGTCATCTTTATGGATTTAAATTTGCAATAAAGCTACAATTGTATTCCTCTATACTTTGGAGTGTGGTCAACTTTCACATGTTTCTTTGGTTCTCACTTATACAGCTTATGGGGCTTTGGGATGTCCATTTTGAGTGGAGAAAAATGGGTTGGGCAGCTTTCTCCAGGATTAATAACTCCTGGATTGGGTCCACTGGAATAAGCATCCTGATTTGGCCAGCAGAATACACAAAAAGTTCTAACACCTTCTTCTTCACTAATCCAAATATTTTCTTCTACCATGAAAATTGATTTTAAAAAATAAATATATAAATAAGGGCGCAGATTCAATGAACAGAAAAAGGATGATAATTACAATAACCAAAACAATATAATTCAGCATTAAAAAAGGAACACGTTCAAGTTCAACATTTATTTTAGTTTTACTATTAAAAATCTTTCCATTAACCCCTGAAACCAAAAGGTAGACTTAACAAATTTACCTTTGTAATCAAGATCTGTCTAGATATCACATGAATAAGATGAACATTGCCATTTCTCTCTCCAACAAGGAGAAACTGTCCTTCATGACAAACGCCCACAACATCTACTTCTGTATCTGTAAAAATAAAACAAAAGTGGATTATTTTTTTCAAATTTTAGTTTAAAATATAGTGTAACTGCACTGAAGATGTACCGTATTTATCGGCGTATACCGTGCACTTTTTTGCCCTGAAAATCAGGGCAAAATCGTGGGTGCGCGATATACGCCGATACCCGCGCTTAGTTTGAATGCCTGCGCCGACATATACCGAGCGCAGTACACTCGGGTACATTCGGCCAGGCTCGGCTTCGCTCGTAGTCACGCTATGCGTGAGAAGCCGAGCGTGGCCGAATAGACCCGAGTGTACTGCGCTCGGTATATGTCGGCGGAGGATTCAAACTGAGCGCAGGAAGCGGGGATTCGACACGGAGACAGCGCGGGAGAAGCCGGGAGGACACCACCGAGGCCGCAGACGGATGCCGGGCAAGACACCAAAACTGTAAGTAGTAAAATGTAATAAAATGTTTTTTTACAGGATTTTAGGGTCAACATTAGGGGTGCGCGCTATACGCCGGAGCGTGCAATACCCCGATAATTACGGTAGTTATACTTTTATGAAGGCTGGAAGGAAAGACGTGAACATGAGGTTTTCTTGGATTGTCTGTTAAAGAAGATGCTTATTGATTTGTTTTTTCTTTGGGATACAAACATCAGATACATTATTTACTTGTAATGGTTTGCTCTCCCATGCCCTGTAGACGGCTGCTCCATGCAAAAAGCCTTCCTTCTTGCTGCCAGATAGTGCCCAGAGCAGCAATCTTCTGGTGCTGCAGAAGTTAATAGCAGCAGCTGCGATTGTGAAGGATTTGTGCAACTCATCCACCCCTTTCTGCTCCCTCCTCCATTCACAGAACTCAATATTATTGTCCCACAATGCAACTTCAGCTTTAAGCCCAGGTTCACACTGACAGCGGGAATGAAATCATGCGAGTTCAGTTGAACTTGCACAATTTCATTCCTGCGTGTCAGTCCCAAATTCGGGGGCGATTTCGGAGACATCTGTGCAGGGTTTCTACACAATGTCTATTGAAATTGCAACCCGAAGTCGACAAAAGTAGTACAGAAGCTACTTTTGGGAATCAGTGCCTAATCGCACCAATTCGGAACGTGCCACAACCGGCAATAGCCGCCGATTTGGCATGCGATTTGACATTTCAAATCGCTGCAATGTGAACCAGGGCTAAATGATCACTTTCAATGCCATCCAGTAGATATGAGTAGTCAGCAAATGTTCAGACCATCCGCAAGGGCTTTTCTGTGGTTTGCAGTAATGTGGAGCATTTAGCTTTTCCATTGCAGTATTTACAGGCGATACTGGAAAAATGTGAATATCGTGCAAAAATAGGATTTTTGTACTCACCGTAAAATCCATTTCTCTGAGTTAATGGACGGACACAGCAGCAATTGACCGTAGGGTATTATCCTCCCTTTTAGGAGATTGACTAGGCAGAAAAACAGCATGTTAAAGCGGGGGTTCACCCTAAAAAAAAAAAAAATCTTTGTCTACCATGCCATCCAGCATTACTAGCGTCAGCTACAGTATGCCTTTAATTTTAATTTTTTTCGCTGTACTCACAGTTTAATCCATTAGTTTAGTTTCAGACTCCCGCGGGGAGTAGGCGTTCCTATGAAGAGTGGAATATGATTGATGGCCGGCTATGGCGCGTCACGCGTTCCGAAAATAGGCGAAATAGGACTCGGCTCTTCACGGCGCCAGCGCAGTCAGCTCCTAGTCTGTGCGCAGGCGCCATATAGCGCCGTGAAGAGCCGAGTCCTACTCCGGCTATTTTCGGAACGCGTGACGCGCCATAGCCAGCCGTCAATCATGTTCCCCTCTTCATAGGAACGCCTTTCCCCGCGGGAGTCTGAAACGAAACGAATGGATTCAAGTGAGTACAGCGCAAAAAAAAATAAAAGGCATACTGTAGCTGATGCTAGTATGCTGGATGGCATGGTAGAAAGTTGTTTTTTAGGGTGAACCTCTGCTTTAAGTGTTAAACACTCCACACAGTACAGTACCTCCTAGGGGGCGGGTCCCCCGAGTACATCCCTCTCTCTGCATCATGCAGCCTCAGTTCGTAAAAACAAGCAGTACAAACAAATGAGGGGTGGGTGCGGTGTCCATCCATGAACTCAGAGAAATTTTACGGTGAGTACAAAAATCCTATTTTCTCTTCCGTTCATGGACGGACACAGCAGCAATTGACCTTAGGGACGTCCCCAAGCAGTGTCAAAAATCGAGGGGTGGGAAAACACACAGCAAACCAAACTTCACCCCAAACAAACCAGAGTTCCTCAACGGAGGAACTTCAACCTTAAACAGCCGCCTGTAAAACATTGCGGCCAAAGGAGGCACCCGAAGATGCACTCACATCCACCTTGTAAAATTTTGAGGTGTGGATTGACGACCAGGTCGCTGTCTTACACACCTGTAAAACAGACGCTTGATGGCGGAAAGCCCAAGAGGCACCAATCGCCCTGGTCGAATGCGCCGTAACCGGGAAAGGGGGGCGCCCGCCCCTTTAGGGCATAGGCCTGAAGCACGACCTGTCTGATCCACCTAGAAATGGATGGACAACGAGACTGCCAGACCCTTCTTAGCACGAGTTACCGACACTAACAGTGAATCCGACCTCCGAAAACAGAGCCGCAGCAGACAGGTACACCCGTAGGGCTCGAACCATATCCAAGGAATGTAACATGGCCTCCTTTGGGTTCGTCGGCCGAGGACATAAGGATGGAAGAACAATGTCCTCATTAATGTGAAAGGCCGAAACAACCTTAGGAAGGGATGACGGCTGCGGCACCACCTTATCCTTGTGGATCACCAATAAGGGGCCTTGCAAGACAAGGCCGTCAATTCAGAAACCAGTCTGACCGAAGTAATCGACACCAGAAAGACCACCTTCTGGGAAAGAGTCAGTAAAGGGACTTCCCTAATTTCCTCAAACGGAGGCTTTTGAAGCACCGAGAGAACTAAATTCAAGTCCCATGGAGGCAGTGGAGGCCGCACAGGAGGGGCCACATGTCGAACCCCCTGCACAAACGTACGCACCAGAGAGTGGGCCGCCAAGGATCGCTGAAAGTAAACAGCCAAGGCCGAAATCTGACACTTAACCGTACTTAAGGCGAGAGCCTGATCCACTCCACGCTGTAAGAACAGCAGAATCCGGGACAACACGTATGTACGAGGGTGCCAATTCATCTCCTCACACAGAGATGTAAGCCTTCCATGTACGATGGTAAATCTTCCGGGAAGTAGACTTCCGCGCCGCAGCATGGTATAGATCACCGAGTCTGACAGGCCTCGATCCTTCAGCACCTGGCTCTCAACAGCCACGCCGTTAAAGCCAACAACTGTAAAGCAGGATGAAAGACAGGGCCCTGTGACAGGAGATCCTCTCGCAGAGGCAGGCACCAAAGAACGTCTGCCACCAGGCGCACCAGATCTGCGTACCATGGGCGGTGAGGCCAATCCGGAGCGATCAGGATTGTTGGTATCCCCTCGGCTTCCACTCTGCGCAGCAAAAAATTGGGTAGTGGCGCTGAAAAAACAATAGAAAAAGAGTGGCTAACAATGAATCTTTGTGCAAAGAAAGGAACCTCCTAGATGTAGATAAACATAGAATAATAATAAATGGATAAAACCTTAAAATTGGGCTGGAACATGAATATGATAAGAGATGCAGTCCTTGAAGAAAGCAGATGGTATCAGTCCATAATCCGGGGCAAAGCCTTCACAGGTTGGGGAGATAAAAGCAAAACTCCAATACGCAAAAGAGAGAAAGAGAAGGCGCCTCCAGGTTAGTGAACATAAAAACTTTAATCATATAAAGGTGCAGCATCCACTTACAGTGAAGTAGTAGGAAAATGGCATGTGTTACAAAGTCCCTTAGGTGGCGTCTTGCCGCGCTCGATGGTTGAGATAGCCTGTGTCCTGTCCAACGAACCTGCAGTGAAGTCCAGCCGGTCTGCTGCAGCGTTGTGGATGGGATTAGGGGGAAACGTAGGCCGCGGTGACGTCACTGGGATGCGACGACGTTTCAGAGCCGGCGCTTGCGAATGACAGAGCACGCTCCTTTTTCAAGCATAGGAGCTATGGGGTACTACATGCCTTTTATGGATAAAGAGTGTCTGCCATCTAGTGGCGAAGGACCAGAATTGATCCTTTTTGTTAAGATAGCCAACACATAACTTAACCATATGGAGTAAATGGAAACAGATATATATGAATATAGATTATAAACATAATATATAAAATGCACAAGTAAGATAATATGGAGTCATTCATAGGTCACTATGAGAATAAAATGTATAATAAAAATTATGTTAGAATTGAGTAAAATTAATAGGGGATTTTTTGGGTTAGAATTAAAATAGAGGATTAATGAAATGAAAGAATAAAATATATATACATATACACTATATATATATATATATATATTATATATATATATTATATATATATATATATATATATATATATATATATATATATATATATATAGAGAGAGAGAGAGAGAGAGAGAGAGAAGATAATGTAAATAAAAAATGGGATTTAGATAAAGTTGTAATACTGGAGATGACAAAAAAGATTAAAATAAAATAAAAAGCAAGTATACATAAAAATAATTATTATATATAGAATATAGGATACATATATGGTAGCCATGTATATATGGGTAAATGATAATATGTACACACATATATACATGTGAACATTAATGTGCATGGAAAGAAAGAAAGAAAGGGGGGGGGGTATTTAGTTAGGATATATGGTTAATGATAGAAGATAATCTGTATATGGGTTGCAACAAAGTGAATGAATCTTACTAGTTTTGTCATTTTAGACTCAAAATGGGGTTAGGCTTATAGTTAGAGATAACAAAAATCGGTTAAAGAAGGGTGGATATTTCGAGTATTTCGTTTAACCCCCCAGGTGAGAGGGTATCCAAAGTATATATCCAGAACGTTTCACGTTCACATAGCTTATAGAACCTCTCTGCTTCTGTCAGATTTTTAGGCATTTGTTCTATCACCCAGATCTGTAGGCCTTCAGTGGACCCTTTTTGACATTTTGCAAAGTGTTGGGGAACACTATGCTTATCTATCCCTCCTTCTATTTTCCTTCGGTGCTGTCCAAATCTTTGCCTGAGGGGACGAATAGTACGTCCTACATACAGGAGTTGACAAGGACAGCGGAGGCAATAGACCACATGATCAGAAGAGCAGTTATAGAACTCGCCAAACGTATATGTTTTGCCCTTTCCAAAAAAACTCTTCTGACCATGCTGTACGAAAGCACACATCAAAGCCTTTTTGCATTGGAACATGCCTAGTAATGGAATTAGGCAAAGATCTTGCCTTATATTGGAGGCAATAGGCTTGAGTTTACTTGGGGCGATTTTGTTTTTGATATTGGGTGCTCTCTTGTATGTTATTGTAGGGAATTTGGGAAGGACTGATTTTAAATGTATGTCTTCCAAAAGAATGGGCCAATGTTTTTTTAGAATTTGTTCCATTTTTTTATGGTCATGATGAAATCTTGTGGTGAATCGTACTGAGTGATCTGAGATATTGTTTTTTACATTATGTTTTATTGGCTCTTTTTGATATTGGGTATGGGCTTCTTTGATTAAGGAGTCTGGATAACCTTTATCTTGTAATTTTTTGGTGAGTGACTTTGCTTGTTCTTCGAAATCTACTATACTGGTGCAGTTTCGTCGAAGATGACAGAACTGGCCCCTTGGGATATTGTTTTTCCATTTGGAATAATGACAACTTTTGTAATGTAGAAGTGAATTCCCTGCGGTAGGTTTAGTATAATTTCTAGCATGAATGGTGTTTTCTATATGAAATAGTTCTAGGCCAAGGAAGGCCAATTTATCAGGATCAGTGATGTAAGTGAAGCTGAGGCCATATGGATTATCATTACAATGATCCACAAAAGCTTTGCTGTCCTTATTAGTACCACTCCATATAATGATGATATCATCTATATATCTTGCGTAAATAGCAAGATATCTAGAATGAGGGTTATTATTGAGGATATGTCTTTCCTCCCACAAGCCCATTGCCAAGTTGGCATACGAAGGAGCAAAATTTGCTCCCATGGCTGTCCCTTTGGTTTGTAGGTAGAACAGGTCATCAAATACAAAATAATTGTGGGTAAGGCAAAACTCCGTACACTCTAATATAAAGAATGCCTGCCTGCTGTTCATACAGGGGTCCTTAAATAAAAAATGTCTCAGAGCAGAAATTCCAAAAATATGGGGGATAGATGTATACAAAGAGCTCACGTCTAGTGACATCCATATATAGTCGTCATTCCAGGAATATGGTTTTAACAATTCTAATAGGTGAGTCCCATCTCTAATATAGGAAGGAAGGGCTTGTGCTATGGGTTGTAGAAATGAGTCTATGTATTTTGATAGGCCCGAGGTGATCCTGTCCATGGCGGCTATGATGGGCCTGCCAGGGGGATCGGTCAAGCTTTTATGAATTTTGGGTATGTGATAAAAATATGGAATGCGGTAAAAGTCTTCGATAAGGAAAGAAACCTCAGATTTATCCAAAATCTGTAGACTGGTGGCATGTCGGATTAGCATATTTAATTCTATTTTGTATTCTGGGAGGGGGTCTTTGGTTAACTTCTTATAAGTTGATTGGTCGGCGAGTAGACGATTAGCTTCCTTTACATAGTCTTCCCGGTTTTGTATGACTATACCTCCGCCTTTATCTGCCGTTTTTATTATAAGGCTGTCATTTTTAGATAACATTGACAAAGCCTTTTTTTCTAAAGGGGGCAGGTGACCTAGATCAGAAGAACAAGAAGAAGATTGTGCACATAGTCTTTTAACATCAGCAAAGACCATATTGTAAAAGGTTGTAAGGTGTGGGCCCTTAGACCGATACGGATAAAATGAAGACTTTGTTTTTAAGGTAGAATGTGCTACAGGTGGTGAGGTATGAGAGTATTGTGTAAAGTTTTCAAAATTGTCATGTGTGCTCTCGCTATATAGTTCCTCCAGTATATTTAGAATATCACCTTCGGACTCGTAGCTGTAGCACACAGACTCTAATATTTTTGGGGAAACTAAATTAGTCACAGGAGCTAGATTAGACTCAATACCTTTTTTATTCTGTATTTAAAAAAAATGTTTTAAAGGTGAGATTTCTTATATACTTGTTGAGGTCTTTAAACAGCAGATAGGGATCTGGTTTATAAGAAGGAGCGAAATTCAAACCTCTGCTAAGCAGGGCAATTTCTTCGGACGACAGGATATGACTGGAGAGGTTGATGATTTTAACAGTTTTTGAGATCTGGGGCAGTTCTCTTTTATGTTTGTTTCTTCCCCCTCTACAGCCTCTCCGTCTCGTTTTCTTTTTTGTGGAGCTGCTGGGGAGGGGTTCATTACTAAAAAAGAGGCCTGTGAACGTGAATCATGACATAAGTCTAAGGGAAGTTGGGAACCAAAAATAAGAGGACTGGTATTAATGGAAGGACAGGAAGTTGATGCAATTTGAGTATCAAAGGAACTGGAAGAACATACAGCTTGATTAATAGAGGGGTGAGTACTGTTTTTTGCCTCATGGGTGTCGTATGTGACACCCTTTCTGATGAACTAATTGTAGGGATTGGTGTTGCCATGGAAATAGAAGTACTAAGCTTACGTCTATTATAAAATTTCTGTAAATCAACAAAGAGTTTGGAACGAGGAGTATGGTGATGGTCATCTATTTTTGCTTTAGGGGCCTTTTTTTGTTGTTTATTGTTGGAATTGTTGATAGAATCAAAAGATTTTGTTTTTTGATCTCTATAGAGTGAAGATTTAGGGGCTGGATGAATAACTAAGGAGAGTAGGGATGGGATTTTTTGGACGTCTGACTTGTGGGTTGGCTCATTGGTGGCTGATGAGCCAGTATGTGGTTGTTGTAGTTTCGGGCCAAGTCTTTGTTGTAGAGACTGTTCTGGTTTTAGCATCCACGTGAATACTCTATTGTTTGTGTAATCATTCAAATCGCGTCTGAATTTTCCAAGTTTGTTATCAATAATAATATCTTCTTCTCTTTTAGTGTTCTTATGCAAAATGTCTAGCCAAGCTTTTGGTACTGTGTTGGTTAGTTCTTGAATTTCACTAATTAGGATTTTTACTGAATCGGAAAGTGATTGAAACTTTTTAGTCCTATGTCCGACCAGAATGTCGATCCATTTTGCTGTCCCAAATTCTGAGATACCTTGCCATTCTTTTAGTTGGTCAGGTTGTAGAAAGGAACAGCTTTTTAGAATTCTTAAACCACGTGGGGAAATTCTGTTCTCTAAATACTTGTGCAGAAAATATCTATCCCACCACTGTAGGTTCGTGGAGTGTATTAATCTCTCTAATTTCTTAAAATTTACCACATAGTGTATATCTCATGTTTTTATTGAGTGTTGCACCAGTGCTAAACAGAGAAGGCAATAGGCTATATAAGCTGTCTAGGGTTTGGTATCTTAGGGCCCATGGCAAAAAAGACATATTTAGCAAAAGATTTAATTAGTTGGGCACCTGGCAAATGCTACATTTATGCATATAGAATAGTAATAATGAATCGTTATTTATGGAAAAAATGGGGAAAAGGAAAAAGAAAAGAATAATAATAGTATATGTGTGTATATATATATATATATATATATATGTATAAAATAGTGTCAAACTGTGACATACGACTCTACAGTTTAGGATGTTTTATGCCTAATTTAAGCTATTTAAGCTCATATGCTCAGAATCTATGGAG
This sequence comes from Rana temporaria, assembly GCF_905171775.1. Taxonomy (NCBI): domain Eukaryota; kingdom Metazoa; phylum Chordata; class Amphibia; order Anura; family Ranidae; genus Rana; species Rana temporaria. The sequence goes on from NC_053489.1 coordinate 184,501,775, forward strand.
GGTAAGGTATTTTTTATATACAGAGGATTCAATGCAATCGATAAAATAGCCACACAAAATCACTGGTTATCTACAGCCAGCTGGGGAGCTTCAAACATATGCATACAAAAAACTGGGTAGTGGCGCTGAAAAAACAATAGAAAAAGAGTGGCTAACAATGAATCTTTGTGCAAAGAAAGGAACCTCCTAGATGTAGATAAATATAGAACAATAATAAATGGATAAAACCTTTAAAATTGGGCTGGAACATGAATATGATAAGAGAGATGCAGTCCTTGGAGAAAGCAGATGGTATCCGTCCATAATCCGGGGCAAAGCCTTCACAGGTTGGGGAGATAAAAGCAAAACTCCAATATGCAAAAGAGAGAAAGAGAAGGCGCCTCCAGGTTAGTGAACATAAAAACTTTAATCATATAAAGGTGCAGCATCCACTTACAGTGAAGTAGTAGGAAAACGGCATGTGTTACAAAGTCCCTTAGGTGGATGCTGCACCTTTTATATGATTAAAGTTTTTATGTTCACTAACCCCTTTAGAAAACATGAGATATACACTATGTGGTAAATTTAAGAAATTAGAGAGATTAATACACTCCACGAACCTACAGTGATGGGATAGATATTTTCTGCACAAGTATTTAGAGAACAGAATTTCCCCACGTGGTTTAAGAATTCTAAAAAGCTGTTCCTTTCTACAACCTGACCAACTAAAAGAATGGCAAGGTATCTCAGAATTTGGGACAGCAAAATGGATCGACATTCTGGTCGGACATAGGACTAAAAAGTTTCAATCACTTTCCGATTCAGTAAAAATCCTAATTAGTGAAATTCAAGAACTAACCAACACAGTACCAAAAACTTGGCTAGACATTTTGCATAAGAACACTAAAAGAGAAGAAGATATTATTATTGATAACAAACTTGGAAAATTCAGACGCGATTTGAATGATTACACAAACAATAGAGTATTCACGTGGATGCTAAAACCAGAACAGTCTCTACAACAAAGACTTGGCCCGAAACTACAACAACCACATACTGGCTCATCAGCCACCAATGAGCCAACCCACAAGTCAGACGTCCAAAAAATCCCATCCCTACTCTCCTTAGTTATTCATCCAGCCCCTAAATCTTCACTCTATAGAGATCAAAAAACAAAATCTTTTGATTCTATCAACAATTCCAACAATAAACAACAAAAAAAGGCCCCTAAAGCAAAAATAGATGACCATCACCATACTCCTCGTTCCAAACTCTTTGTTGATTTACAGAAATTTTATAATAGACGTAAGCTTAGTACTTCTATTTCCATGGCAACACCAATCCCTACAATTAGTTCATCAGAAAGGGTGTCACATACGACACCCATGAGGCAAAAAACAGTACTCACCCCTCTATTAATCAAGCTGTATGTTCTTCCAGTTCCTTTGATACTCAAATTGCATCAACTTCCTGTCCTTCCATTAATACCAGTCCTCTTATTTTTGGTTCCCAACTTCCCTTAGACTTATGTCATGATTCACGTTCACAGGCCTCTTTTTTAGTAATGAACCCCTCCCCAGCAGCTCCACAAAAAAGAAAACGAGACGGAGAGGCTGTAGAGGGGGAAGAAACAAACATAAAAGAGAACTGCCCCAGATCTCAAAAACTGTTAAAATCATCAACCTCTCCAGTCATATCCTGTCGTCCGAAGAAATTGCCCTGCTTAGCAGAGGTTTGAATTTCGCTCCTTCTTATAAACCAGATCCCTATCTGCTGTTTAAAGACCTCAACAAGTATATAAGAAATCTCACCTTTAAAACATTTTTTTTAAATACAGAATAAAAAAGGTATTGAGTCTAATCTAGCTCCTGTGACTAATTTAGTTTCCCCAAAAATATTAGAGTCTGTGTGCTACAGCTACGAGTCCGAAGGTGATATTCTAAATATACTGGAGGAACTATATAGCGAGAGCACACATGACAATTTTGAAAACTTTACACAATACTCTCATACCTCACCACCTGTAGCACATTCTACCTTAAAAACAAAGTCTTCATTTTATCCGTATCGGTCTAAGGGCCCACACCTTACAACCTTTTACAATATGGTCTTTGCTGATGTTAAAAGACTATGTGCACAATCTTCTTCTTGTTCTTCTGATCTAGGTCACCTGCCCCCTTTAGAAAAAAAGGCTTTGTCAATGTTATCTAAAAATGACAGCCTTATAATAAAAACGGCAGATAAAGGCGGAGGTATAGTCATACAAAACCGGGAAGACTATGTAAAGGAAGCTAATCGTCTACTCGCCGACCAATCAACTTATAAGAAGTTAACCAAAGACCCCCTCCCAGAATACAAAATAGAATTAAATATGCTAATCCGACATGCCACCAGTCTACAGATTTTGGATAAATCTGAGGTTTCTTTCCTTATCAAAGACTTTTACCGCATTCCATATTTTTATCACATACCCAAAACCGATCCCCCTGGCAGGCCCATCGTAGCCGCCATGGACAGGATCACCTCGGGCCTATCAAAATACATAGACTCATTTCTACAACCCATAGCACAAGCCCTTCCTTCCTATATTAGAGATGGGACTCACCTATTAGAATTGTTAAAACCATATTCCTGGAATGACGACTATATATGGATGTCACTAGACGTGAGCTCTTTGTATACATCTATCCCCCATATTTTTGGAATTTCTGCTCTGAGACATTTTTTATTTAAGGACCCCTGTATGAACAGCAGGCAGGCATCCTTTATATTAGAGTGTACGGAGTTTTGCCTTACCCACAATTATTTTGTATTTGATGACCAGTTCTACCTACAAACCAAAGGGACAGCCATGGGAGCAAATTTTGCTCCTTCGTATGCCAACTTGGCAATGGGCTTGTGGGAGGAAAGACATATCCTCAATAATAACCCTCATTCTAGATATCTTGCTATTTACGCAAGATATATAGATGATATCATCATTATATGGAGTGGTACTAATAAGGACAGCAAAGCTTTTGTGGATCATTGTAATGATAATCCATATGGCCTCAGCTTCACTTACATCACTGATCCTGATAAATTGGCCTTCCTTGGCCTAGAACTATTTCATATAGAAAACACCATTCATGCTAGAAATTATACTAAACCTACCGCAGGGAATTCACTTCTACATTACAAAAGTTGTCATTATTCCAAATGGAAAAACAATATCCCAAGGGGCCAGTTCTGTCATCTTCGACGAAACTGCACCAGTATAGTAGATTTCGAAGAACAAGCAAAGTCACTCACCAAAAAATTACAAGATAAAGGTTATCCAGACTCCTTAATCAAAGAAGCCCATACCCAATATCAAAAAGAGCCAATAAAACATAATGTAAAAAACAATATCTCAGATCACTCAGTACGATTCACCACAAGATTTCATCATGACCATAAAAAAATGGAACAAATTCTAAAAAAACATTGGCCCATTCTTTTGGAAGACATACATTTAAAATCAGTCCTTCCCAAATTCCCTACAATAACATACAAGAGAGCACCCAATATCAAAAACAAAATCGCCCCAAGTAAACTCAAGCCTATTGCCTCCAATATAAGGCAAGATCTTTGCCTAATTCCATTACTAGGCATGTTCCAATGCAAAAAGGCTTTGTGTAAGATGTGTGCTTTCGTACAGCATGGTCAGAAGAGTTTTTTTGGAAAGGGCAAAACATATACGTTTGGCGAGTTCTATAACTGCTCTTCTGATCATGTGGTCTATTGCCTCCGCTGTCCTTGTCAACTCCTGTATGTAGGACGTACTATTCGTCCCCTCAGGCAAAGATTTGGACAGCACCGAAGGAAAATAGAAGGAGGGATAGATAAGCATAGTGTTCCCCAACACTTTGCAAAATGTCAAAAAGGGTCCACTGAAGGCCTACAGATCTGGGTGATGGAACAAATGCCTAACAATCTGACAGAAGCAGAGAGGTTCTATAAGCTATGTGAACGTGAAACGTTCTGGATATATACTTTGGATACCCTCTCACCTGGGGGGTTAAACGAAATACTCGAAATATCCACCCTTCTTTAACCGATTTTTGTTATCTCCAACTATAAGCCTAACCCCATTTTGAGTCTAAAATGACAAAACTAGTAAGATTCATTCACTTTGTTGCAACCCATATACAGATTATCTTCTATCATTAACCATATATCCAAACTAAATACCCCCCCCCCCTTTCTTTCCTTCTAAAAAAAACGTACAACATTTAGAGTACTGACAGAACACTTATTCAACGATCATATCTGTCGAACCACATGCACATTAATGTTCACATGTATATATGTGTGTACATATTATCATTTACCATATATACATGGCTACCATATATGTATCCTATATTCTATATATGATTAAAGTTTTTATGTTCACTAACCTGGAGGGGCCTTCACCTTCTCTCTTTTCCACTCTGCGCAGCAGACGAGGAAGAAGCTTCAGAGGAGGGAAGGCGTAGATTAGGCGATAGTGACCCCACGGCGCCTCCAACGCGTTCGCCCACGGGTCTCTTGACTGGTCTCTCTTCCGATTGAGACGGGACGCCAGAAGATCCACGTCTGGAGTGCCCCATTTCAGACACAGATTCTGAAACACATCCGGGTGTAGCGACCATTTTCCTTGGTCTAGCGTTTGGCGACTTAAGTAGTCCGCCTGCCAGTTCTGGACCCCCGGAATGTACACGGCCGACAGAGCCGGAACGTACCTTTCGGCCCACCGGAGGATGTACATGACTTCCGCCGCTGCAGCCGAGCTCCGTGTGCCCCTTTGATGATTGACATACGCCACCGTTGTGGCGTTGTCGGACTGGATCCTGACCGATCGACCCTGCAGACCCAGCGACCACTTGGAGAGGCACAGCCTGATCGCCCGGAGTTCCAGGACATTGATTGGCAGACGGGACTCCTCCCGAGTCCAACGCCCATGGGCTGACTGGACACCCCAGACACCCCCCCCCAGCCGGAGAGACTGGCATCCGTCGTGACCACCGTCCAATGGCATGGCAGAAACGATTTCTCAGCCCGAAGTACCGGAGACGTCAGCCACCACACTAGGGAGGACCTGACCAGGCGACTCACCCGGATCTGGTAATCCAGAGACGAAGGGAGCTTGTCCCAATGCGACAGAATTTCTCTCTGTAACACTCGAGTGTGGAATTGAGCATACGGAACCGCCTCGAACGAGGCCACCATCTGACCCAGAACCCGCATGCAAAAGCGAAGCGGCGACCACTTCTGGGTCACCAACCGCTGCACCGCTGATTGCAGTTTCTGTAGTTTTTCCGTTGGGAGGAAAACCCTCGCTTCTGAGGAGTCCAGGACCAACCCCAGGTATTCCAGCCGATGAGACGGAAAAAACACTGACTTCTGGACATTCAATAGCCAACCGAATTCTCGGAGGGTCTGACAGGTGATGGACACATCCTCTTCTAATTCTTAGCTTCAAGAAGCTCTCAGAAGAAGGTCGTCCAGGTATCCTACAATAGCGATCCCACGCTGCCTCAGCAGGGCCAGAATCGGAGCGAGCACCTTGGTGAAAACCCGTGGTGCCGAGGCCAGGCCGAACAGAAGGGCCACAAATTGAAAGTGGTCCTCTCCGACCGCAAAACACAGAAATCTCTGGTGTTTTGCGCATATGGGGATATGCAGGTACGTGTCCTTGATATCCAAGAATGCTAGGAAATCCCCCTGATGGAGCGCTGCCACTACTGAGCGAGTCGACTCCATCCTGAATTTTTGCACCTCGACAAAACAATTGAGGGCCTTGAGGTCCAGGATTGAACGGACCCCATCCTTCTTGGGGACTACAAACAGATTGGAGTAAAACCCCTGAAACCGTTCCGTTGAGGGAACCGGTACAATCACTCCCCTGACCAGCAGATCCTGGACAGCCCCTGATAGAGCCTTCCGGCGTTCGAGGAAGCTGGAGTTTGGAAGGAAAAAAATCTGTTTGGTGGACAAGAGAGAAACTATCTTATACCCCGAGGAAACTACTTCGCAAATCCATCGGTCGGAAAGAAGAGACCTCCACCGACCCGTGAATTCGCGAAGCCGGCCCCCCACCCGAAATGCGGGCAGGGGCAGACCCTCATGCAGAGGCAGGTTTGTTGTACCAGGTGCGCTTTTGCCCTTCAACGGGCTCCTTAGCACCCTGAAAACGTTTCCTGCCGCACTTGGCGGGTGAAAAAACGCTTGGGGGTAGTAAAGGAGGGCCCTTGCTTACGGCGAGGCTCCTTACCCTTTCCAGATTGCGGGAGCAGAGTGCTCTTACCGCCTGTGGCATCTTTTATGATGTTATTCAGGGACGCCCCAAAAAGCCGTTCACCCTTAAAGGGTAAGTCCACCAAGGCCTTTTTAGAAGACTGGTCCGCAGACCAACACTTCAGCCACACAAGGCGGCGTAGTACCACCGCGGAGGCCCTGGAGAGCAAGGGGAGCGTATCCAGGGCCGACTCAGACAAACTTTAGGCCCTGCATCAAATGGTCGGCCAGGTCCACACAGGCCTCAGGGGCATTATGCGCCTCCAGCTCCTGCAGCAAGGACTTTGCCTGTTCGGTAAGTGTCTGCGACACCAGAGCCCCGGCCAGGACCGGTCTCACTGCCAACCCCACCACTGTGAACATGGAGCGGGCCATAGCCTCAGCTCTCCCATCTGCGGGGTCCTTAAAAGCGGGAGCCCCTTCCACAGGCAACGTGGTAGCCTTGTTCAGTCTGGACACAGGGGGGTCCACAGACGGAGGAGATACCATTTTGAGGAGGATTTCCTAAAAAAGTGGATAACGGGCCGCAAAGTATTTTGGAACAGCAAAAACCTTCTGCGGCCAATACCATTCCTTGTACAACAGTTTGTCCAGATATGGAACACAAGGAAAACACTTTTGCGGTGCGGGGTGGCTTGCGGAACCCAAAAGGGACCGGCGTCTGATGCCTCCGCCGAATCCTTAAGTTTCTGAGTATCCCGCACCGCAGTGATAAGAGCTCCAACAAACGCCTCATCATGCGCTGACCCTGAAGCAGAGTCATCCTCACTGTCCGTGTGGGCTAAGCCTGCATCATCGGATATGACGGAACCAGGGCCAGACGCAGTAGCAGGGCCTGATTCCGTGTCAGAGACATCCCCCGAAAAAGGCGTAGGGAGGGGGCGCTTTTTACCCCCCTTCTGGCCACTCACCGCTTCAATGCTGGCAACAAACGCCTCAAGGACTGCCATCATAGCATCCACCGAGACCGCAGGAACAGGGGCACTAAGGGTTAACTCTGGCATGCTTGGGGTAGAAGCCTCCGGTTCGGACGCCATGCTGACCCACCGTAAATGCCACCCTTGTACTGCAAGGCAGGACCCACAGGCCACCCTCCCGGCCGCAATAGAGAGCAGGGGACCCCCCAGAGGACTCACCACCCGACCAGGCTGTAGTGCTGAGAAGCTGAAAACGCTGCCCGTGCTGTGCCGTCCCTCAGGAAGTGTGCCGAGAGCATTGGCGCCGTTATTCTGGTCACTAGAGGCCAAACCCTTTCCGAGATGGCCGCCGACATGCAGAAAACCAACGTTAGACCTACCGGTAACGGTATTTCTATGAACCTTCCAGGACGGCACCCGAGAGATGATGGCTCCTCCTGCAGGAAACACAATCACATGACAGTTTAAAAGGCCCCGCCCTTCCCCTTGCTCCTCAGTATGCAATAGAGTAATCCTGAACTGGTTCACAAGGGACGTAGTCCTTATAGGTACTTACCTTTTTTCCCCTCCACATAGGGTGGGAAGTAGGCCTGCCGTCCTGGAAGGTTCATAGAAATACCGTTACCGGTAGGTCTAACGTTGGTTTTCTCTTACCACCTTCCAGGACGGCACCCGAGAGGATAATAGAGTAATAAACACAGGCCTACCTTCAGGGTGGGACCACAGCTTGTAGCACCTTTCGACCAAAGGCTAAGTCTTGCTGTGACAACATTTCCACACGGTAGTGCTTCAGGAATGTATGATGGCTGGACCAGGTGGCCGCACTGCGGATTTGTTCCCAGGAGGCCCCTGCTTTCTCAGCCCAGGAAGTTGCTATGGCTCTGGTAGAGTGAGCCTTGATCTTTTTGGGAGCTGTTGCTCCAGTACATACATAGGCTTTGGATATTGCTTCTCTAATCCATCTTGAGACTGAGGCTTTTGATGCCTGCAGTCCCTTCCTGGGCCCAGCGTGTAGAACTAGTAGGTGGTTAGATCTTCTAAAACTTTTAGTTCTCTCTAAATAAACGAGAAGACACCTTCTCACGTCTAACAAATGAAATTTCTTTTCTTTTTCGTTCTTTGGTTCAGAACAAAAGGACGGCAATATTATGTCTTGCGTCCTATGAAATAGGGATGCCACCTTCGGCAGGTACAGGGGGTCTGCTCTGAGGGTGATCCTATCTGGCTGTACCCTCAGGAAGGGTTCTTTCATGGATAGCGCCTGCAAATCCCCTACCCTCCTGGCCGAAGTAATGGCTAACAAAAAAGTCAATTTTAAGGTTAGAAACTTAAGGGGAACCTCTTCCAGAGGTTCGAATGGGTGTATAGATAACGCCTCTAACACCCTAGTTAAGTCCCAAGGCGGACAATTATATTTTTGGACTGGAGAAAATCTTTCTCTAGCTAACAAAAAACGTTTTATAAGGTCCTCTTTCGCCAATCTTTTATCCAGATAGACTGAAAGAGCCGTTATTTGGACCCGAAGGGTACTAACTTTTAATCCTAAATCTACCCCATCCTGGAGGAAGTCCAGGATAACCGGGATAGAAGTTGAAGCTACCTGTCTTTCCTTACACCAGGAACAGAAGGTCTTCCATACCTTTTGGTAAATCTTTTGAGTTACTGGTTTTCTGCTCATGAGAAGGGTATCTATGACCCTCTCTGAGCAGCCTTTGCGTTCTAGAATCTGGCGCTCACTAACCAGGCTGCTAGCTGGAAGAATTCCGGCTTTGGATGGAGTACTGGGCCCTGCCTGAGGAGATCTGCCCTGTACGGGAGCTTCAGAGGCTCCACCCTCGCCATGGCTCTTAGGTTTGCGAACCAAGTTCTTTTTGGCCACCATGGTGCTATTAGAAGAATCTGGCCTGGAGACCTGCTGAGTTTCTGAAGAACTCGCGGAATGAGCGCTACCGGCGGGAAGGCATAAGCCAGCCCGAAGCGCCAGGTCTGGGATAGCGCATCCAGACCTTCCGACTGTAGTTCCCAGGAAATCGAGAAATACCTTTCTACCTTCCTGTTTAGTCTGTTGGCAAACAAGTCTATTTCCGGTTCCCCGAAATACTGGACTAGGTGTTGAAACACCTCTGGGTTCAGTTCCCATTCCTCCTCCCTCAGCTTGTGACGGCTGAGGAAGTCTGCTTCTATATTGCTCGTCCCCTTTATGTATATGGCTGAGATAGAGAGTACTCTTTCTTCTGCCCAGGTTAGGATTTCCCTGGAAAGTTCTAGTAGGGGACTGGACCTGGTCCCTCCCTGGCGACCTAGGTACGCTACTACTGTAGAGTTGTCTGAGCTTACTTGGACTTCTCTGCCTCTGATGTCTTCCTGGAAGGCCATTAAGGCTTCCCCCACTGCTTTGAGTTCTCTGTAGTTGGATGACCTGCGAGCTAGTGAGCTGTCCCATTGCCCCTGCGCTTTTTTCCCTTCCAGGTGGGCACCCCACCCCCAGGAACTGGCATCCGTGGTAACCTTCACTGGGTTCCACTGAGCCCATGGTCGCCCTCCCCTCAGGTTTTGGGGAGATGTCCACCACTCCAGGGAGGACAGAACCTGGGGGGTGAGCAGTATATCCTGATCTAAGGACTCTTTCCTTTTGTCCCATGAGGACAGGAAGAAGAAGTGAAATGTCCTGGCATGAAGCTGAGCCCAAACCACTGCTGGGATGCTTGCTGACATCAGGCCTAAAACTCTCAGAACATTCCGTCTGGAGAGTTTGGGGTTTTTGATAAGGTTCCCAACTGCTGAGGCTAGTTTTAAAACTTTTTCTTCTGGTAAGAAGAGTCTCTGCTGCCTGGTGTCCACTACATATCCCAGGAAGGTCTTGACCTGTTCTGGTTTGAGGGAGGATTTTTCTATGTTGATTATCCACCCTAGGCTCTCTAGGAGTGCCATTGCTTTGTTGGCATCCAGCGTGACTTGGGCGGCTGATTTTCCTGAAATCAGCAAGTCGTCTAAATAAGGTATAAGGGATATGCCCTGAAGGTGCAGGTATGCCACCGCTTCTGCTAGGATTTTTGTAAAAATCCTTGGGCTGGAGGTTAGCCCGAATGGTAGTGCTCTGAACTGCCAGTGGAAGGTTTCTCCTTCCACCACGACCGCAAACCTCAGATATACCTGGTGATCCACGTGGATTGGCACGTGGAGATAGGCATCTTTGAGATCTAGGGTCACCAAGAAGGCCTCCTTCATGAGGTTCTTTCTTACCGAATAAATACTTTCCATAGTAAACTTTTTGTATTCCAGAAACTTGTTCAGGTTTCTCAAGTTTACTATTAGACGGTATTTCCCGGAGGGTTTTCGTACTACGAAAATATGGGAATAAAATCCCTGGTACTGCTGAGCTTTTGGTACTGGTACTACCACTAGTTGTTTGGCTAAGTCCTGTATGCCCTCCAAGAGGGCAGACCTTTTCAGGGTATCCCTGGGAAGGTGAGTAATGGTGATCATGGTGGGGGGTGTAGCCAGAAATTCTAGGCGATAGCCTTTTTGAATCATTTGGCAGATGTAATGACTGTTCGAAATTCTCTCCCATAGGGGGAGGAATTGAGATAGTCGACCCCCCACTCTGACTACGTCGTCACTTGGACGGTTTGTCGCTGGGTTTTGGAGGAGGGAAAAGGAGGTTGTTCTTCCTGTTCCCTTTGCCAAAGTTCCAACGCCTAAAAGGTTCCTTTTTGGCTTTCTGTCTACCCTGCCCCTGGGGGCCTCGAAAAGTTTTCTTGAAACCTTCTTTTTTGGGTTTAACTGGGAATTTTTTACCTTTTTCTGATGACCTAGCCAGGACATCATCCAGGTCTTTCCCAAACAACAGGGAACCTTGAAAGGGGATGCCACAGAGTTTTCCCTTGGATGTAGCATCTCCTTCCCAGGCCTTGATCCAAACTGCCCTCCTAGTAGAGTTAATGAGGGCTGCTGTCTTGGCTGCTGCCCTTGCGGATTCCGTAGCTGCATCTGCTAGGTAAGCAATCGCCTTCCTTACCACTGTAAGTGACTCAACTACCTCCTCCGCCTCCGAATTCTGGGCGAGGTGGTCGGTGAGTGTCTCTACCCAAACATCTGTATTCCTAGCTACACATGCTGCTGCTAAGGCTGGGCTTAGTGCTGCCGCATTGGCCTCCCAGGCTTTCCTAAGGAGAGACTCTGCTCTACGGTCCATCACATCCTTGATGTTACCTGTATCCTCAAAGGAGAGATCAGACAATTTAGTGACTTGCGACAAAGCCGCATCAAGTCTAGGAAGCTTAAAAAAAGACTTCCTCATCTTCCTGGGAGAAGGGGAACCTTCTTTTCCAGGTTTTTTGTTTGATTATTCTCCTTTCAGGGTCTCTCCACTCCTGAAGGACTAGCTCCTTGAGGGATTTGTGCAGGGGGAATACTTTAGATTGAGCGTCACTCAGGCCCCTATAAACTTTATCCTGCGCTGAGGTAGGTTTAGGGGTCTCAGGAATTTCCTCTGTGGCGTAGATAGCCTGGAGGAGACTCTCTAGATCTTCTACAGCAAAGAGGTGTTTTCTTGGACGTGTGTCCTCCTGAGACTGACTAATGGAGTCTCCATCTACCTCCCCTGAGCTGTGCCTAGACCTAGGTAGACTGGCTACCTCACTCTCTTCACCATCTGCCTCCCCCAAAGGGGGATTTTGTGAAGGTGTAAAGAAAACACTTGGGCCCTTAGAAAAGGGGGTCTCCTGAGAAGAAGTGCCTTCCTTAGGGGTAAGTTCCTCTGTTTCAGTCTGTGCCGACTGCCCGGCTGCCTCCCGAAAGGCTTTAACTGTTGCTAACATTTCTGTTTGCATGGATGAGAGAAAACTCATCATGGCAGCAGCCTCCTTTCCCGCCAGTATATTAATACATTTGTAGCAGAAAGGTTTTGTGTAGGACTTGGGGAGCTTCTCTCTACAATTCCCACATTTTTTAGAGGAACTATGCCCTGTAGCGGAGGGAGACTGAGCTGAGGCCTCCTGGGGTCCGCTGGGGGTTTCTGAAAGACATGAAATATACATTTAAATTGTCTTTTTTCCCCCCAAGACTGCTGGCTGTACTGGGGAGGGGAGGAAGTGGACGAGAAGGGACCAGATCCTGCTCCGGTCGTTCCCTAAAAGTTTGGGAACTCTCACCACTTCCCCCCTCCCTTTCCAGGGGGATTGGTACTTACCGCCCCCCGACCTGGATCTGCCAGCGGTCGTGTCGGTCTTTCCGTCCTCTTCCATGAGGAGGGTGACTCGGTCCTGGCTGTCGGTACTCCTGTACTGGTCACCGCAAGCCGACCCGTCCACCACCCACGCTGTCTCCTCGCTCCACTGGGAACTTCCGGGTTACGCCGTCCAGAACCGCCCACTTCCTGTGATGCAGTTCCTGTCTCAGAATGAGGCCTGGAGCGCGGCGTTTTTGCGTCTGGAGACCCGGGAAAACGGCGATTCGAATGGTGGTGGATTTGATAGCACGCAGTGATGGCTCACCTCCCCGCAGCTCAGAGCACTGGTGCTTCCATAGGGCGACCTGTGAGTTTGGACCGAAGTCTACAGGTAAGTTCAGCCCTCCCCGGCCTCCCTTAAAACCTGTCTCACAGGGGTACCTTCGACCCTCCCCGGTCTCTAGGTTTCCATAAACAAAACAAACGTGTCGCTGTGTTGGAGAAACACAATCAATACTGAGGAGCAAGGGGAAGGGCGGGGCCTTTTAAACTGTCATGTGATTGTGTTTCCTGCAGGAGGAGCCATCATCTCTCGGGTGCCGTCCTGGAAGGTGGTAAGAGAAAAACAGCATGCGGGCTACAAGAAAATGGCCACCGATTCAATAGAAGCGCGTCACCGTCAAAATGGCGGCCATACACGTGTTTTAAAAAATAGTAACAAAAAAAAAAAAACAAAAAAAGAAGAGCACAGCAAATGCACCAGACCCTGCAAGTCCCTCCCAGTACACACGGCGTCATAAAGACAAAAAATAGCACCTCACAGCAGTGCAGCCCCCTGGTAGTAACGGAGCCCCCCAGGCAGACCCCCCACCTCACGGCCGCCACCCAGAATGCGGGGAAGGAGGGAGAGAGGAAAGCAGGGCGGACCCTCGATCGACCTCCCCAGGAATGCACCAGGCGAACCACCATGCCAAGGCAAGGGGATACTACTTACCCATCCTGCGACCATCGGCTGGAGGCATTCCAGAAAGACCCAACGTCCGCAGCAAATACAGCATGGCTGTCGGCCCGGCACACTGTGACACAGCCAGAGAGACCGGGCATATGTGAGCCTTGTAGCATATAGCTCACCGGCCAACCCTGGAGCAACGGGGCATGTCGTGGATGGCCCAGCGGGTAGCTAAAGGCCGGCACACGCTCGATGGCCGAACATGGGGGAACTATAAGGATAACAGATCCAGCCTGTCACCCAGTCGGCAGTTGATTGTAGATCCCAGGATCCAAAAATGCAGGAAAAATAAAAGCGACAAAATCGCAGAAAAAAAACCTCCAGAGCACATGGGCCCAGAGGAGCCATGTCTTCTCCTATCGCTAGGCAAAAAAAAAAAAAACTGGAGCTGACTGATGCAGAGAGTGGGATATACCCGGGGGACCCGCCCACTGGGAGGTGCTGTACTGAGAGAAGTATTTTAACACTTTAAGTGCTGTTTTTTCTGCCTAGTCTCTCCTGAAAGGAAGGATATATAACCCTAAGGTGATTGCTGCGGTGTACGTCCATGAACGGAAGAGAAATTAAGTCAGCATCCCCATAGAGCTCATCTGTGGAAGGAAGCATGAAGTGCTCCAAAATCTCCTGGTAGACGGCTGCGTTGACCTGGACTTAATGAAGCACAGTGGACCAACACCAGCAGATGATATGGCTCCCCAAATCAACACAGACTGTGGAAACTTCACACTGGACTTCAAGCATCTTACAGTGTGTGCCTCTCCATTCTTCATCCATACTCTGGGTTTCCAAAAGAGATGCAAAATTTGCTCTCATCAGAAAAGAGGACTTTGGACCACTGAGCAACAGACCAGGTCCATTTTTCTTTAGCCCAGGTAAGACGCTTCTGACGTTGTTTGTTGTTCAGGAGTTTTCACCATGCCTGCAAATGTTTTAAAATGCTTGCCTAAATAGTGACTGGGGAATTCATAAAGGGTCAGAGCGCAGCACAGAAAAAGGCAGCGATTGCTCCCAACTCATGTACCTTTTACATGATTTGTTGATACTGGCAATGTGGTTAGTGTCCTTACTGGACACTCCTTCCCCAGTGCACCACCCTCCCTGGTCATTGTACCCGTCAGGTCTGTTTTACTTTTGATTGACAGTTCACGATAGCTGGTATTTAGTCCAATAGTGGCTTTGAAATCTGCCCACTGGCATGAGCTGTCAATCACAAGCAAGGTGGGCCCGAGTTTCCCCATCAGGTCAGCCTTGCCTGCAACTGCCGGCAGATACACAGAACAGTGGGTAGAATCTAAACGTAAGAAAAATATAAATTGCGCTACCTCAACCACCCTTCTTGCCATTCACAAGCGTATACAAGTGGGTGATATAAGTGGAAGGCTGGCTGCTATGTCAGGAGCGACCTATATTGGCCACTAAGGTGCAGCATGCAGCCACCTCAAAATCCCACACCAGTGATGGTGATTTACAAGTGAAAACCAAAAACAAAAGAAACAAACAAAAACACTTGGATCAAAAAAACGTTAACTAAATATAAACTTTGCTACGAATGAGTTAATAGTCCAAAATATTAACAGCAGAAAGTCCGTTAGATAGCAGGTAGTATGTCAAACACCCGTGCATCTGTGCCACATTACAGATTAGTTGTGAACGTGTCCAAAGGAAAACGTTATATCTCCTCCACCAGACTTATAGATTGGCCTCTTACCAAATTCCCACGATCCCTTATGACAGGGGATCAGAAACAGCATATAATAGGTCCCAATCTCGCAGTTTCAGATATGCAGTCCTGTTGGATCTCGTTCTCCAAGAAATTCAGCGAATGTCAATGCCCACCATGTAAAAAACAGTGCATTAAATATGTAGAAATGTATTTAAAAATACATTTGCAAGAAGGGTGGTTGAGGTAGCGCGATTTATATTTTTCTCATGTTTATCTCTTGTAGTTATTGTTTACACGGTAATTGCAGCACCTGGAGGGATTAGACTGTGACCACGTTGCAGTTCTCTATTCCCTTTTTTCTCACCTTTTGGTATTTTTTAGTGCAGTTTCTTTCCATTTTTCCAGAATCTAAAAGTGTTATTGGGCTGAATAGCGGCACAGGAATCCACCCATTGCCAATCACAGGCAGAGCAGACCTGATGGGGAATCTAGTCTCTCAGAGTTCCCCATCAGGCATAGTGACAGAATCTAAAAATGGCGGTAGTAAGAACTACATGAATCTAGTACAAGTTTCAGTACTTGTACCAAAACTGATGCAAGGCTTTTATGAATTAGGCACAGGCCAATTTAATAGATCCATACCACCAGACAAATCTTGTTACTGTGTTATTTAACTACCCTGTATAATGTTTTAGTCCATTCCTTTAAGTGGTGCAGTTTTCATAATGAAGTTTTAGAACACCCATCTATTGTTTTTTTAGTTTAATCTGATTTTATTGAACAAAAACATATGGAAAGATTAACATATACAGAAAAGGAAGCAAATGTCTACTTTGATAAATATAAAGAAGAAAAATAAAAAGTACTGTTGATTGTATGGGAAGCAAAAGATACAGGGTACCAATGCTGGCGATGGGCTCCAACAATGACACCGTATGAAACTTAATTGTGAGGGGGGGGGGGGGGGCATCAAGAAGTATAATGCAGCACTGTTACTCTCTCAAACATAAGATGCTGAAGGAATCTCAAGCTGTTATAAATGAACATTGTTATTGACACTAGGAATTGATACCAGGCCCCCGAATACTATACACCTAAAACGGATTAAAAACCCAGATGGAAAAGAAAAAGAGCTTATGGGAGCAAGGAAATAAAAAAGAATATAAATAGATAAATGCACTCCAAAGCGGTCACGGGGTATCTGCAGAGCCACCTTCAGCCCAAGCCAGGAACTCAGAGTAGTACCGGAACATGGACCATGAGGTCAAGGTGATGGAAAACCGTTCCTCCAGTCCAGCTTTCTGAGCCAACAGACATTCCAGATCTCTTATACGGTCCACATAAAATCGCCCAATCCCCAAGGGAAGCATAGTCGTCAATCTCCAATGGCAGGGAGTAACTACCCTAGCCGCAGCCAGGAAATGTCAGAGGATGTCTTTCTTTACAGAATCAGGCGAGGGCTGGATACTATTTTTATTTTTTTTAAGCATGCATCAACTGTACAAGGACCAAGGAACTAAAGTGCTTAATTTTAATTGGGTTATTCTTAACTTTATACTTTTTTTTTGGTTTGCGTTACAGAATGCATTTGATTGCTGTTCACAATCCTTGGTACTTACCAAACTGTAACTGGAGCTGAAGAGACTGACAAATGCTATCAAGCAGGCATACAGATTTGTCAGCAACAATTACACATCCCTCATTTGAACTGTAGGCAAATAGTTTTGGATTGACAATCACCTTGGAAAAAAAAAAATATATATATATTATGTTTTTAAATATAGTAAAGTTGCATGTTGAAAAGTACAGAGATCAGTACAATTATACATAAGACCTTACTGAACAAAAAAAGCACCACCATCTGTCAGGCTGACAATGACACAAATTCTAAAATATAGTCAGACGTTCAAAAAATGTGTTTGCTTTACATTCAGTTTCAAGGGACTATCTATCCTGTGGTACCTTAGCCGCCTGCAAGTATTGATTCCTCTATTGACTGTACCATCTGAAATGCCTCCTCTTAGCACCTCTGTAGTTTAGACAGCAGGCTCTGTGAAAAATATGACACAGCTATGCATATTCACAGGGAATAGTAAATGTGTCACAGAATTCAAAGAAGTAAACGTGTAGATTCTTGAGAAAGTGTGTTTACTAACTTCAAGGTCATCCAGATTATTAGAAGTAAACTAGAAATGTTTAAAATATGATGTGGAATTGAATATATGATTTTTCATGGTTGACCATAGATTATAACCCCCGTCAGATTTTTTTTTTATTGCCATCTGTGTACCATTGCAGAAATTTCCCTTTACTTCCTGTCCCATAGCCAAACAGGAAGTGAGAGGAACCCCTGCATATTAGGGTAATTCCTTGGGGACCCCTAGGTCACCTGAACTAGTGTCCCCATTGGAAGACTTCCCCTCTATTACTACTTTCAAAGATAATTAGGGCTACAACTAACGATTATTTTCATAATCGATTAGTTGGCCGATTATTGTTTCGATTAACCACTTCCATACCAGGCACCTTTCCGCCCAAGCCAATTTTCAGCTTTCAGCACTGTCGCACTTTGAATGGCAATTGTGCGGTCATGCTACACTGTACCCAAACAAAATTGGTGTCCTTTCTTTCCCACAAATAGAGCTTTCTTTTGGTGGTATTTGATCACCTCTGCAATTTTTTTTTTGCGCAACTAAAAAAAAAAAAAAAAAAAAAAGACTGAAAAAGTTTTTTTTTTCTGTTAATTTTTTTGTAAATAAGTAAGTTTTCGCTTTCAATTACGGGCACTGATATGGCGGCACTGATGGGCACCGATGAGGTAGTACTGATGGGCACGATGAGGTGGCACTGATTGGCGGCGCTGGTATGCGGCACTGATGGGCACTCATAGGCGGCACTTGGCACTCATGGGCGGCACAGATGGGCACTCATGGGCAGCACTTATGGGTGGCACTGATGGGTACTTATGGGTGGCACAGATGGGCACTGATAGGTGGGCACTGTGGGGTGGCACTGATGGACACTGGGGTGGCACTGATGCATCCATGTTGCCAGTCAGTGCCCATTTGTGGGCACCGATTGGCATTTTTTTTTTTACTGCCTTTTTTATTTTATTTTACTGATTTTTTTTTTTGACCCCCCTTTTTTTTGCCCTTCCCTGGTGGTCCAGTGTGGGCTTCCCTGGCGGTCCAGTGTGGCGATCCGAGGGGGGGCTGCGCTGATAAACAAACAATCAGCGCGAACCCCCCCCTGTCAGGAGAGCCGCCGATCGGCTCTCCTCTACTCGCGTCTGTCAGACGCGAGTGAGAAAGAGCCATCAACGGCTCTTCCCGTTTACATCGCAGGCGCGCGCGGCATGAAATCCTGCAGGACGTCCAGTCAGGATGGTGTAACCACTTCCCGGACGTAAATTTCCCATTGAACGGGCGGGAAGTGGTTAATCGGATAACGGCCTTAAAAAAATAAAAATTTGCATTTCAAAGTGTTTTTGGGCAGATTACAAAACACAAATTGCCGCAAAAACACATT
Organism: Rana temporaria; assembly: GCF_905171775.1. Classification (NCBI taxonomy): domain Eukaryota; kingdom Metazoa; phylum Chordata; class Amphibia; order Anura; family Ranidae; genus Rana; species Rana temporaria. The sequence continues at coordinate 184,520,341 of NC_053489.1, forward strand.
ACATGCTTTTCTGCAGCTACTCCATTGAAGTATATTGAACCTAATAAAAAATAAAAATAGCACCGTTTTGAGTTAAAAAGTCCTAGCCCTTTCCAAATACGCAGCAGCTGAAAAAAAATCATGGATGTGAACGTGTCCCATACGAAACCATGTAAATGAACTGTAGTGTGTTTCTGCAAAAAAGCACCAGGCCTGAGATGTTTAGTAACATAATGGGGTTAAAAAAACAAAAATAAGTACAAAAAGAGCAAATAATTGCTACTGTAAGGGGTTCATTTTTTTACTATGGAACAGTGAAAGTAATATTTACAGTAGCGATTTGCTTTTTTGTACTATAAATGGCTAATTTTAGTTTTTTTAACCCCATTATGTTACCGGCCGATTAATCGATTATGAAAATTGTAATCGATTAATTTCATAATCGATTAGTTATTTTGGCCCTAAAGATAATGGTGAACAGGACAAATAGAGAGTGGGGAATCTTTGTAACGGGGTACAGACAATCTCTCTCCACTCTATCAAAAGAAAAAGAAAAAAAAAAAATGGAAGAAGTTTTAACTTTAGAATAAAATGACTTCTGTGTGCAGAAGCCCCCCTAACACTTACCCGAGTTCCCTCTCTGTCCAGCAATGTCGAAAAGTGTCTCAGCCATCCGAGATTCTCCTTCCTGATAAGCTGAGACACAGCAGAAGCGCCATTGGCTCCCACTGCTGTCAAAGTCAGCTAGCCAATCAGGGGAGAGAGGGGCAGGGCTCCATGTCTAAATGGACACAGAGCTGAGACTCAGCTTGGGTGCCCCCATAGCAAGCTGCTTGCTGTGGGGGCACTGAACAGGAGGGAGGGGCCAGGATCACAGAAAAGGGACCCGAGAAGAGAAGGATACGGGCTGCTCTGTGCAAATCCACTGCAACAGAGCAGGTAAGTAGAACATGTTTATTATCTATTTTTTTTTAGGCTTAAATTAAGAATTTATCTATAAATACTTTTCTCAAACACCTTGTTTATGCTAAAGATTTGACTACCAACTAAATCAATATTTGAAAGCACTAAAGATTATTAATACTTGCATTGACATTCATATTATTTGATACTTTTTATGTACAAGTTCATGACACCACCCATTAAAGGTAGATTGCGATGTATATATAAATATAAGCGAGCCATAGTGTGTTAGATTTCCCCCATCCACAATAAACAGTGAAGATGGACAAATCTGCAATTCTGCAGTGCCAGCTTTTGTATGCCAACAGCTGTCATGGGTAGAATACTCAAAACAGTGGCTGCCTCCACTGTTCCTATAAAAACCCTACTGCTTTACTTTCCAGATTGCAAGAGGTCATGTGGGAGGATGCCAACAAGGCCTTTCACGGTTCGAACTGCAGTCGGGTATCAGAAAACAGACAAGAATTAACTCCGTGTATGGCCAGCTTTAGTAATTGTTTAGATTCACAGTTACTTACATCTATTACAATAAACAAAGATGGCAGAATATGTTTAGACTTGATATTATATATGCCTTTTGCAAAAGAGAGTGTGTTACCTTTTCAGTTGATGCAATTTTAAGTAGCGTGTCCACTTGATATAAAGAGGTGCCACTTTCATGCCGTGAATCAATGTTCAAACGGCAGCTTCCAGTGTCATCACTTGCTAAAATTTCAATATCATTCCACATATTGATGGCAGGGTTTGCTGTAAATATAAAATTGATGATCACCACACATTAAGAGAGTCTGCGACACCAACAAATGTTATTTGTATTTAAATCTGCATCAGGGTAGGTGGCACTTCATGGAAACAACTGAAAAATCAACAAGGAAAGGCTTTAAAGCGGTAGTAAACTCTGTCACCCAAATCAATATAACCAGTACACAAAAGCTTATTGCATCGTTTTGCCCAATTAATTATCCCCCCCTCTGATTTTCTAACTATTTTGCAGCTAATTTTGTGTTTTAGGCTTCCTATCTGAAGCCAGCACCATGTTTTCTGTTGTTCTCCGCATCTATACTGAGTGTTACTTACTTCCACCCTTCCTTGCAGTAATGATCGAAATCTCACGCATGCACGCTATGGGTGATGTACTGTCTCTCCTCTATGCTTGTGCTGTGATCAGCGCTGATGTTTACACCCCCCTTGTGATTTGGCAAGTCACATTCAGAAAAGTGTGAACAGGGTTTGCAACGCCATAGAGAGTGGGTGACACTTTCTGGATAGAGCGATGGCACAGCGTCCTGTGAAACGCTGCAGATATGCGCATGCACCAGTGATGTCAATCAAATGAACAGTGCTAGATTTCTACACAATGGTAAAAGGTTAGGCAGAACGTAAACACAATGCCATGTACATGGTTTATAGAGATTGTAATGCAGGAAAGTCAGAATGGAAAGTTTACCACCACTTGAAAAATGAAAATTCCCAAGTACAGTCTGGAAGCGCTATATTATCAATCTGTTAATTGGATTTAAATCAGCAATCAGCAAAGTGTATAACATGAGTATAACCTAAAACTCAGCCTGGAATAATAATGTGTGTGTGTACAATATGTGCGTACAATGCCCCCGAAATTGTGACTTGGACAAAATATATATACATATACACACACACACACACACACACACACACACACACACACACACACACACACAGTGGGGATCGAAAGTTTGGGCACCCCAGGTAAAAATTTGTATTAATGTGCATAACGAAGCCAAGGAAAGGTGGAAAAATCTCCAAAAGGCATCAGATTAGACATTCTTATATGTCCAAAAAAGTTAGATTTTATTTCCATCATTTAAACTTTCAAAATTAAGGAAAACAAAAAAATGCCGTCTGCAAAAGTTTGGACACCCTGCAGAATTTATAGCATGCACTGCCCCCTTTGCAAAGCTGAGACCTGCCAGTGTCATGGATTGTTCTCAATCATCGTCTGGGAAGACCAGGTGATGTCAATCTCAAAGGTTTTATATGCCCAGACTCATCTGACCTTGCCCCAACAATCAGCACCATGGGTTCTTCTAAGCAGTGGTCTAGAAAACTAAAACTGAAACTAGTTGACGCTCACAAAGCTGGAGAAGGCTATAAGAAGATAGCAAAGCGTTTTCAGATGTCAATATCCTCTGTTCGGAATGTAATTAAGAAATGGCAGTCATCAGGAACAGTGGAAGTTAAAGCAAGATCTGGAAGACCAAGAAAAATATCAGACAGAACAGCTTGCAGGATTGTGAGAAAAGCAATTCAAAACCCACGTTTGACTGCATGATCCCTCCAGAAAGATCTGGCAGACACTGGAGTTGTAGCGGGAGTTCACCCGAAAAACAATTTTTAACATTAGATTGAGGCTCATTTTGTCAAGGGGAATCGGGTGTTTTTTTTTTAAATCGAAGCAGTACTTAACGTTTTAGAGAGCGATCTTCTCCGCCGCTTCCGGGTATGGTCTTCGGGACTGGGCGTTCCAATTTGATTGACAGGCTTCCGACGGTCGCATACATCGCGTCACGAGTAGCCGAAAGAAGCCGAAAGTCGGTGCGGCTCTATACAGCGCCTGCGCACCGACGTTCGGCTACTTTCGGAAAATCGTGACGCGATGTATGCGACCGTCGGAAGGCTGTCCGAAGCTGGTCAATCAAATAGGAAAGCCCAGTCCCGCAGCCCATACCCGGAAGCGGCGGAGAAGATCAATCTCTAAAACGGTAAGTACTGCTTCCCCTTGACAAAATGAGCCTCAATCTAATGTTAAAAATTGAGTTTTTGGGTGAACCTCCACTTTGTGGTACACTATTCCACTATAAAGAGATACTTGTACAAATATGGTCTTCATGGAAGAGTCATCAGAAGAAAACCTCGTCCACGTCCTTACCACAAAAATCAGCGTTTGAACTTTGCAAATGAACATATAGACAAGCCTGATGCATTTTGGAAACAAGTTCTGAGGACCGATGAGGTTAAAATATAACTTTTTTAGCCGGAATGAGCAAAGGTACGTTTGGAGAAGAAAGGGCACAGAATTTAATGAAAAGAACCTCTGTCCAACTGTTAATCATGGGGGTGGATCAATCATGCTTTGGGGTTGTATTGCAGCCAGTGGCACAGGGAACAATTCACGAGTAGAAGGAAAAATTGATTCAATAAAATTTCAGCAAATTTTGGATGGTAACTTGATGCCATCTGTGAAAAAGCTGAAGTTAAAGAGAGGATGGATTCTACAAATGGATAATGATCGTAAACACACCTCAAAATCCACGGGGGATTACATCAAGAGGCGTAAACTGAAGGTTTTGCCATGGCCTTCACAATCTCCTGACCTCAACATAATTGAAAATCTATGGATAGACCTTAAAAGAGCAGTGCGTGACAGACAGCCCAGAAATCTCAAAGAACTGGAAGACTTTTGTAAGGAAGAATGGGCAAAGATACCTCAAACAAGAATTGAAAGACTCTTGGCTGGCTACAAAAAGCGTTTACAAGCTGTGATACTTGCCAAAGGGGGCAGTACAAGATATTAACTCTGCAGGGTGCCCAAACTTTTGCAGACACCATTTTTTTGCTTTCTGTAATTTTGAAAGTGTAAATGATGGAAATAAAATCTAACTTTTTGTTGACATATTATAAGAATGTCTAATCTGTAATTTGATGCCTTTTGGAGATTTTTCCATCTTTCCTTGGCTTCGTTATGCACATTAATACAAATTTTTACCTGGGGTGCCCAAACTTTCGATCCTCACTGTATATAACAGGAGATGTGTCACTGATGATACCAGCATCCATTGTGGTTCAGCTTGTTCTCAGGCTTCCCATAGGCAGTATAAAGTACATAGCAGGCATATCTGAGCATGATCCCATTTTAAAGTGCTGACAGTCTCAGGGTTTCAGTTCACCACTACCATTTTCATGCCAAGCTGACACAGTGGGGTAGATTTACTAAAACTGGTGCACTCAGAATCTGATGCAGCTCTGCATGGTAGCCAATCGGCTTATAACCTCAGCTTGTTCAATTAAAGGGGTTGTAAAAGTAAAAACAAACAAAAAAAAAATCCCTAAATAGCTTCCTTTACCTTAGTGCAGTCCTCCTTCACTTACCTCATCCTTCCATTTTGCTTTTAAATGTCCTTATTTCTTCTGAGAAATCCTCACTTCCTGTTCTTCTGTCTGTAACTCCACACAGTAATGCAAGGCTTTCTCCCTGGTGTGGAGAAAGCCTCTTGAGGGGGCGAGCAGGCAAGTCAGGACGCCCACTAACGCACAGCTCCTTTCTCTATCTGCAAAGTAGAGAGTGTCCTGACACTCCTGCTCGCCCCCTCCCCCCTCAAGAGGCTTTCTCCACACCAGGGAGAAAGCCTTGCATTACTGTGTGGAGTTACAGACAGAAGAACAGGAAGTGAGGATTTCTCAGAAGAAATAAGGACATTTAACCACTTCCATACCGGGCTTTAAAACCCACCTCCTTCCCGGGCCTATTCTGGCACTTCTTTCCTACATGTACAAATCCTCATTCTTTTGCTAGAAAATTACTCAGAACCCCCAAACATTATATATGTTTTTTAGCAGACACCCTAGGGAATAAAATGGCGGTCATTGCAACTTTTTATCTTGCACCGTATTTGCGCAATAATTTTTTAAACGGCTTTTTTTTGTAAAAAAAACGGTTTCATAAATTAAAAAATAACAAAACAGTAACGTTAGCCCAATTTTTTGGTAAAATATGAAAGATGATGTTACGCCGAGTAACTAGATACCTAACATGTCACGCTTTAAAATTGCGTACACTCATGGAATGGCGCCAAACTTCGTTACTTAAAAATCTCCATAGGCGACACTTTAAAATTTTTACAGGTTGCCAGTTTAGAGTTACAGAGGAGGTCTAGTGCTAGAATTGTTGCACACGCTCTAACGCACGCGGCGACACCTCACATGTGTGGTTTGAACGACGTTTACATACGTGGGCGGGACTTACGTGTGCGTACGCTTCTGAGCGCGAGCTACCGGGGACAGGGGCATTTTAATTTTTTTATTATTATTTTTTCTTTTTTATTTTACTTATTTCTTTATTTTTTACACTTTTTTTTTTTCAATCGCTTTTATTCCTATTACAAGGAATGTAAACATCCCTTGTAATAGGAATGTGCATGACAGGTCCTCTTTAAGGAGAGATGCAGGGTCAATAAGACCCCACATCTCTCCTGCAGGCTGGAAAGAATGAGATCGTGAAAAAAAATTCACAGATCTCATTCAAACTAGCCGCAATTGCGGTTTGTTTACTTACGGGGACCCGGGCGTGACGTCATCACATCGCGCCCGGGCCTCCGACGGTCATAGAGATGACTGGTGACCAGATGGTCACCAGTCTTCTCTATGGCAAACATCCGGCGGACGGCGATCATCTCTCCGGGCCCCCGGTGGGACGGGAGAGCCCGGAGAAGCACCGGATGGCGGCGGGAGGGGGGGGGATGTCCCCTCCCGCCGCCTGTAAGAACGATCTAGCGGCGGAACCGCCGCTATGATCGTTCTTACGGTGCGCAGGATCGCCGCCGCTAAAAAATGATATCTCAATGATGCCTCCGGGTGCAGGCATCATTGAGATATCCCCCCGCAAAGCCCATCACGTCATATGACGTCCACCCAGGATAACAGGTCCCCGTTTTGGACGTCATATGACGGCGTGCGGGTGTCAAGTGGTTAAAAGCAAAATCGAAGGATGAGGTAAGTGAAGGAGGACTGCACTAAGGCAGGGCTCGACAAAATCCGGGGGGGCCAGGTCGCAATTACGACAAGAAATTGTGACCTGGCGCCCGCCGGTAATTGAGGCCGCGGCTTTGCGGCCTACAAGGCCGCAAAGCCACAGCCTCAGTTACCGGCCGTCACGGGCCCGCCGATCGCAGCAGGAGCGATCGTGGCGGCCCGCGGCGGCCGGGAATTGTTGCCGCGGCCTTGTGAAGTGCCAAGCTTCCTTCTGTGACCTGCGCCATCTGGTGGTGGCTGTTGGCATTACAAGTAAAACAGCAGTTCTAATTTTTCACTGCCATCTCCTTCCCTCTAATTAGAACCCCCAAACATTATATATATATTTTTTATTCTAACACCCTAGAGAATAAAATGGCGATCGTTGCAATACTTTGTCACGCCGTATTTGTGCAGTGGCATTACAAGCGCATTTTTGGGGGAAAAAATACACTTTTTTTTCAATAAAAAATAAGACAACAGTAACGTTAGCCCAATTTTTTTTTATATTGTGAAAGATAATGTTACACTTTAAAATTGCGTCCGCTCGTGGAATGTCGACAAACTTTTACCTTTTAAAATCTCCATATGCAATGTTTAAAAAATTCTACAGGTTGCAGGTTTTGAGTTACAGAGGAGGTCTAGAGCTAGAATTATTGCTCTCGCTCTAACGATCGTGGCAATACCTCACATGTGTGGTTTGAATACCGTTTACATATGCCGGTCCTACTCACGTATGTATTCGCTTCTGCGCGCAAGCTCGTCGGGACGGGGTACGTTTTCTGGCTCCTAACTTTTTTAGCTGGCTTCTAGATTCCAAGCAAATTTGTCAAACCCTGCACTAAGGTAAAGGAAGCTATTTAGGGGAAACATTTTTTTTACCTTTACAAACCCTTTAAGCTTTGGTAAAAAAAGTGAGACCGATTTTGCACTCTCCAGTGTTCGTAAATAAACCCCAGTGTGAACTGCACACCAATCTAATGAAATACTGCTGTATAATGAGCTGCAGGGTGGATTTGATTTAAATCAAGACCATTTAATACACAATATAAAATCAGGATCAGGATGATCAGCGTTTTCCAAAAAAATAAAATTATTATTATTAAGATTCTGGTACAAAGCATTGCAAATTTATTTAAGACCGGGTTCACACTGTCGCCGCATTCGGCACACAGCAGGCGTTCGGTGCGTGCTGGTTCACCGGTTCTAACCTGAAAAGCACCAAAAAAGGAACGTGTTTTTCCAGTACACCACACCGGACCCGCTGCAGAGATATGGCCAAAAGCCAGTCACATTCTCCTGCTATGCGAATTGAATGCGGGGGGAAACGTGCATTCAATTTTCATAGGTGTGAACCCGGGCTAAAAATGACATAAAGTATTTTTTTTTTCAAAAGTTGTGCTTTTTTAATGCATCACTAAAAAAATTAACAAACAAAAAAAAAAATTAATACTGTAATGAGTATTGGAAAATTGGATTTTTGACTTGCCTATAAAATCCATTTCTTGAAGGAGTACATTACAGGACAGAGAGCATGTTCCTGAGCCCTTATGCTGCCACTGGCAATAAGACAGGAAATCCCCTCCTAGGCATAACCCCTCCCTGGTAGGCAGGGCTTCAGTTTTGAAGCAAGCCATAAACCACAAGACAGAGGGGTGCATATCAGTGTCCTGTGGTGTGTTCCAAGAAATGGAGTTCAGAGGTAAGCCAAAAATCCAATTTTCTTTATTGTACATCATGGGACACACATCTGGGGTTCTATCTTACAATGTTCTCTCAAGTGGAGAGATGGGACTTTGAATGAGGCCATAGACATGGTGGAGGTGCATGAATCAAAGTGCATATTTATTAATCATAGAAATGTAAAAAGCATGTCAATAACAAAAACAACATAGAAAAGGACATTATAATTAGGGTTGTCCCGATACCACTTTTTTGAGACCGAGTACAAGTACCGATTCTTTTTTTCAAGTACTCGCCGATACCGATACTTTTTTTTTATGTCATGTGACAGTATTTTAATTTATTTTTTATATTTCTTTAGGGGGGAGGTGGATTGTCAGTGTGTTTTTTTTTTTATTTACATTTTTTTTTTTATCATTTATTGCAATTTTTTTTTTTTTTTTTTTAATCAGCCCTGTTGGGGTTCTTGGTGGGATTATCAGGGGTCTTAACAGACCTCTGACTTCTCCCCTTTAAGACAGAGAAAGGCACCAAGGACACAGATTCCCCAGTCCCTTTCTCAGCAGCCTCAGCTAAAATGAATGGAGAGAAGCTCGTCTCCATTCATAAAACAGGAGCATCGTAATCACAGGTTACAATGCTCAGTTATGTGAATGGACAGAGTCAGCGATCACTGTACATTCGGAAAAGGTAGGAGCTGGGTTAAGTGGCTCCTACCTCCGGCAGGGTGGAGAAGATGGCATGGAAGGGGCAGCACACAGAGCACGAAGGGGGGGGGGAGAAGGCAGCACGGGGGGGGGGGGGGGGGGGGAGGCAGCACGGGGGGGGGGGAGGCAGCACGGGGGGGGGGGAAAGAAGGCAGCACTGGGGGGGGGCAACACAGGGGGGGGGAGAAGGCAACACGGGGAAGACTTGCAACTCCCCTGCCGCACCGATCACCCTGACTGCCCAGGTATCGGGTGAAGCATCGGAGCATTTCCCCAAATGCTCGGTATCCGTACCGATTTCAGTATCAGGACATCCCTAATTAGAATAAACATCATTCCATAATTGTTCGCACACCCATATGTGTGTGTGTGTACTGCATGGTTTGACAAATTTGTTTGGAATCTAGGAGCCAGCTAAAAAAGTTAGGAGCCAGAAACCCCCGTCCTGACGAGCTCGCGCACAGAAGCAAACACAGAGATTTCAAAGGGTAAAAGTTTGTCGGCATTCCACGAGCAGACGCAATTTTTTATTCTCTAGGGTGTTAGAATAAAAAATATATATAATGTTTGGGGGTTCTAATTAGAGGGATGGAGATGGCAGTGAAAATAGAGAAAAAATTACACACATTAGAATTGCTGTTTAGTTAAACAATGTAATGCCATGTAATGTCATGTAATGTAATATAATGCCATGTAATGCAATGCAATGTAATGTAATGTCAACGGCCACCACCAGATGGCGCCAGCTCACAGAAGGAAGAGCTTGGGACTTCTCAATTACCGGCCGCCGCGGCCTCAATTACCGGCCGCCGCGGCCTCAATTACCGGCCGCCGCGGCCTCAATTACCGGCCGCCGCGGCGGGGGAGGTGAAAACACAGGATCCTGTGCCTCCGTGCGCCCCCACCTCCTCCGCCGCGGTGGCCGGTAATTGAGGCCGCAGGTTCGCGGCCTTGGAGGCCGCAAATCCGCATACATCCGTACATTTTACAGGGGACCCCAGGTCGCGTGTATGGTAATACAAACAGCTGGGCTTAGCGAGATATGGGCAGCCTGATAAGGGTCATCTCCACAATCCAATTCTCCAATGGTGATGATCACATGTACATGAAAAGAGACAAAGGGATGCCTCAATCGTGTAAAACCTTTTAAAATTTTATTGTAGAGTAATCATATGTATAAACAGACCTGTCAGTTGGGAAATCCTTGAGCAGTCCAGGGGGTGACGCCAGTGTGTCGCCCTAAGTGACTGCTCAAGGATTTCCCAACTGACAGGTCTGTCTGTCTGTATCCGGCCGGTACAGCAGACTCAAGGCTTCTTTTTTACTGCAAAAGTGTGAGTTTTTATACATATGATTACTCTACAATAAAATTTTAAAAGGTTTTACACAATCGAGGCATCCCTCTGTCTCTTTTCATGTACATGTGATCATCGCCATTGGAGAATTGGATTGTGGAGATGACCCTTATCAGGCTGCCCATATCTCGCTAAGCCCAACTGTTTGTATTACCATACACACGACCTGGGGTCCTCTGTAATAAGGGACCAACGAGACCTGGTAAGCAGATCGTGTGCTTTTTCAGTGGAGGTCTCTTTATGTTGGATTGTCCCTCAATATCAATACCATATATGTACATCACTCAAGACCCCACCATTTAGGATTTTTTCACATGGGTGGAGGAGGATTTGTTTTTCTTCCCTTTTTTCTATAGACAATTTTGTTTCATCCAATTTTTTGTTTTTTCTTGATTGTTTGATTTATGGGCCCTCTCTTTTTGGAAAGTACCTGGCTTCTAATTTATGAGGACTCATATAACTTTTTATCACGTGGCACAAGGACTTCTATATGTTTTTGGGAAACAATCACTGTTTATTCCTTATTTACATATGTGAATGTTTATTTGTTAATTGCCATATCATTTATGCACACCGTTTATGAGGTTTAGCAAGATTCTTTCTTTTTTACATTTGTTCACTGTTTATATTACGCAGCGAATCGCAGCTTAACATTTTTGTATCACAGCAAACGTTCACTTATCCGTTTTTACGGTCTTGTTATATTAGCGCAGTTTTCACCACATTATTTTCATCTTAAAGCGGGAGTTCACCCATAAATGTATTTTTACCCTTAGATGGATGCTCATTTAGTCTAGGGGAATTGGCTAGTTGTTTTAAAATCCGAGCAGTACTTACCGTTGTAGAGGGCGATCTTCTCCGCCGCTTCCGGGTATGGGTCTTTGGGACTGGGCGTTCCTTCTTGATTGACAGGCTTCCGAAAGGCTTCCGACGGTCGCATCCATCGCGTCACGAGTAGCCGAAAGTTCGGCTACTTTCGGAAAATCGTGACGCGATGGATGCGACCGTCGGAAGCCTGTCGGAAGACTGTCAATCAAGAAGGAACGCCCAGTCCCGCAGCCCATACCCGGAAGCGGCGGAGAAGATCGCTCTCTAAAAAGGCAAGTACAGCTTTGATTTTAAAAAAAAATAGCGGATTCCCCTAGACAAAATGAGCAGGAATGGTAAAAGTTGTATGTCCGGGTGAACCCCCGCTTTAATCATTACATATTGGGTTGTACGGGTCACCAGAGGTAATTGGACACTGGCACAACCAATGAGAACAAGTTCCCCTCCATATAACCCCTCCCATACAGGAAGTACCTTAGTTTTTGTAGCAAAGCAGTAAGGATCCCATAGAAGGGGGGACCTCTGTGTCCCATGGTGATCCAATCCTCGGAAGGATTCTCTCTTTACTGGATCTTTGGAGACCTTTGAACTTCAGAACCGATAAAGGTGGGGTCTCTCGAAATTCCAGCTTGTACCCTAGGGATTTGCTTGTTCGGTCTTTTCCCCCACTGCTTCTTGTTTTTCTGGGCCTGGCTTTGGTCTTCAGCCTTTGAGGCTGGCTGAGAATGCCAATCGCCACTGCCTGGAGGCAGATGTTCCGTGAGCCGGGGAGAGAGAGCGCTTAAAACAAGAGCGCTTGTTTTTCTTCTTCTCCAGGAATAGAGTAGTCTTGCCGCTTGATATCCTTTGGATATATCTTTCCAAATCATCCCCAAAGAGGCGTTCGCCATGGAAGGGAAAACTGGCCAAAAGCTTTTTGCATGGGGCTTCCGCTGACCAATGCTTTAGCCAAAGAATTCTGCGCATATGCACCAGCTGGAGTGCAAGGCGAGATGTTTGTTGAATAGAATCTCTAATGGCATCCACTATGAACCATAAGGCTAGAGGTCGACCGATATGGCTTTTTCTCTGGCCGATGCTGATATTTAGAAATCGGGGCGGCCGAAGCTGCGGCCTTTCCTAATGCTGTGACCGCGACAACTCCGGAGCCGTGGCAGCGCTAGCGGCCATGTTAAATATCGGCCTAATTTGGATAAAAATTGGCCGATGCGGATTTCTCCAAAACGGCCAAAAAACGGACGATATATCGGTCGACCTCTACATAAGGCCCTAGGCATATTCTCCCAAAATGTGATCTGCTCCGGAGGCAGATCTTTCAGCCCCTGTTTCACCTGAACCTTTAAGACCTGACACATACCAACTGCCGCCACAGCAGGTTGCGTCACTGCGCCTACCAGGAGAAAGGAAGACTTTAGTAAAGATTCCAACTTTTTCTCAGAAGGATCTTTAAATACCTGGACATTGTCCACCGGACAAGTTAAACTTTTATTTACACAAGAAATAGCTGCATCCACTGAAGGCAGACTCCACTTCTTGGTAAACTTCTCCTCCATGGTATAAAGAACTTCAAACTTCCTAGGAAGAGAGAAATGCCTATCTGGATGTTTCCAGTCTGCGTAAATCAGATTCTCCAACTAGAAAATGCATATCCTGCAGAAAATGCTGAATAGCTAAGCCCACACCAAAGCCATTCACCATAACCACTACACTATCTTTAGGACATACAAGCAGTGTTCCTTCAGTACTTATTAGGCCCCTTTCAGACGGACGGCTGTTTTGCCGAAGTAAAAAGCACTACCAATGTTTTGTGAAATTCAAGGCTCCAGGCATTGCGATTAGCTGCATTTGCACATTGCGCTTACATGCGTTTAATTGCGGCCGCGTTTAGCTGCGGTATTCATTTCCATAGCAACCCTTTTTATTTTTTGGGATTATGATGTGCTTCCTGGTGTTCTTTTTTTTTTTCAACGCTGCTATCCGCAGTTGACAAAAAAGGCGGATTACCTGCGGTTATGTGCATATAGCTGCTCTACATCGCACCTGGACGCATTCAATTCTATTTTTTCTATTTGCACCAAACCGCATGTAACGAAATCGCACGTAAACGCTGTGTGTGAATGGGGCCATAGGAAAACATAGTGTGCTTTTAGCTGCGGTAGAAAAATAGAAAATCCGCAGCTAAAAGCACCATTCTATCCGTCCGTCTGAAAAGGGCCTTAAAGCGTATGTCCGCTGAAAAAAAAAAACATTAAAAGCCAGCAGCTACAAATACTGCAGCTGCTGACTTTTAATATTAGGACACTTACAGTGCCTTGCGAAAGTATTCGGCCCCCTTGAACTTTGCGACCCTTTTGCCACATTTCAGACTTCAAACATAAAGATATAAAACTGTCATTTGTTTTGAAGAACCAACAAGTGGGACACAATCATGAGTGGAATGAAATTTATTGGATATTTCGAACTTTAACAAATAAAAAACTTAAAAATTGGGCGTGCAAAATTATTCAGTTTAGTTTCAGTGCAGCAAACTCTCTCCAGAAGTTCAGTGAGGATCTCTGAATGATCCAATGTTGACCTAAATGACTAATGATGATAAATAGAATCCACCTGTGTGTAATCAAGTCTCAGTATAAATGCACCTGCACTGTGATAGTCTCAGAGGTCCGTTAAGGCTGGGTTCACACTACTACACTACTTTCATCCTACTTTGCTCTGCTACATTGGTCCTACATTTATCCTACATTGGTCCTACATCCATCCTACTTTCATGAACAGGATACTACTTTGGTCCGACTTCAATGATATTCAATGGGCCTGAAGTAGGATCAATGTAGGACCAAAAGTAGTACAGGGAGCATTTTCAAAGTCGGACCGACTTGTGTAGGACACTACAAGACGCTCTCATAGGGAAACATTGAACACAGAGCAAAGTAGGATGAAAGTAGTGTAGTAGTGTGAACCCAGCCTTAACCACTTAAAGTGGTTGTAAACCCACTTTTTTTAATTTTACCTACAGGTAAGCCTATAACAAGGCTTACCTGTAGGTAAGGAGAATAGCTCCTAAACCTACATTGTTTAGGAGATATTCCCCTCGCAATGCGCCGCTGATTGCAGCGGCGCATGCGCAGGGGGGGGGGATCTACGGCGAAAGGACCGGCAGCCGCGCGCGAGTGACGTCATCGCCGCTCCAGCCAATCACAGCGCTGGAGCGGCGATACCCGGAAGACACGCCGGCAGACCTTGCCGAATTTAAATCTCACGCACGCGCGGGAGTGACGTCATCGCCGCTCCAGCCAATCACAGCGCTGGAGCGGCGATACCCGGAAGACACGCCGAGTCAAGATGATATCTCGCTCGGCGTGGACCAGGTAAGTTCTACGCACCTCGTTCCGAGGTAAGTATTTCATAATGAGCAAATACGCGGTGCATATTAGCTCATTATGACTTTTGCCTTGCAGGAGAAAAAAATAATAATTTTGATGCGGGTTTACAACCGCTTTAAGGACAGAAGGTGTTTTTCAGATTTGGTGTTTACAAGACTAAAACAGGTTTTTTTTGCTAGAAAATTACTTAAAACCCCCAAACATTATTTTTTTTCTAACACCCTAGAGAATAAAATGGCGGTCATTGCAATATTTTTTGTCACACCGTATTTGCACAGCGGTCTTACAAGCGCACTTTTTGGGGAAAAATTTCACTTTGAATAAAAAAATAAGACAACAATAAATTTGGCCCACTTTTTTTATATATTGTGAAAGATAATGTTACGCCGAGTAAAATGATACCCAACATGTCACGCTTAAAAATTGCGCCCGCTTGCGGCACGGCGTCAAACTTTTACCCTTAAAAATCTCGATAGGCGCCGTTCATTCTATAGGTTGCATTTTTTGAGCTACAGAGGAGGTCTAGGGCTAGAATTATTGCTCTCGCTCTAACGATCGCAGCGATACCTCACTTGTGTGGTTTGAACACCGTTTTCATATGCGGGCGCTACTCGCATATGCGTTCGCTTCTGCGAGCTCATCGGAACGGGGAGCTTTAAAAAAAAATGTTTTGGTTTCTTATTTTTATTTTATAATTTTTTACATTGAAATAAAAAAAATGTATCACTTTTATTCCTATTACAAGGAATGTAAACATCCCTTGTAATAGAAAAAAGTATGACAGGTCCTCTTAAATATGAGATCTGGGGTCAAAAAGACCTCAGATCTCATATTTAGACTTAAATGCAAAAAAAAAAAAATTACAACAAAAAAAATTCTCTTTAAGACGCATGGGTGGTACTGACGTTTTGACATCACTTCCGCCCAGCAATGCTATGGGGACGGGTGGGGGCCATCTTGCCCTCACTCACAACCCTTACACAGCACGTGAAAGGAGCCGATCGCCTCCGCAATTACCGACGGCTCTGGTAAGCGGCGGAGGGTGCAGGAGAGCGGCAGGGCCCTTCTCCCGCCACCGATAACGACGATCTTGCGCCGAATCTGCCGCGGAGACCGCTATTATCGTTGACAGAACCGCTCACTGAAGAGATGGATATCTCGGTTGTGGCAGCAGCTGCTGCCGTTACCGAGATATCCATCTTTAAAAACAGGACGTATATTTATAGTGGGCGGTCGTTAAGTAGTTAAAGCGCAGAGAGCATCATGAAGAACAAGGAACACACCAGGCAGGTCCAAGATACTGTTGTGGAGAAGTTTAAAGCCGGATTTGGATACAAAAAGATTTCCCAAGCTTTAAACATCCCAAGGAGCACTGTGCAAGCGATAATATTGAAATGGAAGGAGTATCAGACCACTGCAAATCTACGAAGACCTGGCCGTCCCTCTAAACTTTTAGCTCATACAAGGAGAAGACTGATCAGAGATGCAGCCAAGAGGCCCATGATCACTCTGGATGAACTGCAGAGATCTACAGCTGAGGTGGGAGACTCTGTCCATAGGACAACAATCAGTCGTATACTGAACAAATCTGGCCTTTATGGAAGAGTGGCAAGAAGAAAGCCATTTCTTAAAGATATCCATAAAAAGTGTGGCTTAAAGTTTGCCACAAGCCACCTGGGAGACACACCAAACATGTGGAAGAAGGTGCTCTGGTCAGATGAAACCAAAATCGAACTTTTTGGCAACAATGCAAAACGTTATGTTTGGCGTAAAAGCAACACAGCTCATCACCCTGAACACACCATCCCCACTGTGAAACATGGTGGTGGCAGCATCATGGTTTGGGCCTGCTTTTCTTCAGCAGGGACAGGGAAGATGGTTAAAATTGATGGGAAGATGGATGGAGCCAAATACAGGACCATTCTGGAAGAAAACCTGATGGAGTCTGCAAAAGACCTGAGACTGGGACAGAGATTTGTCTTCCAACAAGACAATGATCCAAAACATAAAGCAAAATCTACAATGGAATGGTTCACAAATAAACATATCCAGGTGTTAGAATGGCCAAGTCAAAGTCCAGATCTGAATCCAATCGAGAATCTGTGGAAAGAACTGAAAACTGCTGTTCACAAACGCTCTCCATCCAACCTCACTGAGCTTGAGCGGTTTTGCAAGGAGGAATGGGCAAAAATTTCAGTTTCTCGATGTGCAAAACTGATAGAGACATACCCCAAGTGACTTACAGCTGTAATCGCAGCAAAAGGTGGCGCTACAATGTATTAACTTAAGGGGGCTGAATAATTTTGCACGTCCAATTTTTCAGTTTTTTATTTGTTAAAAAAGTTTGAAATATCCAATAAATTTCATTCCACTTCATGATTGTGTCCCACTTGTTGTTGATTCTTCCAAAAAAATTACAGTTTTATATCTTTATGTTTGAAGCCTGAAATGTGGCAAAAGGTCGCAAAGTTCAAGGGGGCCGAATACTTTCGCAAGGCACTGTACCTGTCCTGGAGTCCAGCGCCGTCCGCAGCAGAGGACGAGCGATCGCTCGTCACTCTGCTGCCCCCCCCCCCCCGCCATCCTCGGTGAGGGAACCAGGAAGTGAAGTGCTCCGGCTTCACTGCCCGGTTACCTACGGCGCATACGCGAGTCACGCTACGCCTGCCGATTGGCTCCTGCTGTGTACTGGGAGCCGAGTGTTCCCAGAACACAACGGGGGGGACGTCATGCCCGCAGTCTGCCCAAGACTGTGTGGCCATAAGTGAGTGAAAAATACCAGTTACACTTACCGGTAGCTGGTTTTCTGTAAGTCTTACAGGACGGCACCTTGAGAGTAGACTGGCTCCACCTGACAGGAAACACAATCAGAAAGAGGTTTAAAAACCCCACCCCTCCCCATGCACCTCAGTTCGTGATAAAGTAACCACCATTAGAGCACGGGAAATAGTATATAAAAATACAAACCATAATGAAGTCATCAGGGTGGGAAGTAGGCCTGCCGTCCTGTAAGACTTACAGAAAACCAGCTACCGGTAAGTGTAACTGGTATTTTCTCAAGTCGTCTTCCAGGACGGCACCTTGAGAGATGAGCAAGTAACCCTCAGGCCTACCTTAGGGCGGGACAACTGCCTGCAGGACCCTTCTGCCAAACGTCAAGTCTTGGGGTGACAGAAGTTCCACTCGGTAGTGTTTGAGAAAAGTGTTCTGGCTTGACCACGTTGCTGATCTACAGATCTGTTCCACTGAAACTCCTGCTCTCTCTGCCCAGGAGGTTGCTATTGATCTTGTGGAATGTGCCTTGACTTTAGGTACTGTCTTGCCAGCTTTAGTGTATGCTAATGAAATTGCCTGTCTTATCCACCTAGATATAGAGGCTCTAGATGCTTGGCAACCCTTTTTCTGTCCTGAAAAATTAACTAGCAGGTGAGACGAGCGTCTGAACTTGCTCACCCTTTCCAAATAAATTAACAGCGTCTTACATCCAAACAATGAAAGGTGTTTTCCCTCTCATTCTGTGGGTTTGCGCAAAACGAAGGAAGAATAATTTCTTGTGATCTGTGAAATTTCGTTGCCACTTTAGGCAGGTACAGGGGGTCCTGGCTTAGCACCACCCTGTCCTCAAATAGACGGAAAAAAGGCTCTTTGATTGAGAGCGCTTGCATGTCCCCTATTCTTTTGGCCGTAGTGATAGCTAGAAGAAAATAAAATTTAAACGTCAACAGCCTAAACGGAATGCTGTCTAACGGTTTGAACCGGGGCTTAGATACTTTAAGGTACTTTAGCAGCTTCTTTTCAGGCTCAGCCCATTCCCTCAGAACTATATCTTTAAGTGACTGATGTACTGGGATGACTTTTGGCTGGGGTTTAGCTAGACCCTGATACATTCTGTCTTGTGCCGATACCAGCTCCGCTGGCTGCTGGATCCCCTCAGAGGCATAGACAGCAGCCAGCAGACCCCCCATGTCATCAGCGGAAAACAATTATTTGCCTGACCTGGCATCCTCGTCCTCATCCTCAGTCTGGCTATCAACCAGACCTTCTTCCGGAGCCTCCGAGTCCTCGGAGTCTGACAGAAGAGACTCCCTAGACCTCGTAACCTGTGGCCATGGGATGGATGAGCTCTCTTGCGAGGAGGGCCCAGCTGCTAGGTGATCAGGTTCCCTGTTCCTTAAGGTGTCCTGAAATTCCCTAAGTGTGGAAAGCATTTGAGACTGGACCGACAGAAACTCCTTCATGATCTGAGAAGTTTCCTTCCCAGTGAGCTTTTGGATGCATTTATCACAAAAGGGCTTGGAGTAGTCTGCAGCCAGCTTAATGCTACAATTACCACATCTCTTAGTCTTGGAAGTGTGTTTTGATGGGATACTAGAAGCTTCCCCCTGGGCAGTAACCTCCTCCCCTGTGAGGGGAAAAACACCAAAAATTAGTCAATATCCAAGAGGGAAGGGGGGGGGGACCCAGTCCAATGTGCCCCCCCCTCCGAGGTTTAAGGCAGACTCACCCCTGGCGGTTTCCTCTGCAGCAGCGGCAGACGATGGTCGGTCCTCACGCTCCATAGCGCAATCGTTCAGGCGCCACTCTCTTCCCTGCTGCAGGTCCGTGAGCAGTGAGGTGCCGATGGCGGCCGCCATCTTGGTGAAGACCTGAAGCGGAAGTGCGTCATCACCGCGCGCCGCATGCGACGCGGCGTCGAATGCTGGCTCCATTCAGCAATGCCTCTGGGAGGACAGCACTCGGAGCTCACGCTGAGGGGAAGCATCTATACCCGGCACAGCAGGTAGGGAGATATGCTCGGAAGAGAGGGAACTTGGCCATTTGGAGTACTGGGGTAGCCACTATCCCAGGGGACTCCTACAAGGGGGGGTTTCCAGATGTTCTTCAGCTTCTACCCCCCCCCTCCCCCCACAAACACGGGGAGACCCCCCGGGACAGGCATTACACCTTACTGAACTAAAAGCCTCACAGGACCCACCGCTCAGTACCCGGGAGGGGGACCACCAGCCCCAGGCCTTAGGTCTTTAGCTGAAAATAAAAAAACGTTTCGCTGGGGGAAACACAATCAAGAACCGAGGTGCACGGGGAGGGGCGGGGTTTTAAAACCTTTTTCTGATTGTGTTTCCTGTCAGGTGGAGCCAGTCTACTCTCAAGGTGCCGTCCTGGAAGACGACTTGAGAAATACCTGTCTTTAGACAGGTATCTGCACCCCCTTCCCCCTGAAAGGTGTCAAATGTGACACCGAAGGGGGGGGGTTTCCGATCAGTGGGAGTTCCACTTTAGGGTGGAGCTCCGCTTTAAGCCTCTCTTTCATCATTAATCCCCACACCTAATGAGTGAGAGAACCCTTTAAAAAAGCCTTAATAAATCCACAACAGTACATGCTATCGAAACAGCGACTTCATAGTTAACCACTTGCCGACCGCAGCATGTATATGTACGTCCACAGAAAGGCACGTACAGGCAGATGGGCGTACATGTACGTCCCCGCCTTTCCGCGGGTCAGGAGTCCGATCGGGACCCCCCCCCCCCCGCTACATGCGGCGGTCGGATACCTGCGGGGAGCGATCCGGGACGACGGCGCGGCTATTCGTTTATAGCCGCTCCGTCGCGATCGCTCCCCGGAGCTGAAGAACGGGGAGAGCCGTATGTAAACACGGCTTCCCCGTGCTTCACTGTGGCGGCTGCATCGATCGAGTGATCCCTTTTATAGGGAGACTCGATCGATGACGTCAGTCCTACAGCCACACACCCCTACAGTTGTAAACACACACTAGGTGAACACTAACTCCTACAGCGCCACCTGTGGTTAACTCCCAAACTGCAACTGTCATTTTCACAATAAACAATGCAATGCAGAGGAAGTGTGCTTGTCCTATGGATCTGACACTTTTTCTGAATGAGGTGAGAAAACTCAGCTCTTCACTCCCTCTAGTGGTCACTTTAGAGAAGACACCCCTCAAAATTTTGAAAAAGGTCCTCAAGATAAATCTTTCGGCTCCTTTTTCACTTACCTTAAAGAGGAGTTCCACCCAAATTTGGAACTTCCTCTTAACCCACTCCTCTCCCCCTTACATGCCACATTTGGCATGTAATTTTTTTGGGGGGGGGAGTGGGGGCTTCAGCACGAGTGGGACTTCCTGTCCCACTTCCTCCTTCCTGTAGGCGACTAAGCTTAATCGCCTTCAGGAAGTGGCTGCTGTAGGCGATCGCCTAGGACACGTCACAGGTCCTAGGCGATCTCCTGGCCAATTACACGGCGCGGCGCCGGGCCGCGCGCGCATGCGCAGTCTCGCGCATGCGCAGTGGGTGCCCGGCCGTGAAGCCGAAAGCTGTCACGGCCGGGTGCCCACACTGAAAATGAAGACGCCGGCCGGGGAGGGGGGGAGAGGAGCGGAGCCCCGGCCGGCGCGTCGCTGGAGCGCTGGAGCAGGTAAGTGCCTGTTTATTAAAAGCCAGCAGCTACACTTTTTGTTGCTGCTGACTTTTAATAAACATACAAATGGCTGGAACTCCCCTTTAATCCCTGCCGCAGGTTTTTCTGCTGAAATATTTTCAGACAGTACCAATCTTCACCCCTTTTGGCAGGCTTTGTGTGCCAACCTTCAGGGATACAAGTTTCCTATTTAAAGGAGACTTCCCCCCTGGGCCTTGGAAAAGACTCTGACCAGAACCTTAAAGCGGTAGTAAACCCGCTGTCTTTTTTTTTTTTTAAACCTGAAAAGAAAAAGCCATAATGAGCTAGTATGCACCGCATACTAGCTCATTATGAAATACTTACCTCGGAACGAGGTGAGAGGAACTTACCTGGTCCACGCCGAGGGAGATGTCATCTTTCCTCGGTGTGTCTTCCGGGTATCACCACTCCAGTGCTGTGATTGGCTGGAGCGGCGATGTCGTCACTCCTGCGCATGCACGCGGGAGATTTCTCCCCGTCAAGGTCCGGCGGCTGCCGGGCCTTTAGCCGAGGATCTCCGCTGCGCCGCTGCTGTCAGCGGCGCATTGCAGGGGGAATATCTCCTAAACCTTACAGGTATAGGAGATATTCTTTATACCTACAGGTAAGGCTAATAATAGGCTTACCTGTAGGTTAAAGTGGTAGTACAGAGTTTACTACCACTTTAAGTCTTAATACAAAAAGTGCCGGACACCAGAGCCCAGTCTTCCGAAGAGAGACATTACAGGCAACGCCTCTTGCAAGAGGCCCGGATCCATTCCAGTTTTGGCATAGCTTCATAGCCTCTTGGATGAATCCCAAAAAACGCATAGGTCCTTGGCCCCAAAGGGTCTATTTTAGCAGAGCTTCCTTAGCACTTCTCCACGCGTCCTACACCTTAGATACTGGCGAAAAAACGGAGGTACTTCCCGGATTGGAGGGGCTATATGGAGGTGAACTGACTCTGGTTGCGCCAGTGTCCAATCACCTCTGGTGAGCATATAACCCATTATGTAAAGACAGTCTCTGTGTCCCGTGGTGTAGGATAAAGAAAGGGATACTTTAAATATCTCCTAAACGAGCACCGTTTAGGAGATATTTGCTGTAAACTGTGCCGATTATGTCATCGGCGCATGCGCCGTGAAGAAGTGGCCACTTGTCCTGTTTTCTCAATAAAAGTGCCGTAACTGGCGGCTCCCACTGCAGTGACGTCACGCGACTCCGGCAAGTCACAGAGCGGGAGTGTGTGGCCCCAAAAGGAAGAGGGGCGAATATAGATGCGGCCTGCAGCGGGGCTCAACGTAACTAATATAAAAAGCTGGAAACAGGCACTAAAATCACAGCAACGGAACCTAGGACAGCTGACGTGTTTAACATTAACTTTAGGGTTTACTCATAGCTGATCAGACTGCATGGTACTGTGGAAACTTGCATTTTGGTGGATTCAAATGCAGTGCCAATGAACAATGTCGATACATGCACAGCATGGCTCAGGATCAAGTCTGCAACTGTGTCACCCTGAGAAGCAGCTTCCTATGGTGGCATACAGAGGCGAGGATAAGCCATTACAGATAGCCCTAAATAGACACGTTTGTTATTTTTTTTTTTTAAATAGAACTTTTAGGTTTGGTTCACACATATGCAATGCGAGAACCTGTGCTATTCCAGTATGTCCCCGCATTGCATGTCACCCGCTGGCGGTTCACACTGCCCTACACGAACCGCTGCGGTTGTCAATAGAATAGATACTTGGTGGGAGGAGTTGGGTCACGTAACGTTGCCAAGCTCGACAGTCGGCCATCACACTGGATGGAAACATTGTTCGTTTTTATTGGATTGAAATCCGCTTTTTACTACGTTGTTTGAGTATTCTTAATAAATGTACTTGTCAGTAATACTGCGCAATTACGTTTTTTGTTACCCATTTACATGATGTCCTGATGTGATGAGAGTCTGTCTAAGAAGGATCTTATTGGTGTTCATGCAATCTATCTCCCCGTGTGTAGGGTGAAATCTAAGTGTGTTTGACTGCTTTTGATCAAGTAGTCCACTCATTGGGGTACGAGTCAGTGGGGGTTATTTACGAAAGGCAAATCCATTTTGCAAGTGCACTTGGAAGTGCAGTCGCTGTAAATCTGAGGGGTAGATCTGAAATGAGGGGAAGCTCTGCTGATTTATTATCCAATCATGTGCAAGCTAAAATGCCGTTTATTTTCCTTGCATGTTCCCATTTGGATCTACAGCGACTGCACTTCCAAGTGTAGTTTGCACTTCTAGTGCAAAGTGGATTTGTCTTTCGTAAATAACCCCCAGGGTGAACCTTTCCTATTTGGTGACGGATTCTTCCCAAAACTTTCCTTTGTGTGAACCTACACCTATTGGATGTTTTTTTATTTGAGTTGTCATATAACATTTTTATTAATTCTTAGCGCTGCACTTTGTGATTTCTACAATAATCATATAGTGCATATCGCAGTGCGAACGGTCAAATGGTGCAAAATCGGATTAGATAGGCGTGAATATCCATACAATCTGATTCCAGTGCGGACCAAAAAAAAGGGTACTGCAAAAGTGGTTGTAAACCCTCTCTGACATGTTTTACCTACAGTTAAGCCTAGATTAAGTCCCCTTTCACACGGGGCGGATCAGTAATGATCCGCCTCCGTATGCTCAGCGGGGATCGCTCCGTTGATCCCCGCTGAGCCGGCGCATGACAGTCGGTCCCCGCACACTGTGCAGGGACCGCCCTGTCTTTTCTCTGCTCTCCCCTATGGGGGGGGGGGGGGGGGGAAATCGGATGAACACGGATTGTATGTCCATGTTCATCTGATCCGATCCGCAGACAGAAGGAAAAATAGGGTTTTCTTCCGTCTGCAAAATCGGATCTTTGTGGAGGCGGACGAGATCAGGTGTCGGCATATTTTCATCCACTGACACCCACGATCTCATAGGGATCAATGCATGTCCCTTTTTCATCCGCAAACGGATGGATGAAAAAGCAGACATACGGTCCCGCACGTGTGAAAGGGGCCTAAGGCTTACCTGTAGGTGTTTGCAATATCACCTAAATGGTTTAGGAGATATTTGCCACAAAGAATGTGCCGTAGACAACGGAGCAGGCGCACTGAGAACACCGCTTTTCTGAATGGATAATGCCAGATTTGACGGCTCCCGCGTGCATGCGCGGAGTGACGTCATTGCTGTTCCTGAGGGGCTATACCCGGAAGTAATCTCCGGGAGAGAAGTTTGCGGCCGGAGGGGGAGCCGAGGATGGCTTTGCTCTAAGTTAAATATTGGTAAAAAGATGAGGGATGGACAGCCGCACTCCAAACCAAACAGGTTGTCTTTATTCAAATCAACAGCAAGAACACAGCAGATCACAGCAATAGGAACAGGAGAATACCGACGTTTCGCACTGGCTTCAGTGCTTATTCATGGCTTTGCTCTAAGTTAAGTAATGCATAATTAGCTAGTTTGCTAGTCATACTAGCTCATTATGCCTTTGTCTTGCAGGGTTTTTTTTTTATTTTTTTAAAGTTTGGGGTTTACAAGCACTTTAAAGTATATTGTATTTGTACTGTCTATCCTCAAAAGCCATTCATAAACTGTCAATAAATTCTGTATAATAATAATAATATTTGCATGGCTGAATTCACATCACATGTGATCTGCACAGCAATACGGTGCAAATTACATGCAATGCCTGTCATCACATATGCGTGAACTGAGCCTTACAATGACTTTAATGGCACCAACGCATGTCTCAAAAAGGCGGCGTGTTCACGTTAGGGTTGCCACCTCATCCCTTTAAACCTGAACACATATTAAAGGGGTTGTAAAGGTTTGTTTTTTATTTTCTAATTAGGTTCCTTTAAGCTAGTGCATTGTTGGCTCACTTACCTTTTCCTTTAATTTCCCTTCTAAATGTTTTTTTCTTTGTCTGAATTTCTCACTTCCAGTTTCTCCTCAGTAAACTTTCCCCCATCATCCGAGACGTTCTGGCTGGGGGTTAGTCAGCCAGAACAGCTTACTGAGGAAGAACAGGAAGTGAGAAATTCAGTAAAAGAAAAAAAAAACATTTAGAAGGGAAATCGAAGGAAAAGGTAAGTGGAGACATTTCACGATCTCTGCAGCCGAGCATCGGGACAATGTCTCTTTGCCTGTGATTAGCGCAGCGCCGTGCAGACTTCCTGGCGGGCTCTGCATGTGGAGTCTGCTAACACACCGGAGCTCATCCCTACTCTCAAGTCTTACTCTCCAGGCCCAGCTACTACGGGGTGGGGAGCGGAGGAAGATCACTCCACCAGGGAAGGCAAGGACATAAGCAGGCAGGCAGTTGGTCAGGATTTGAGCCAAGGCAGAAGAACATGCAAGCAGAGCTGAATGGGCATGCGCCCGAAACTGAAGAAATGGTCCCTCTGCTCTGACCAGCACATGATCATCAGAAAGGGAAACCGATAATGAAACAAATACACCCCCTAAGATAGTAAGAGCAGCAGAACAGGGGGTGTAATTCAGGTTTAGTTTTTTTTTTATTCTGCAGACCGTCTTTGAAATTGCCCCAGCCCCTGTTTAAATTCAATCTGGGGATAAAACCGGGGACAGACTTGGTCCAGGCACAGTGTCCTCAATCCAGGGACTGTCCTCCCAGGGATGTCTGGTCACCCTAGTGTAAATGGGCTTTCGGGGTGTCTCCACTCTGGATGAAGGAGCAATGGAGACAACCTTTGGCCAGCAGCATTGTGAAGTTCCTCCTTATAACAAGTAAAAGTCAGCTGTAACCTAAGAAAACACTAGACATGCATTGTTTTAGAAGCAGCTAGAGAAGACAGGTCGGCTCAGTGAGACTCTATAAGACATACACA
This sequence comes from Rana temporaria, assembly GCF_905171775.1. Classification (NCBI taxonomy): domain Eukaryota; kingdom Metazoa; phylum Chordata; class Amphibia; order Anura; family Ranidae; genus Rana; species Rana temporaria. The sequence goes on from NC_053489.1 coordinate 184,546,303, forward strand.
CCGCTGTCTGTCAGCCAGTCCTCCTCCTCACACACCGAGCTGTCCGGGACACTTCCTCAATCGAATTTGGCGGGACGGACTTAGTGACGCAAGCGGCGTTTCCCAGCATGCTGTGCGCGGCGGCCGCTTCCTTTGTGCCTTTTCGGATGGCTCTGTGAGCCCCGCCCGCTCCTGTGGATTGTGTACGACGTTGGGTGTGTGTGGGGTTACCGCACGGCTGGCTATTAGAATTCAGTAACGCGGAGAGGACGCGGCTTCGCCTAAGTGATGGCGGTAAGTAGTTTGCTCGGAGCTGTGGTCTTTTCTGGAGTGTGTGTGAGAAAGCGAGAAAATGGCGTCGCGGATTCTCCATGACTAGTGCGGCCTAGGCGCTCCTCCGCCGCCCCGACCCTTCCTTCGTCGTATTGCTTTGTCTTCCAGCCTGTGTCAGGCGGAGTAGCAATGTACAGGGCTGAGGCTCGGTCACAGGCCGATGCATGTTCTATGTCTAGAAAACAATTACGTTCCTACGGCTACAATAATATTACAGTGATGGTAACCATTTTAGTGACCCAGATAGGAATATAAGACCCAGACAGTACTCCTAAATGGCGATCAGTATACAGCCAGAGACAATGATTCCGGCCTGGTGGGTGATGATGGAATAAAGAAGCAGTGACATTGTGATCTCTGTGTACATATCCTACCAGGAGGATTCTCTCTCCACAACGGCGATCCTCCCACGTAAACACAACTCTACAAACCCCCAAAACGTCAACATTTTCCTCCCATCTGTGATCTGAAACGTGCTTTTCCCATGTGAGAGCTGCCAAGTGTTGTCACTTTCCGTTTAGTCAATCACGGTCACGGCTAGGACCATTTATAACCACTTCCATACCAGGCCATGTGTATTTTCTTTGCTAGAAATTTTAGTTTAAAGCCGGGGTTCACCCGAAAAACACATTTTTAACATTAGATTGAGGCTAATTGTGGGAAGCACAATCAGGTGTGTGTTTTTTTTTTTTTTTTTTTTTAAATCAATGCAGTACTTACCGTTTTAGAGATAGATGTTCTGCGCGGCTTCTGGGTATGGTCTGCGGGACTGTGCGTTCTTATTTGATTGACAGCCTTCCGACCGTCGCATACAGCGCGTCATGAGTTGCCGAAAGAAGCCGAACGTGCGGCTCTATACGGCGCCTGCGCACCGATGTTCGGCTACTTTCGGCAACTCGTGACGCGCTGTATGCGACGGTCGGAAGGCTGTCAATCAAATAGGAATGCCCAGTCCCGCAGACCATACCCGGAAGCCGCGGAGAACATCTATCTCTAAAACGGTATGTACTGCATTGATTTTTAAAAAAACACCCGATTGTGCTTCCCACAATTAGCCTCAATCTAATGTTAAAACATTTTTTTTCGGGTGAACCCCCGCTTTAAACTCCCAAACATTGTAAATATATTTTGCAGAGACCCTAGCGAATAAAATGGTGATTGTTGCAATTTCTGTCACATGGTATTTGGGCAGTATTTTTTTTGGAGAAAAAAAGAAATCGAATGGGAGAAAAAAAACAAAACTATTTGCCCAACTTTTTTTGTTTTAAAGTGGGTGTAAACCCTCACATATACTAAGTGAAGTGAACAGCCTCAGATGATACACAGAGAAGAAACAAATCTCCCTACATAAGTTTTACATCTATATCTTATCAGTATTATGAGCAGGGCTCTCTGATTCCTCTTCCAACAAATTGTAATGTAACTGCCTTATTTTGTTAAGCACTGCGCAAACTGTTGGCACTATATAAATCCTGTATTACAGTATACTGTTTAGAAAGTGCAGGTCCTATTAAGAGATTTTCTCTTCCTGGTTAGCACTATAGTAAAGCCTGGGCATACAGCCAGGACAGTTGATTGGATGAAAGGCACACACCCCCTATCTTCATAGGTAGAGACTTAGAGCTCTGTTTGTTGAATCGTTTAGTGCTCTGCTAATCTATAGCATCCTCCCCAAAAAAACAAAACTCTGGCCATCATATGTGACAGAGAACTTGTCAGGAGTTATCAGGCTGATAACAGAATAAAGCTAGGGGACTTGGGACTTTGAAGAGAGAAAACAAAAAACAGCAGATATAAGTGCCAGATTTCTTGAATTGGGTTGGTGGTCTCTGCTGCTTACCGGAGCTGTCAGTAGAGGTGGAGACGATCAGATCCCTTTCCCCTTTGAGGCATGAAGTCGAGTGAAGGAAAGATGGCCCCCACTCGGCCTCCATAGCATTGTATGGCAGAACCGTCACTTCCGCCCAATGGGCTTAAAGGGGATTTTTTTTATAAATTTTGTGTTGCTTTTAAGTGTAAATGTGAGATCTTAGGTCTAAATCTCACATTAAAGCGGGGTTCCAACCACAATTGGCATTTTTTAAATGTATGTCCTTTCATCTTGCGTTTTTTATAATGAAAATCCGATCACTTACTATTTTTACTATTTTAAAATCTGCCGCCGCTCCGGATAGTTATGCAAAAAAGATCGTTTATAAAACTTTGTCCACACCGTTGTCATTTTGCTTCTGGGCATTGTGAAGCCCACAAGCACTTACTTCCTGGAAGTCTTGGCTGGGAAGTGATAATTGGGTAGCGCACTGCATCCTAGGAAATGATGACACACATTTCCCAGGAGCATTAGAGGGAGATGATGTCAGAATCCTAGGTGATTCCAAAGGCAGATTTCATGGGACTGCATAGCAACAGGTATTTCCAGATGAGTACAGTTTTTTTTTTTTTTTTTTTTTTAGGTCCAATGAGCACAATAATGAAAAAAACATTTTGGGATGGAAACTCCACTTTAAAAGGTCCTGTCATGATTTATTTTTCTATTACAAGGGATGTTTACTTAAAAATGTCATACTTGCCTCCGCTGTGCAGTTCGTTTTGCACAGAGTGGCCCCGACCGTCCTCTTCTGGGGTCCCACGGCAATTCTCGCGGCTCCTCCCCGCAAGAGCTAACCCCCTCTGGGAAGCTCTCTCCTGAGGGGGTTACCTTGCGGGCGGCCATAGTTACACCGAATAAATAGATGCCTAACATGTTGCGCTTTAAAATTAACCACTTGCCGCCCGCCAATGACAGATTGACGGCGGCAAAGTGTTGTAGAATCCTGACTGGACGTTATATGACGTCCTCAGGATTCTGAGCCGCTGCGCACCCCCGTGGGCGCGCATCGCAGCGATCGTTGTTGCAGGGTGTCACTCTGACACCCCCGCAACACCGATCTCGGTAAAGAGTCTCTCACGGAGACTCTTTACCACGTGATCAGCCGTGTCCAACCACGGCTGATCACGATGTAAACAGGAAGAGCCGTTGATGGCTCTCCTGACAGGGGGGGTTCGCGCTGATTATCAGCGCAGCCCCCCCTCGGATCGCCACACTGGACCACCAGGGAAGCCCACCCTGGACCAGGGAAGGGCAAAAAAAAAAGATGCCAATCAGTGCCCACAAATGGGCACTGATTGGCACACATGGGTAAATCAGTGCCACCCACAGTGTCCATCAGTGCCACCCCACAGTGCCCATCAGTGCCGCCTATGTGTGCCCATCAGTCTTGCCTATGTGTGCCCATCAGTGCCGCATACCAGCGCCGCCAATCAGTACCACCCCACAGTGTCCATCAGTGCCACCCCACAGTGCCCATCCATGCCCAGTGCCCATCAGTGCCGCCTATGTGTGCCCATCAGTCTTGCCTATGTGTGCCCATCAGCGCCGCCAATCAGTACTACCTCATTGATGTCCATCAGTGCCATCTCATCGGTGCCCATCAGTGCCGCCATATCAGTGCCCGTAATTGAAAGAGAAAACTTACTTATTTACAAAAAAAATTACAGAAAAAAATAAAAACGTATTTTTTTTCCCAAAATTTTCAGTCTTTTTTTAGTTGCACAAAAAAGAAAATCGCAGAGATGATCAAATACCACCAAAAGAAAGCTCTATTTGTGGGGAAAAAAGGACGCCAATTTTGTTTGGGTACAGCGTAGCATGACCGCGCAATTGCCATTCAAAGTGCGACAGTGCTGAAAGCTGAAAATTGGCTTGGGCGTGAAGGTGCGTAAGTGCCCTGTATGAAAGTGGTTAAATACACTCATGGAATGGCCCCAAACTTCTGTACTTAAAAATCTCCGTAGGCTACACTTTATTTTTTTACAGGTTACCCGTTTAGAGTTAGAGGAGGTCTTGTGCTAGAATTATTACTCTCGCTCTAACGTTCGCAGCAATACCTTACATGTGTGGTACGAATTCCATTTACATATGCATGCGTAACTTGCGTATACCTTCACTTCTGTGTGCGAACACGAGGGGACAAGGGTATTTTAACTTTTTTTATTCGTTTTTTTACACTTTTTTTTTTTTTTTTCTATTACAATAAATGTAAACATCCCTTGTAATAGGAATACAGAGACCCCAGATAACCCCTCTACCCTGGAAAGCATGAGAACAAACAAACATTGATCTCTGCTTTCCAGGCTAAAAAAAAAACTGGTACATCTGTCAGTGCGAGAAGTGACGTCATGATGTCACATCCAGCCTCCCAGGGTCATAGTAAATGAAAGGGATCTATGAATTTAGGAAGGGTGGATGATTGAAATGTCTCTACCTTCATTAGCTGCTGAGTCTGCAGCCAAAGGTGTACACACGCCACAGCAGGAATTAAGCCCCTTGTTGCTTTTGGTAGTTGCTACCTACCGCCTGCCAATCACAACTCATTCAAGTAAATGGGGCCACTCTGCAAGTGTCCCACAATTGCATGCTTCTGCTGGGTCCAAGGGGTTAAAACAGGTGATGAGAAAGCAACACAATGCTGCCTGCTCTAACCCCTTGTTTGTTGTACAAGGTTGCAGAGCAGCCTCATTCACTTGAATAGGTCATACTTGGCAGGTGCTACACCCACCAACCATGACAGGGCGTATAACTTCTGCTGCCATGTGTAAATCCCAGCCACTGCAGCTAAAGGGTGTGTGGTTGGGGCAGAAGTGATAAAAACACATCTTAAAGCGGATCTCCACCCTCAATACAGCTGCAGCTCCATATTCATACTGCTCCTAAACAATGATGAATCGGCTATTTTCATTAAATTTAGTATTCGTGTACCTTATTAATTAGCCAGGCTTCCGGTCTGCCCCTCCTCGGGTTTCCGACGGGTTTTCTCCAGTTTCCTGTGCCGCGCTGTGTCTGCTGGGAGACAGTCTCAGAGCTCCCTAATTACAATATTCCAGATGGGGATGTCAGTCAGTTCGGCCAATCAGTACTGTGAAGGGCGGGGTTTATTGTAGAGTGCTGGAGGAGCAGCTCTATTTTTCTCTGTTAGAAAACATCGCGCGACTTCGCTCACACCGCCGGTCACCATAGCGAGTGCGAATGCACGAGATCGAGCAGTGGATGCTGGGACAGCATCCACCGCAAATAGGAAGTGCCTGCCTATGGGAATTCAACGCCCATAGCTAAGATGGCAACGGCAGGAAAACACAGATTATAACTATTTATTGGGGACAATATTACAGCGGAGCGGCGGGGGAACACCAGAAACGTGAGTTTAGCACAGCAGTGCTATTACACATTTAAAAAAAAACTATTTTGCGTGGGAGATCCGCTTTAACTATGGAGTTTTATCACACTCCAAACTGCAAATGTAAATGAACCCTTACTGTTTTGAGCCTTGAGCTTTCACACTGATGTGCTGTGGTTTACCTGCATCGCATTGCATCTGCAACTTTGACATAGAATTCTGCAGATGTGGTGCACTAAAGTTCCTGCATTTGCAAAGTGCACCAAACCCACAGGATATAATGGAAGTCTATGACTAAGTGCAGCAAACCCCCACAAAAGAGGGAACGGGTTAAAGGGTCACTAAAGGAAAAACATTTTTTTCGCTAAATAGCTTCCTTTACCTTACTGCAGTCCTGGTTTCATGTCCTCATTGTTCGTTTTTGCTTTGATGTTGCTGTAATTCCTCTCTGTTCTGGACACTTCCTGGTTGTCTGTTTCCTGATCACCACAGTACTGGGAGATTTATCACTGTGGTGACTAATCAAGGAGGTGTGTCTAAAACCCCTCAGCACCAATCCAGTTTCGTTTTGCAAAACCTTCACTGCTCTCTATTGGCTCTCTGGCTCTGTACCAGGAAACAACAGCAAAAACGAAACTAAACTGTAGTTACATTATATGATTGGTTTTTATCTATTTTTAATCATTTTTAAAAGGAATCGGTTAACTATTATGTCTCTATACCCTGTAAACAGTCATTTCAGCAAAAAATTTTTTCCTTTAGTGACCCTTTAAGTGGCTGTTGCTCCCTACTATAGCTCCAACTTTTTTTTTTTTTTTAGCCAGAAAAAACAATATACAATACAGAAAATCCACCCTGTTCCGATACACAGAAGATACTAACAGCAATTCTGCTTTCATGAACAATCCACATAATCCGTATAAGCTCACGTACTAGTAGGCACAGTTGTGATGGGCATAAAAAGATAAACATATATTAGCCACACTTTCTGGAATTAGACCCGTCTTCAAGATAGCGTCTGTAATCACACAGTACAAGTTTCCCCGTCCTCCAGCCACCTGTTCCAAACACTGGCAAACTTCTGTGGGCGCCTCCTATGAATATAGATCATTTTCCTATATGGAAGGACCGCGTTTATTTCCTTCTTCCAGTCTCTCAATGATGGGGCCGCCGCCTGAAGCCAGGCCTTGGCCACTACCTTTTTGGCTGGGAACAGTGACTCGTATATAAATATAGCCTGGTACTTATCTACCTCTATGTCTGGCAATAGACCCAGCAGACAAAGCTTCGGGTCCATTCCCACCGGAGATCCCATATTGTCATGTAGAAATCGTGTCTCTTGTAACCAGTAAGCCTGCATGTCCGAACATTGCCACAACGGATGATAGAAAGTGTCTTCCACCAACGAGCACATGGGGCACAAGGGGCTTCTTGTAGATTGAAACTTCGCCAGTCTCTGGGGTGTAAGGTATGCCTGGTGAAGTATATACAGTTGTGACAGTCTATCCGATAATTTAGGGGATGCAGTCTTAACCCCCTCCAGAATTTCTCCCCAATCTGTTAACTCAATAGGTCCCACGTCCCGTTCCCACTGTATCTTTGCTGTCTGGGACACCCTATTTATCCTGCGCTGTCTGATAACGTAATATATGTTAGATATGGGTTTGGTTGATTCTGCTCCAAAGATAACGTCAAGCACCGGTGGAGTACTAAGATCCACAGTGACGATGGTCATCTGTTTCCTAATCGCATGCAAATACCGAAACAATAAATGCTGCGGAAGAGTAAATTCTTCCTTTAGCACCGAGAAGGGCTTAACTCCGCTCTCCGTCAGAATCTGAGACAGATACAGCACCCCGTTTGAAGCCCAAATCTGTGGATCAGGTACTGTATTCAACTCTGGCAGGCCGCCACTGACCCACAGTGGAGTGTGTGAGTGAATGTGTGTTCGGTCCTGCTTTTTAAGTGCTATATCCCAGACTTTTTGATGGTGCTGTAGCATTCCGGCCCCAAAGTGTGGTGCCCTGCATCCTCCCTGTCCCTTCCTAAACACCGCCTGACTAGGAGTGTGAAAAAGCAGATCCAGGTTTGTTACATACCAGTGATCTATATCTCTGTGATTCAATCTTGTTATAGTAATATAGGTGGAAGAGTTGCTCCGCTATATAGTAATCCTGAACATCCAGAAGGGAACAACCCCCCTCCAGTGTGGGATTCTTAAGTATATGCCAGGCCAATTTATGCCGACCCGAATTTAGTATTGCTTCCATCTGTTTGAATACTTTCAAGGGAATATACAAGGGAGCGTGCCAAATCATATATTACATTTTGGGTAGTAATATCATTTTCACTAAATTGATTCTGCCCATTACCCCCAGTGGTAACCTCAACCAGGCCTGGGTTCTGGATTTAATAATTGCAAACAGGGGATCTATATTGAGAACAACGTAATCCTGCAAGTTCCTAGTGACTCTCAATTTTAGATTTGTCCCAATTAATCCTCAGGCCCGAGAACCGGTCTACCTCCTCAATAATATTCAATGCCGCCCGCAGCGATGGACCCTGATCCGCCAAGTACAGGACCGTATAGTCCGCATACAGCCCCCATCTTTTCCCATGTATCAGCTTTTCTAAGGCCTACCACCTCCAGGTCAAAGATGGAGTGAAATAGGGCCTTAAGTCTAGGGACTAACAACTCAGAGTATGTAGTGTAGAACTCCAAGGGCAAACCATCCAGCCCCGGAGCCTTAGATTTGGCCAGCTGTGACACCGCCGTATCTATGTCCTGAGTGGTGATGGGAGCCTCCAGTACTCTCGACTGTTCTGAGTTCAACCGAGGGAATTGTAACGTATGTAGGTATGCTTGAATCTCTTGTGGCAGGTGTTGGCACTGGGACCTATATAGTTCTCCATAAAATCTCCTAAACCTGTCTGCTACCCGTGGGGGGGGTCAGTGATAACTGAGCCATCCAGCTCTACCAAGGAAACCACCACTGGGGGTCTGTCCTCCAGATGCGCCAAATATGCCAGCATCTTCCCTGCCTTCTCGCCATGTTCATACACCCTCGTTTTACAGAAGAATACACGTTGTTTAGCTTTCTCTAAGTGTAATTGTGCGACTATCCTAGACTGCAGCTTCACCCTGGTGAGGTTTTCCAGGGAGGGCTGAGCATTGTATGCCTCCTCCAAATCCTGTAGGGTATCTTTTGACATGCTTACCACAACTTTTGAAGATGTTTTAAGCCCATTTATCCTAGTGTCCAACACTCTACGTGCGTGAAGTTTGAACTCGTCCCATTGGGAGTTAATTAAGGCGGAGTCCCCTCAGGAAGGAAGGAAAAACTGCAGCTCCCTTGCTACACTATCATGATCCGTCAAGGCAGTTAACCAGTAAGGATTGAGTCTCCACACCCTTTTAGGGGTCTTCCCCAAAAGGGTTAGCTGTGCCCAACATGGGGAATGATCCGACAGGGCCCTAGGTGCAAACCCAGCCCCAACCACCTTTTGGCAGCAGTAAAGTAGATACTATTATGTAGTCTATTCTTGACACAGTGGCATAACTCGTCGAATGACATGTATAAGCCCTAGTCACAGGGTTCCTGTGTCTCCAAACATCCACCAGGGCAAACTCCTGCAACAAGCGGCTCAACCTGGTCTGTCTGGGCACCCCCGGCCGCACGAGCCGGGCGGTCCAATAAGGGATTTATAGTCATATTGAAATCTCCCATCCACACAGCAGGAACTGTCGGATGCCTAGCCATAAAAGCCCGTCCAGCCGTAACAACCTCCGAACTGTATGGGGGGGGGGATATAACACACAATCTGCACAATAGGTATTCTCCCAATATATGCATGTATAAACAGATATTTCCCCTGCTGGTCCGACTCCAATGCAATCAGCTCGGATGGGGTGGCTTTAGTCACCAACAACGACACTCCTCTAAAGAAGCTGGTGTGTTTGCTGTGGTATGCCCAACCAATCCAGGGGCGTTTCAGAGCAGCCTGCAAGTGACCAGTAACCTGCGTCTCTGTCAATGCGATTACATTAGCTTTCTGCGACTTTAAATATACGAGAGCTGCTGTACACTAAATTTTGTCTCTCGCACCTCTGACTTTTCAGGTCAGAAATTGAATTGATGTCATGGTAGTAGCAGGCGGAAATTTATGAGCCAGACCAGCAGGTTTCACACTTTACAAATTAGTTGCCACATCTTCCGCATCACAGATAGTGTCTCATACAACATCTATTAATGAAAGCCCCATCACATCTCTATAGCAAATTAAGCATTGTCCTAACCTGTTCGAGTCACTATAGCTCCAACTTTACAAGTCCATTTGCAATGTACTCTGATGCTCTGGAATGGTGGGTCCACAAGCCAAACCACAATCTACCAGTCCACTGCCTGCGATCTTATTACCCCCGGTCTGCATTCATCTCTGTGATGGGGACAATTACCACACACTCCACTCTCTGACATCTAAATTGCAGATAGCCTTCTGACTTTCCTGAGTGGTCAGCCAGACAGTTTTTTTTCAGCAGGTTAACAGTGACAATTCCAGTATTATTGTCATAACTGGTTTATTTTGCTTATATAAATGAGCCTGTGTTGAGGGTCAAATTTTTTTATTCAAACCGTTAATATGTGTGTATTTTTCAGTCGAGTGATACAGATCGAGATGAAGGTTCCCCGGATAGCTGCTCACCCACATTAGAAAAGCGAATGGAAGAATGTGATCCATCAAAGTCCCCTACAACTTACAGACAATTTTCAAGATCCCGTTCACGTTCGAGAGAACATAAACGGAAGGGTGGTAAGTGTTGGGTCTTTCCTGTTTTTTGGGGTTCTTGTAATTTTGACAGTCAAATCCCCTATTGCTTACCATATCACTTTACAATTTTGCAGCTAATGAAGGGAAGAAACATCGGAGTCGAAGCAGGAGCAAAGAGGTAATTAATACTTTGTAGTGTACATTGACTAATTTATATAACTTTGTTTAAATTGGGGGTTATTTTACCCTATGGTAAGTAAGTACCGAAGTATTTAAAACGGAAAAAAAACATTGAACATTTCACTATATTATTGTGTATGGTGCACAATACATTGTCATTCTATTTAACTGCGATTATTACATCTTCAGCAGTATCTAAATTCATTTTAAACTCTGCTGTTAAAGCATAATCTAGTTAAGCAGCACAATTCATGGACTCACTACATTGACATTTTTGAGTACCGGTATATTCTGGTGCAAGGTTTTGCATATTTCGTGTTTTTGCCCTACCCATTTATAATATAGCTGCTCGTGTCTCTGTAAAACTTGTTGCTGAGGAGTAGTGCACTGGTGATACTGCAAGTTTGAATAATATTCTAACCATATTTGGTGATCACTTGTGATAGGAAGCATTGATATAAAATTGATTATTGTGCCTAGACCACATGATAACTTTTCTATAATGAATCATACTCAGCGTGCTAAAGCACGAAGAGACTGAACTGAAGACGCTGCTGACTCATAGCAAAAAAATAAGCCTACTCCATGATAAGGTAACTATCAGTCATTCAACCTCCTATTTGACTTGTACAATAATTGAAATACATTGTTTAAGGATAATATTTTAACGTAAGTGTTTTATGTTAAAAGTGAAATCTATTTTCCTCAAGCTATTAGTCTTAACAGGTGTCATTCATTAAGACAGAGTTGGTTGTCCAAAGCTAGATTTCTCTTAAGATATGTGGATAATTGGGCATGGACATAAATACACTGCTAATTTGATATGAAACAGAGCAAAGCTTTGTCACAGCCATCTTGGAGAAAGAAAACTTAACCTTTTTAAGATGGACTTGTCTTTTAGCTAATATTTGTGAAAATAAAAATACAACCACAATAACTGTTATTCCAGTGTGTTACAGTACCCACCACTCGTCTGTTTACCCTTATTGGTTTTCTACCATTAGTATGGCGCTCTTCCCTTTCTTTCAAATGGTGTCATCTACAGCTCTGTGCTTTGCTTCAGGCGGAAATATAATTGTTATATGAAACAAGGAAGATTGTTGAGGTATGATTTGTTCCCCAGTAGATTTTGACTTTGCAAAACCTGACTGGAAGCACAATTCCTCCAAATTGTATTTTGTTAAATAACAAAACATATATATTTGTTATAGTGCATATTAACCAGTAGGTTCTCAGCAGATTGCTGAGAGCCAGGTGCCAGTCCAGAGCCTGGATCAGGTCATTGGCAACGGGCTAAAGAATAAGTCATAGGCGTGCAGGACTGCACTCCTGTGATTTGGCTATACTTCTTTATTCTTTCTTTACTTTTTGTATGGATGTAACATCCATGGAGTTTTCTTCCCTCACTAAGATTTTAAAAGTTAAACTCCAGGCACCAACCAGTCTAACCACAGTGATGTGCAAAGCACAACTTATAGGCATAGAAAAATGTGAAGAACAAAATGTAATTTACCTCTCTAAAATATGAGATGCATAATGCATTTCAGCCACTGTAAAATTTATATTCAGATTTGTGTAAGGGCATTAACCAGTTCCCGACCCCCGCATGTACATATACGTCCACAATATGGCACGTACAGGCACATGGGCGTACATGTACGTCCTCGCCTATTAGCGGGTGGGGGGTCCGATCGGGACCCCCCCCCCCCGCTACATGCGGAGGTTGGGTCCGCTCGGGGAGCGATCCGGGGGCGCGGCTATTTGTTTATAGCCGCTCCGTCGCGATCGCTCCCCGGAGCTGAAGAACAGGGAGAGCCGTGTGTAAACACGGCTTCCCCGTGCTTCACTGTGTCGGCGCATCGATCGCGTCATTCCCTTTATAGGGAAGACACGATCGATGACGTCATTCCTACAGCCACACCCCCCTACAGTTGTAAACACATACTAGGTGCACCCTAACTCCTACAGCGCCACCTGTGGTTAACTCCCAAACTGCAACTGTCATTTTCACAATAAAGAATGCAGTCACGAAAAAAATCGCTGATCGCCGCCATTAGTAGTAAAAAAAAAAAAAAATAATAAAAATGCAATAAAACTATCCCCTATTTTGTAAACGCTATAAATTTTGCGCAAACCAATCGATAAACGCTTATTGCGATTTTTTTTTTTACTAAAAATAGGTAGAAGAATACATATCGGCCTAAACTGAGGAAAAAAAATGTTTTTATATATGTTTTTGGGGGATATTTATTACAGCAAAAAGTAAAAAATATTGCATTTTTTTCAAAATTGTCGCTCTATTTTTGTTTATAGCGCAAAAACTAAAAACCGCAGATGTGATCAAATACCACCAAAAGAAAGCTCTATTTGTGGGGAAAAAAGGACGCCAATTTTGTTTGGGAGCCACGTCGCACGACCGCGCAATTGTCTGTTAAAGCGACGCAGTCCCGAACTGTAAAAACACCTTGGGTCTTTAGGCTGCATATTGGTCCGGGGCTTAACTGGTTAAAAATGGACATACATGTTATGTTCTGCCTTTTCCTGACATTTTCTCAGCTGCTTCTGCAGCTAACTAATTATACATGCGTGCATGGTTCTAAACCAACTAAGCGAGTAGCCATAACTTTTTGACCATTCAGAGGTAAAGTGTAATGACATAGATTATCTTGTTACAATGGCATCTGAAAGTGGGCAGCACGTTGATATGAAGTTGAAGTAAGTTGAAAGTAGAAAAAATGGGCAGGCATAAGGATTTGAGTGACTTTGACAAGGGCCAAATTGTAATGGCTAGATGTACTGAGTCAGAGCATCTGTAAAACTACAGCTCTTGTGGGGTGTTCAGTTTGCAGTGGTCAGGAACGACCAAATGTGTTCAAAAGAAGGAATTTGGTGAACCATCGACAGAAGAGCATCTGTAGCTCAAATATCTGAAATTGTTGCTGGTTTTATTTCAGTTTACCAAATGATAATGGAAAGCAGGTTGGTATCGCACTATATTGGCCTTCTTCACCACTTAAGAACCGGCTCACGTACATATACGTCGGCAATTTAAAGATGAATATCTCGGTAATGGCAGCAGCTGCTGCCACAACCGAGATATCTATCTTTTCCGTGGCCGGTCCTGTAAACCATAATGGTGGTCTCCGGCGGATTCGCCGCGAGATCCCGTTATTGACGGCGTCGGTAGCAGCGGAGGCGATCGGGTCCTTCTTGCTGCTTGCCATGGATACGAGTGAGGGCAAGATGGCCCCCACCCGTCTCCAGAGCAGGGCGGAAGCAACGTCAAAACGTCACTTTTGCCCATGCGTCTTAAAGGCACATTTTTTTTTGTTATTTTTTCAAATGACAAATTATTTTATTTTTTTAATTGCATTTTAGTGTAAATATGAGATCTGAGGTCTTTTTGACTCCAGATCTCATATTTAAGAGGACCTGTCATGCTTTTTTCTATTACAAGGGATGTTTACATTCCTTGTAATAGGAATAAAAGTGACCCATTTTATTTTATTATTTTTTAAAACAGTGTAAAATTTATTTAAAATCAAGAAAAAAAAAAAAAATCTTTTTTAAAACGTCCTGACTAGCTCGCGTGCAGAAGCGAACGCATACGTGAGTAGCGCCCACATATAAAAACGATGTTAAAACCGCACAAGTGTGGTATCGCCGCAATCGTTAGAGCGAGAGAAATAATTCTAGCCCTAGACCTCCTCTGTAACTCAAAAGATGCAACCTATTGAGATTTTTAAGGGTAAAAGTTTGACGCCATTCCACGAGCGGGCGCAATTTTGAAGAGTAACATGTTTGGTATCATTTTACTCGGCGTAACATTATCTTTCACACTATACATTTTTTTTTTGTTTAACCTTACGGATGTCTTATTTTTTTAATTAAAAACAGTGAATTTTTTCCCAAAAAAAAGTGCGCTTGTAAGACCGCTGCGCAAATACGGTGTGACAAAGTATTGCAATGACCGCCATTTTATTCTCTAGGGTGTTAGAACCCCCTAACATTATATATATTTTTTTTTTCTAAGTAATTTTCTAGCAAAAAAAAAACTGTTTTAAACTTGTAAAAACTGAGTCTGAAAAACAGGCTCAGTCCTTAAGTGATTAAACTAAACCGGTGTTTGGAGAAAAATAGGGGCTGTAACTGTTTGGCCTATTTTTCTAAAAGTGCTAATCATTTAACTTCACCATCAACACAGTCAGTGTTTGATGGGGGAATCCCTCCCACGTATCTGTTCTTCCAGTGTGGGGGGCGATTGGAAGATCACGGATTTTAGCCATACCCAATGGCAATTCTTGCATGAAAAATTTGACAGGCTGATTGTACCCAAGTTGATCTCTCGATCAACTTGGGTACAATCAGCCTTGCCCATACATTGTTCGAAATCTGGACCTGTTCAGCAGGGAACAGACAAAATTTGAACGGTCTCTGGCCGGTTTTAGAAGCACCATTGCATACAATTCAGTTTACTAAAAGAGGAATGGTACTACTGCGCTACCATATATAAAACAAAAAGTGGAAAAAACAGCAAAAAATATCAAATAATAGGAGCTGCGTATCTATTAGGTGAACAAAACCAAATTAATATGAAATGAATAAGTGATAGCGCTAGTATTAACTAGTGCTGAGTGAGTACAGTGTGAATGTTAGTAATATAAATCATACACAGTGAGTATAAATAGCAACACTTATGAAAATTACTACTAAGTCCAATGAGATGTTGAAATGAGTTCCTTATGGGTTAAAACCCATATGCAGCCCTATGGTAATCAGCTGGCGTTTCCTCCTCAATGCTTCTCATTAGACAGACAACGACCTTTCCCATTAAAAGATCCAAGCAGAAAAACTCCAATATAAAGGAAAAAAGAAAAAGAAAGAGGACAAGCCTCATAGTACAATACTGTATAGTAAAGGACAATGGACAAGAGACTACACCGACGGTAATGAACTCACAAAACCGCCGACTAAGTCACGTGCCTAGTGACGGACCGCGTGGGGGAGGAGCCTATGTTGACGGGACTACGATCCTAGTGAGGAGACCATCACACTGAGCGGCAATCTATCTCAGAGCCTGTGTTAATCGGCGGTTTTGTGAGTTCATTACCGTCGGTGTAGTCTCTTGTCCATTGTCCTTTACTATACAGTATTGTACTATGAGGCTTGTCCTCTTTCTTTTTCTTTTTTCCTTTATATTGGAGTTTTTCTGCTTGGATCTTTTAATGGGAAAGGTCGTTGTCTGTCTAATGAGAAGCATTGAGGAGGAAACGCCAGCTGATTACCATAGGGCTGCATATGGGTTTTAACCCATAAGGAACTCATTTCAACATCTCATTGGACTTAGTAGTAATTTTCATAAGTGTTGCTATTTATACTCACTGTGTATGATTTATATTACTAACATTCACACTGTACTCACTCAGCACTAGTTAATACTAGCGCTATCACTTATTCATTTCAATTCAGTTTACTAACTGATAAAAAAAATCGGTTTCGGATTGACACTGTATTAGCTGCCTTAAAGCGGCGTTCCACCCAGAAATATAACTTCCACAGATTGAAAAAAAATTCAAAATCCAATTGGCACAGAAAGTGAGGTGAAATCTTCTGAACAGGGGCACAGACAGCAAAACAAATGTTACAGGGTTGTTAACCCTTCCCTATGATATCCAAAAAGCTTAAAAATTGTTTTTTGGGCTGGAGCTACACTTAAAAAGTGTACATGTTCCGACTTACAAACAGATTCAACTTAAGAAAAAACCTACAGTCCCTATCTTGTTTGTAACCCGGGGACCCCCTGTAATTGCCTGGTTGTTAATCTGGGGGGTCACTGAACTGTAATATGATGAAGGCTCTTCACAAGTTAGAAAGCTTCAACTTTGAACGTATTCTGGACTAGTGAGAGGGCCAGTTTAGCAGCTAAGGAATTCAAATTTTTAAAAGAGACAGTGGCAATGATGGCCTGCATGGTTTGAAGTTTTTCAGCCTCCATAAATTTCTATCACAGGGAAAAAACAGAATGGAGTCTTTGTCAGTGTCCTCTGCATTTCTAGTCTAATAATGGCAGCTGTGCTAAGAAAAATACAGGGGCTGCTATTGCTCACTTTATTTTGAGTGCTAGCTATCTTGCAGCCAATACTGGTCCTGTTGATTTGAGTGCCTTAATTATTGAAGATATTAAATTGGTAAGATGCCCAGGCAATTGGGGTTTTCAAAAGCAGCATTCTACAGTGGGAGCCTCTATTTGTCCCAGCCTACTTTTCCCTAGAGACAATGTCACCTTGTCATTGTAGGACAATATGAGTGTCCATGCAATCTCTTGCCTCTCCATCCTCCTCTGCAGCCAGCACTGAAATGACTGGTGTCGACCACTCAAAAGCCCCATTATAAGACAGTGCTCAAGCCTAACATTTTGTCTGCTAGAAACAAACACTGTCTTGGAGTGGGGGAGATCACATGCTACTATGTACTTAAAGGGGCTGTGGATGGCTGTGAGGCGAATGGAGGGGGTCAGTTTGCTGATAAGGAGAGGGGGGTGGTTTTTGCAGAGACATTGTCACTTTGCCCTGCATGGGCAAGAGGATAGTGTCTCGTTAAAGAAAGACATGCAGCAGTCTTATTTAGGTGAGCAACGTCTTGTAGAAATACATGGGAATACATGAAGCCTAGGAATATGTGTTCGTTCAATTAACTTCAGGACAGCGTATGAGATATAGGCACCAAACACTGTTAAAATGGTCAGTTTCTCTTCCGTTCATGGACGGACACAGCAGCATTGACACATAGAGATGTAGGTCTTCCACATACAATTGTAAATCTTTCATGAAGTAGACTTCCATGCTCGCAGTATGGTAGAGACCACCGAGCCCGACAGGCTTCGATCCTTCAGCACCTGACTCTCAACAGCCACGCCGTTAAAGCCAGCGACTGTAAAGCAGGGTGAAAGATCGGGCCCTGCGACAGAAGATCTTCTCTATGGGGTAGACGCCAAGGGACGTCTGCCACCAGACACACCAGGTCTGCTTACCAGGGACGGCGCGGCCAATCCAGAGCGATTAGGATTGTTGGTATCCCCTCGGCTTCCACTCTGCGCAGTAAGCGAGGAAGAAGCTTCAGAGAAGTGAAGGCGTAGATTAGGCGATAGTTACCCCATGGTGCCACCAACGCGTCTGACGCGTCCGCCCACGGATCCCTTGACCTGGCCACGAACCATGCCACCTTCCGAATGTGACGGGACGCCAGAAGGTCCACGTCTGGAGTGCCCCATTTTTGGCACAAGCTCTGAAACACCTCCGGGTGTAGCGACCATTCTCCTTGCTCTAGCGTTTGGCGACTTAGGTAGTCGGCTTGCCAGTTCAGCACCCCCGGAATGTACACGGCCGACAGAGCCGGAACGTACCTTTCGAGCCACCGGAGGATGTGCGCGACTTCCGTCGCTGCACCTGAGCTCCGTGTGCCCCCCCTGATGATTGGCGTATGCCACGGCCGTGGCGTTGTTGGACTGGATCCTGACCGGTCGGTCCTGTAGACCCCGAGACTACTTGGAGAAACACAACTTGATTGCTCGGAGCTCCAGTACATTGATTGGTAGACATCCCCAGAAGAAGTCAGAGGGAGGGGCGCTTTTTACCCCCCTTCTGGCCACTCACCGCTTCAATCCTGGCAACAAACACCTCAAGGACTGCCGTCATGGCATCCACTGAGGCCGCAGGAACAGGGGCACTAAGGGTTAACTCTGGCATGCTTAGGGTAGAAACTTCCGTTTCGGACCCATGCTGACCCACCGTATATGCCGCCCTTGTACTGCAAGGAAGGACCCACAGGTCACCCTCCCGACCGCAACAGAGAGCAGGGGACTCCCCAGAGGACTCACCACCCCACCAGGCAGCTACTGAGAAGCTGAGAAAGCTGCCCGTGCTGTGCCGTCTCTCAGGAAGAGTGCTGAGAGCTTTTGGCGCCGTTATTCTGGTTACTAAAGGCCAAAACTTTTCCAAGCTGGCCGCCGACATGCCGAAAAACCGCATGCGGACTACAAGAAAATGGCCACCGAGTCAATAGAGGTGCGTCAGCGGCAAAATGGCGGCCATACACGTGTTTTAAAAATACAGCGACAAACACAGCAGAACACAGAAAAAGCACCAGGCCCTGCAGCCCCCCCCCAGCACACAGCATCACACCGGACAGAAAAATAGCACCCCACAGCAGCGCAGCCCCCCGGTAGTAACTGAGCCCCCAGGGACCCCCCACCTCACGGCTGCCACCCAGAAAACAGGGAAAGGAGGGAGAGAGAGGAAAGCAGGGCAGACCCTCAATCGACCTCCCCAGGAATGCACCAGCCGAACCACCAAGGCAAGGGGATACTACTTACCCATCCTGCGACCACCGGCTGGAGGCATTCAAGACAGAACCAACGTCCGCTTACGGCATGGCTGTCGGCCCGGCACACTGTGACACGGCCATAGAGACCGGTCATATGTGTGCCCTGGAGCATGTCGCTCAACGGCCAGTGCCACCCTATGAGCACGGGAAATGTCGTGGACGGCCCAGCGTATAGCTAAAGGCCGGCACACGCTCGATGGCCGAACATGGGGGGACTACAGGGATCAAGGATCCAGCCTGTCACCCAGTCGGCAGTTGATTGTAGATCCCAGGATCCAAAAAAATGCAGAAAAAATAAAAGCGAAAAATCGCCTAACAACCTCCAGAGCACATGGGCCCCGAGGAGTGTTTTAACACTTGAAGTGCTGTTTTTTCTGCCTAGTCTTTCCTGAAAGGAAGGCATATAACCCTAAGATCAATGCTGCTGTGTCCGTCCATGAACTCAGAGAAATAGATTTTACGGTGAGTTCAAAAATCCTGTTTTTCCTGTTACTGGGTTTTGATGATTTTATTTTGGTCAACATCCAAGTGCTATCTTTGTAAGTGTGAAAGTGGTGCAACTATATCACAGAGTTTAATCAGATTTTATTGCACGAGCATGCATGTTGTGTGTTTATATTGCTTGCTGAGACCAATTAATTGCTCCAATATAAGACTAGTATTTTTAGCATTGTCAAATTTATATCTAGTTCAGGTGAAGGAAAATAGATGGTAATACATTTTGGGTCTCTAAGAAGAATATATTCCTCCTTCGTAATTGGGTACACGCTCTGATCAAAGCAAAGTCTTGTAATTTTATTTTTTATTTTTTTGGATTTAAAAGGAGATATCTCCGAAAAATGTTGTCAACTGCTATGTAAACATAAATCAGGACACACCTCCCACTGTCACTTCAATTTATCAGGCCTGTTTTTTTTCAGGAAAATTGAGAAATTCTGAGAGAACTCTTTTTGTAAGTCTGGGTATAGAATTTGGGAGTTGGTATTGACTGCTTTTGAAGGTGGAAGCTCTGGGTTCATTCTTCCGTTTACTACTTGTTTGATCTTGAACAAGAAAGGGGCTAATGAAAATCTAAAACATCTGTTTTCTAAAATGCTTATTTTAGACCAGCTACTCACTAGGTAAGATGACAACCCCTGAGCCTGCACCTTTCAACTCTAGTCAGTGGTGGCAACTTCATACTATCATTTCGACCATTTCAGTATAGTTTGACACATTACTGCATGTCAGCAGACAGGACTTCAAATCAAAATGTGTTCTTGCAGCAGGCTTTTCTAAGTAAATAGTTGCTTCAGGAGGGTTTTGGACCTTAGCTTTTTTGCATGGAAGGGGGTCCCAAGCATATGGTAGTTCCAATTTTCCTAGAAATGCCTTCAACTTACTGAAGTTTTCTCTATGGTTTCTATTAGTAATTCAGACAGTAGAAATCCAAAGCTTTGAAGGCTTGGTTTAGGACTTATTTTTGTCACTAAGGTCACAAAAGTTACTTCACAGCCTATGTCACTCGTTTGACATTTATACTAACTCTCTTTGTTGCACTATTTTCCTGAAAGAACCAACTTCTTCTTAAAACAGGGTCGAAGACATGGGTCCAAAGACAAATCTTCAAAGAAGCATCGCTCTGATGACATTGACAAAGATCATTCAGAAAAAGTCAGGGAGCGACTTAATTCATCAGAAAATGGAGAAGAGAGACATCGTCGCAAGGATCGGAAGACATCTAGGGGCAGAAGTTATTCCAGGTCTCGGTCGCGTGAAAGGTATCATTCTTTCTACTTTATAACCATTCAGCACATTTATTGTCAGAAATGTTCCATGTTGCAGCCATGGTGTCAATTTTAGTTCTTTCTAGTCAACAAATAATGTAGAGCAGAGAAATAGAGTTGGAAAAGTCTTCCGACTTGCCAGTAATAGATGTTTATACTTATATTTTTATCTTCAACACTTGTATGTGGATGTTAAGAGTAATCTGTATTGAGAAAAATATTAGTTGCCGTGATTCACCCCTTTCAAAAAAAATAAAAAATGATGTTCCAGGCGTCATCGTAGTAGGAGTCGTGACAGGAAAAAATCCCGATCAAGGAGCAGAGAAAGGAAGCGACGACCCCGATCACGCTCAGGATCCAGATCCAAACACCGTCATAGAAGCAAAAGCCGGTAAGTCTTGTGTGCTAAGCAATTTTTTTTCCTGTATAAATTTAGTTATTTACAGTATTACATAAGTGTTTGTGTGTTATGTTTAATCTCAGTTTATTAACCACCTCCACTCCGGAAGCTTTAACCCCCTTGACAAGCAGTGCATTTTGTGCTATACTACAATACTGTACGCAAAATAAATTTGTATACATCACAAACACAGCTTTTATATGGTAGTATTTGATCACCACTTTTGTCTTTTTTTCCTTTGCTTTTTTTTTTTTAATGATCAGTCTTTTTTCATATCGCCAAAAAAAAAAATTTACTTTTTTTTTTTTTTTTTTCTTCTGGGGCCCTTAAAGCAGAACTCTGGGATCGGCCCTACACAAAACACTAAACCGTTATTACATTTGTGGCATTCCTTACCATTGAAGTCCTCTCTGTAATTCAGAAGATGCAGCATCTATTCTGCCGAAGAGGAGCTGCTGTTACAACAGGGATTACATCATATGCTCTCCTCTGTCTACACTATAATCAAACTATGCTTCCTATAATGCTTTGGGAATAGCAGAAAATGTTGGAGGGTCAACTAGGCCTCCTGTCCTGTGCATCCTAAATGTGAACAAGCCCACTTCAACATAAATAACACCCCCTCATGCTGCACCCAGTCATACTATCTGGTAAAACTTGGCAGGATAGGTTACAGCCTTATAAATGCAAAGCATGTTTGTGCTCTCCCCACCCAGCCACAACAGGAGATAAGCATATTGCCTTTACTTGCTTTATGTAATTACCAAACTGTAGAACCATGCTCATAATTATATATTTTACCCACTATTCTTTGCTGTAATTCAGTACTATAAATAATCCTCCTCATGCTGTAGCTTTGAGATATATGAGCACATCCCTAGCCGCAACACAGAAAGAGCTGGGTCATGCTGCCTTACATCAGCATGTGGCACAAGTAAATTTTGACATGAGAAAAAAACAAAGTGTAGCACTAACTTACCAATCAATGACACAATAATGGTGGAACCCTCTAATGTATGGAAATCTCAATAGTCTTCCATGTGATATGTAACGTCACATATAATACACATCCAACTGAAAATAAGACCTAAAATTACTGCAAACTTTTCAGGGATGGTGGAAAACCCTCCAACACATTTGGCAGTGGATGGTGTCAGTAAAGCGGAGGAGGATGGTCAGTGCAGCATAACAGTGCAGCCTCACCGGTTCCCATCAGTGCAACAGGGATAGTTTAACACCAGCGGGATGACAGAGTGGGGCTCTCCTGCTGTGACAGATCTTGTACGTGAAACGTCGATCGCTGTGAAGTCCCTCCTCCTGGACTGGCATTGGACCAGTGTGCTGTCTGTCACAATGCCGGTTCAGGAGGGGGTGTCTCCTAAGGACAGGTGACTGGGGGGAGCAGTGAGTGCTTGGGGAGCGGAGGAGAGCAGCACCACCATCATGGGCGTTACAGGTTGGGGGGTCTGTGATTCCTCCGCCCACTACAGCAAGTAGGGACAGAATTACAAATCCCTGCTTGCTGGAGAGAATTACAAATGGGCTGTCCCAAGACCCTGAGCTGGGGGAATAGGAGGAATAGCAGCCACCCGTCTTGCAAACAGGAAATCACAATGCTTTTACTTCAAAATCATTAGGCTATTACAGAGAAACTACTGAGCTAAGAAGAAGATGGATGGCATAGTTGGTGACGGTAGGAGATTGGCAACAAGGACATCCAGCTTGCCCAAACTCATATTTTTTCACATCCTTTATTACAATATGTTTCTCTATATAGCGACTAAATATTTCCAAAAGGCTAATGAGGGGGCTTATGTTTTTTTTTTCTCCCCATTTCGGTACTATTGCTTTTCTTGCAAAGAAAAGCAACAGACTTACCTGTGTTCTGTTTGCCCTAGTGGAGATAGTATTCCCTACCAGACCCAAAAGATAGATCCCTGCATCCTGTTCTAAAGCAACTGGAGTAACTGTAGCGATTACCTTCATAACCTCTCTCCAAAATACCTGTATATTAAAGGGTCACTAAAGGATTTTTTTTTTAGCTAAATAGCTTCCTTTACCTTACTGCAGTCCTGGTTTCATGTCCTCATTGCTAGTTTTTGCTCTGATGTTGCTGTAATACTACTCTGTTCTGGACACTTCCTGGTTGTCTGGCTCCTTATGAAAAAAGTCATGGGAGAGTTTAGTTTCGTTTTCCTAGCCATGACTCTCTATGGCACTGTCCAGCACAGAGGCATAAAATAGCATGCAAAGACTAAACTAGTTTCAGTTTCATTTTTGCATCTAAGAGGCACATTATATGATTGATTTTTATCTATTTTTAATCGTTTTTAAAAGGAATCGGTTAACTATTATGTCTCTATACCCTGTAAACAGTAATTTCAGCAAAAACAATTTTTTCCTTTTAGTGATCCTTTAAATCTTCTGTTTTTTAATGTTTGAGATATATTGCCCTCTCAAAAGAATTGCACTTTCTTAAAAGAATCTCAAACAATATCTAACAACGATGATCCAGCATTGTTTTCTGCCATCTCTGGGTACGACACCACTTCTTTTTATATAGGCGGTAGAAAAACAAGAATATACTCCTTTTTGTGGGTTTCTCCATCTCCAAATTTCTATTACACCTGTCGCCTGTGCCCAATTGTATAGATCAGCTGAATACTGCTTGGGAAGCTTCGATCTGTCTAAATCTGGGGATAGAATAGCGTTAGTCTACAATGAATAGTCATTTTGCTGGAAAATGTTGGATTATATTCTCTAGTATTACATTTAGTATTTCAACGGAAGAAGGGGGAGGAATATAAATTGCTGCTATGACATACTCTTTTATTGCCCTAGCGTAGATGATGTATTTTGCCTGTAAATCCATATATACCTTCTCTTTTAAGCCAGAAAGAGATTTATTGGTTAACACTGACATTCCTCTCGCATAGGAGGAGTCGGAAGCATGATAAGCTTTTTGAATCCAAGTTTTATTTTTTTGTCTTTTGTTTCCCTCCCACTAGATGTGTCTCCTGAAGTAAAATCAACTGTGGATTATATTTTTTTCATATATTGAAACATTAATGCTCCTTTTTAAAATTAGAATTTAACCCTCGAACATTCCATGATAATATAGACCAGGGCTCAATTTCAAGTCCTGAACTATTAGCCAGGCCGCAAGGGTTACTCGCCACCAGTTGTCCCACCCAGCCCGTCCGCCCCTAAACACGCTCTCATAAAATGACACTCAAATGTATTATGCAGAATTAAGATTTTAAATTTTGACAAATGTATCCATGCCCACCAATGCAGGCTGCGTGTGCCCACCAATGCAGGCTGCGTGTTTCCACCAATGCAGCCGTGTGCCCAGTGCCCACCAATGCTGTCTTGTCTCCACCATGCAGCCATGTGCCCAGTAATGCAGTCTTGTGTCCACCTTGCAGCCTACCTGTGAAGCCGAGGAGAGCCGCCCAGGTGTTTAGAGCGCAGTGGGCGGGGAACACGCTGATAACAGCTTTCATTTTAATAGCCGTGTTCCCGCTGCGCAACGTCATATACAGCCCCGCCCTCTGGCCGGGAAACTTTGATAGACAGATCACCTGTCTAATCCCAGTGACGGGTGATCCGTCAATCAATGTACCGGGACCAGGGGGCGGGGCTGTATCTAAAAGCGAGTGACGGGGAACACGGCTATTGAAATGAAAGCTGTTATCACTGTGTTCCCCCCACTGCGCTCTGAACACCTGGGCGTCTCTCTCTCTCTCTCTCTCTCTCTCTCTCTCTCTCTCTCTCTCTCTCTCTCTCTCTCTCTCTCTCTCTCTCTCTCTCTCTCTCTCTCTCTCTCTCTCTCCCCCCTCCCGTGATCAATGGGAGAAGGACTCCCATTGGACACAGGCTGGCGGCTCGCCCCCCCCGACTCCCAGGCAGCCCTTCCTCACTGGCCCGCAAAATGCGAGCAGACTAGTGGATTTTTTGAGGGCTGTTATAGATTAACAACTATTTTCACCTGACATAAGTAGTGAAATGGACAAACCGCTCCAAACTGACCTGAGCCGTGTGGCTCTTAATTTTTTTTTTTATATATAAAAAATCATCGGGGCAACAACACCACACCATCTCTAAACGCATTGTTTTCCAATTTTCGGAATAACAAATGTTGGATGATAGACTAGTAACTTTTTGGTCACAAAAAAGTCGAAAGTACAAACACGCATGCGCGGAATCAATGAACGGCTGGGAAGAGTTCAGTCTTGTAAACTACCGTTCGTAATCTAGAATTAACATTTGTGATGTGGCAATTGATGAAATGTCAAAATTCTCATCTTTAATGGGATAATAATGAAGCTGCTTTGCAGTTATGCCAAACGTGTTTTAAAAGCCATTTGTTTTGTAGAATATGAAAATCACGAATCGACGCTCATCAAACTTCTACGAACACCAAATTAACAGAAGGGGCCCAAAGGGTGGCGCTTGAAAAACGTCCTCTTTATACTCTCGTAGTACGTCACTACATTCGTGTTTGTCCAATGACAAATTGCGTAATGTTGGTATGCAAGACAAGATCCTGACACACACCCTTTTGACAAAAAACGTAAGCTCGGTCGTCCAACAGACCATGTGTACGAGGATTTAGACACCAAACGTCTACACCTCCCTTCCACCCCACCTTGTCCTTTTCCACTCCCCTACTTACTCTGTAACCTCATCCATCCATGGGTGGGAGCAAAAAGGACCTCTTCCTTACCCTTAACCTCACTGACTATAGCTTCTATTCTATACCCAGTAGAAAAAAATACAGCCCAATATGTGTAAACCTTTCACCTAAATTGTGGCTTTCTAACGAACCGTATGAGACGTATTTAAAGCGGAGTTCCACCCAAAAATGTAACTTCCAGTGTTACATTTGGCACCTTTCAGGCATGAGGAGGGAGCAGATACCTGTGTAAACCAGGTATTTGCTCTCGCTTGCATATGTCGCATCCGTTCCGGTGCCTTATCCGTCTCCCCCAGCGCTGTCTTCTGGAAGATGCACACGGGGACCAGTACGATCGCGCAGCTCTACTCGCGTAAGGCTTCACTTCCTGATTCCCTTACCAAAGATGGCGGCAGTACCAGAGCGCGAGATCGGCTTCGGGCTCAGGACAGGTAAGGTGTCCATATATTAAAATTCAGCAGCTACAGTATTTGTAGCTGCTGACTTTTTTTTTTTTTGGCGGAACTCCACTTTGAGTCAACATTATACCTGTATACTTTAAGTCTTCTATTAAATTATAAATATAATCGTACTTCCCTATACTAATTTTTGTAAAAGGAAGGGGGGGGGGGGGGCAAGCCCTCTCTTCCTGGGAAAAATACCAAATTCTCCTCCAATCCCCCTCCCCACCCTTGCGAGGGCGAGAAGGGATGGAATGGCCCCAATCTCCTTCCCACCCCTCCTCCCTCATCCAATATACTGAAATAAATCCTTACCCCTCCCTCTCCATTAACTTGTTAGCAGTAGGAGTAGTTTTGTCATATTCATATTGCAAATCTGGGCTTGTCCTGGCTGTTGTCAATATATGATCTTGGTCTCTATAATAAGAAGTGGGGGGGGACTTTGGCGATCGAAAAGGAGATTCTATGTGCTCTCTCAAGTGCAAATGTTGCAGACATATTGGTAAATCCCAGTAATTTCTCTGAGAATTCAACTGGTTCATCTCCCTCCACTTGCACTGGAAGGCCTATAAACCGGGTAGTATTTCTCTGCAAGTGGCTTTCTGTGTCGATTGCTTTATCCTGTAAAACACTGATTTGTCTTATCAAAATATGCAGTTCTCTGTTATCTGTTTTTAGTTTGTCTTCTACCTTTGAAACACTGACTTTGATCTATTGTAATCCTTTGCTTGACTTTATCAAACTCATGCCTCATTATATTAATATCTACTGCCAGTGCATCAATTTTAATTGAGAGTCTCACTGCATATTTTATTAGCTGCCATAATGTCCTTACCAGAGGGAGCCAGCTCCACCTCTCTGTCGACTACCATTTTGTCCCTTCTGATACTCCAACTTGGGGGGGGGATTTCACAACTGACTTAACTGCTGTCTTAGCTGCCATTGAAGTGGGAGAGGAACAGGGAGTAACAGTCTGGGCTTTAACCCCACACCTGGCTTACTTGGGGCCATCCAGACCTGCTGTTCGGAAAACCTCAACTTTCAGACAATTTCTGGCTGTATAGCAAGTTCCATGTTCTCTCCACCTCTCCTTCTGCAGCCTTCCACGCACTCTTCCCCCCCCTCCCTCCTCTGGAGCAGCCTACCGTGTCCTCCACAGACCTCTCTCCTCCCGCTTCCACATGAGGGCTCTTCCACTCAACGTAGCTACGCTCCCACTATCTGGCCGAGGGACATCCGGGGACCGTCCACTGCCTGCCCGTCATTCAATCTCTGCTGAGCAAAGGAAGTCAGCTGGAACTATCACGAGATTAGAGCACCACGTCCGCCCGCTCTCACATCCTCCGACAAATCAATGTAACGCAGCAATGTTTTCAACTGTCACGAATGGGTTGCGTTCATTACAGCCGTGATTACTAATGATCTTTGGCTACAGCTAATCACATGGTGCTTTGATTGGCCCAGTTATCATGTGATAGCTGTCAGTCAATTGCAGCATAGGAAACAACTGTTATAAATGAATTCATAACAGCTTTGATGACATTGTGATTTTGTTATTGTATAGTGACTGCCCACATGTGACCAGGCTGCAGCATGCTACACACCCATGTGATTTGTGAATAGTTTAGACAAGCAGAGAAGGGGGGGGGGGGGGGGCTTGAAAAAGGTCAGGTACCCACACCAGTGGCCGATACAGCACCTTATTTGTTTATATTATTGCCAACTGTTTTCCCCAAGGGAGAAAAAGAAGAGACCTGAAAAACCAAGGAGGCATAGTAGGAGTCGAAGTCGGACACCACCCAGCCCACCAACCTTTAGAGGGAGAAATACAGCTATGGATGCCCAAGAAGCTTTGGCTAGAAGGTAATACTTCCCCTTTACACTAATTATTGGTTTTTGCCAGTGTGTACTTTATCAAGACGGTCTTCATTTGCCATTTTTTCATAAATTGTTATATACTTGTAAGATAAGCACATTGGCTTTACTAATGTAAGGCTTGGTTCACATGTATGCAAATTGGATGTTTTTTTTGTTTTTTGATCACATCCAATTCGCATAACATGCAAATGTGACTGGCTTTAACGCGTACGGTTTTGAAAAGGTTCCTGTGCGTTTTTAGGTCTGGTTCAGGTGCAAATTCACACTTAAATTGCACCTGAACTGGTGAATAGAAAAACTCCAGACTGCAAGCCGCATATGTGTGACCACAACCTGTACAGTATAATATGGCCCACTTGAATCTGAAGAGTGTTTTGCAATGAGCATTGTTTAGTGTGGTAAATACATTTCCCCCAAAGATTAATTATACACCTTCCAATATAGTGCTAGTGATTTAATGGCACACTCACGGATTAGCAAAATGCAAATAAACATTTCCTTAAATTACAGATATGGTAGCCTTTGCATTCCATTTCCATTCCAGTTCTAAGTAGTGCATGGCTGCAGTTTAGCGTTTTGATGTTCTATGGATCAATTTGTAAGGCCAATCGCTGTGAAAAAATGTTTTTTATTTTTTTATGGTGTTTGAATCATAACTCAGTTTCTTTTAAACTGTACCTTCCAAATTTGGAGGAAATTCCAAAGGCTTATTATAACACACTTGGTGAATTCTTTTGTCTTTGTTTTCAACTTAAGTTGTTCCATCAATACTTTTTCTACATCATTTAGCACTGTGCAATTATTTTGTAGAACATTTTTTATATACTATTTTTATCCTTTTCAGGTTAGAAAGGGCAAAAAAACTACAGGAACAGCGTGAAAAAGAATTGGTTGAAAAGCAGAAACAGCAAGAAAGTACAGTGGGTGAGAAAGGTACCGTGAACGACTAAATATTGAAATATTGTATTTACATTTACTAGTATGTTAACTACGTCCCAGACCAATTTTGACATTTTTCTCCTTCATTTAAAAATTTGACTTGGGTTATATATATAACCTATCAGTGCCACCTATTAATGCCCTTTAGTGCCACCTGTTTCACCTCTCAGTGTCGCCTTATCGGTGCCCATCAGTGCAGCCTCATCAGCGTACATCCATGAAGGAGAAAAATTATCTGTTTGCAAAATTTTATAAAAAAAAATAAAACGCTTTTGTATTTCATTTACAAAAAATAAAACCGCCATGGTAATCAAATACCACCATAAGAAAGCTCTATTTGTGGGGGGGGAATGATAAATTAAATTTGGGTACAGTGTTGTATGACCATGCAATTTGTCATTCAAAGGTTAAGAGCGCTGTAAGCTGAAAATTGGTCTGGGCAGGAGGGGGGGTTTAATTGCCCAGTAAGCAAGTGGTTAAAGAACCTGTCATGCTTATGTCTATTACAAGGGATGTTTACATTCTTTGTAATGGGAATAAAAGTGAAAAAAAAAATTCAATCTAAGGGACTGTAACGCACTCAGAAGCAAACGCATACGTAAGTCACGCCCACATACGAAAACGGTGTTAAAAACCACACGTGTTAAGTATTGCTGTGATTGTTTGAGCAAAAGCAATAATTCTACCAGTAGACCACCTAATTCTAAACCAGTAATCTGTAAAAAAAATGTAAAATATCTTTTTAACCACTTCCGGACAAGGCCATTTTTTGGGATACGGCACTGCATTATTTTAACTGACAATTGCGTGGTCTTGCGATGCTGTGCCCAAATAAAATTGATGTTCTCTTTCGTTCATGGATGGACACAGCAGCAATTGACCTTGGGGTATTATCCTTCCTTTTAGGAGATTGACTAGGCAGAAAAACGGCATGTTAAGTGTTAAAACACTCCGCACAGTACCTCCCAGGGGGCGGTTCCCCTGGGTACATCCCCCATTCTCTGTTCTGCAGCCCCAGTTTCTGCAGGAGATGACATGGCTCCTCTGGGCCCATATGCTCTGGGGATTTTTCTTTTGCAATTTTCTTGCTTTTCTTTTTTGTTTTTCCTGCATTTTTGGATCCTGAGATCTACAATCAACTGCCGACTGGGTGACAGGCTGGATCCTTGTAGTCCCCCCAAGTTCGGCCATCGAGCGTGTGCCGGCCTTTTGCTCCCCGCTGGGCCGTCCACGACATGCCCCGTTGCTCCAGGGGTGGCCGGTGAGCTATACACACCAGGGCACACATTTGACCGGGCTCTATGTCCGTGTCACAGTGTGCCGGGCCGACAGCCATGGCGTAACTGCGCGGACGTTGGTTCTGGGATGCCTCCAGCCGCTGGTCGCAGAACGGATAAGTAGCAGTCCCCTTGCTTTGGCGGGGTGGTGCGGCTGGTGCATTCCTGGGTGGGGCGATTGGGGGTCCGCCCTGCTTTCCTCTCTCCCTCCTTCCCTGCGCTCTGGGTGGTCGGCCGTGAGGTGGGGGGTCCGCCTGGGGGGCTCCATCCTGTGGCTGGGGGCTGTGTCTGCTATCGAGGGTGCTGTTTTTATTGCCATGGGGGGGGGCCTGCTGTGTGTTTTTCACTGTGTGATTGTGTTTTTACTGTGCATCGCGGCCACCATTTTGGTGGCGCCAGGCGCCTTTATTAGAGTTCAGCGGCCATTTTCTTGTAGCCCACATGCTCTTTTTGCATGTCTGTAGCCATTTTGGATGTTTTTTTTTCCTCTAGTGGCTAGAATAACGTCGCGAACGGCTCCAGCACACTTCCTAAGGGACGGCCCAGCACGGACAGTGCTCTGGGGCAGACAGCAGCAGTACAGCCTGGTCGGGTGGTGAGTCCTCTGGGGGGGTCCCCTGTTCTCTGCTGCGGCCGGGAGGGTGGCCTGTGGATCTTGCCTTGCAGTCCAAGGGCGGCTATTGGGTGGGTCAGCATGGCGTCCAAACAGGATGCTTCTCCCCCAGACATGCCGGAGTTAACCCTTAGTGCCCCTGTACCTGCGGCCTCTGTGGATGCTATGACGGCAGTCCTAGAGGCGTTTGTTGCCAGGATGGAAGCGGCGCGTGGCCAGAGGGGCGGTAAAAAGCGCCCCCTCCCCCTGCCTTCTTCTGGGGATGCCTCTCCACGTGGGTATGTGCCGGAGCATGATGGGACTGTGAGGCCTATATAAGTCGGATGCAAACCGCTCACCTGTCATTGCAGCGAGAAGAGCCGTCGGGTCAACTTCGGAAGAAGGGAGAAGAAGATGACGTCACAGAAGAGCCGGGCTGGCCGCCTGCTAGTAACTAACACACGAAGATAGCAGCGGCCAGCCCTGAAGGAGAAAGCACCGGAGAGCGGAGAGAAGAACCGGTGTGCACCGAGTCAACAGCGGAGAGCGGCGAAGATGGGAGAAGCCCCCCCCCCCCCCGGAGAGCGGAAGAAGAAGCCCCCCCTGCTAAAAGAGCTAAAGAAGACAGACCAATAAATTATTTTAAAACCCCTGTGTCGTGTGTTTATTAACTTTAACACTTTGCCTCCAGGTGAATGGGTAGGGGTACGATGTACCCCATATCCATTCACTTAGGGTGGGGGGCCCCCTTATTTGAGGGGGCTCCCAGATTTCGATAAGCCCCTGCCCGCAGACCCCGACAACCAACGGCCAGGGTTGTCGGAAAGAGGCCCTGTCCTTATCAACATGGAGACAGGGTGCTCTGGGGTGGAGGGGCCCCGCAGTGTTCCCCCCCCCCCCTGCCCCAGAGCACCCAACCCCCCCCCCCCCATGTTGAGGGCATGCGGCCTGGTACGGCTCAGGAGGGGGGGGGGGGGCGCTCGCTTGTCCCCACTCCTTTCCTGGCCGGCCGGGTAGCGTGCTTTGGATATGGGTCTGGATTGTAGGGGGATCCCCTACGTCGGTTTTTCCGCGTAGGGGGGGGGGGGGGTCTCCTTACAACCCATACCAGACCTAAGGGCCTGGTATGCTCCTGGGGGGGAACCCATGTCGGTTTTTTATTTAAAAATTGGCGTGGAGTTCTCCCCCTCAGGAATGCATACCAAACGCCTGCTAGAATTGGCGGGAATCCAAGTCGGATTTCCCGTCGCTTCTATGACGGCTTTGTCTCCATCGCAGCAAGCCAGCTCGGCGCTGGCTCCCACGATGGGGCTCGTAGGTGGTCAATCTCGCCGAGAAAGGGAGCGAGATTGACACAATATCGCGGTCACCTACTGTACCATGTAAACAGTCATTTCAGCAAAAACATTTTTTTCTTTTAGTGACCCTTTAGTACGATTTAAGGGTCAGATTTCGGCCCGGGCTGTTTTATTTCAGCGACCTTTGGCGGCGCACTCTCTGGTGCGTACGTTTGTACAGGGGGTTCGACATGTGACCCCTCCTGTGCGTCCTCCATGGGACTTGAATTTTAGTCCTCTTGGTGCTTCAACAGTCTCCATTTGAGGACATTCGGAAAATCCCTTTACTGACTCTTTCCCAGAAGGTGGTTTTTCTGGTGGCAATTACATCGGTCAGACGGGTTTCTGAATTGGCGGCCTTGTCTTGCAAGGCCCCTTACTTGGTCATCCACACGGATAAGGTGGTGCTGCGGCCGCAGCTGTCATTCCTTTTTAAGGTTGTTTTGGCCTTTCACATTAATGAGGACATTGTTCTTCCACCCTTGTGTCCTCGGCCGGCGAACCAAAAGGAGGCTGCGTTGCATTTCTTGGACGTGGTTCGAGCCCTACAGGTGTACCTATCTGCTACGGCTCCGTTTCGGAGGTCGGATTCACTGTTCGTGTCTGTAAATGGTCCCAAGAAGGGTCTGGCGGTCTCCATGAACGAAAGAGAAAATAGGATTTTTGTATTCACCGTAAAATCCATTTCTCTGAGTTCATGGACGGACACAGCACCCACCCCTCCTTTGTTTGTACTGCTTGTTTACGAATTGAGGCTGCAGAACAGAGAATGGGGGATGTACCCGGGGGAACCGCCCCCTGGGAGGTACTGTGCTGTGTGCAGTGTTTAACACTTAACATGCTGCTTTTCTGCCTAGTCAATCTCCTAAAAGGGAGGATAATACCCTAAGGTCAATTGCTGCTGTGTCCGGAATGGATTTTACGAAGAGGAGTACAAAAATCCAATTTTTTTCCCCCACAAATAGAGCTTTCTTTTGGTGGTATTTGATCACCTCTGCGGTTTTTCTTATTGTTTGCGCTGTAAACAAAGACCAACACTTTTGAGGGGGGAAAAAAATATTTTTTACTTTTTGCTAAAAAACGTACCCAATACAATAAAAAAATAAAATAAACAATTTAGGCCAATATGTATTCTGTTACATATTTTTGGTCCGTCTCTCCTCTGAACGATCGGTGGGTCCGCTGCCACCAGACCTGCTGATTGTCTCCCGCCCTCCTAGATTGCGTGCACAAAATCGCACGATTCCACCCATGACCAAAGCCTGGTTTGCCTTGCGGTAGATATGCACCTGTGTATAAGGCATGACAGATCCTCTTTATGGAGACATCTGGGGTCTATAAGACCCCCGGATCTCCCCTCCACACTGGAAAAGCATGAAAAAATAAATGTCAGTGTTTACATGTGCCAGAAGCAGAAGTGACGTCACTCCCAGCCTCCCAGAACCATAGTGATGTCCATGGCCAGCTATGTGATAACCCTGTGGCATCACCGGATTGGATACCGTGCTCCTCGGTGTCTGTAAAAGAAAACGCCTTTTACAAACCCTTTAAATATAGTTAAAATACAGGTGGTTCTCAAAAAATTAGCATATTGTGATAAAGTTCATTATTTTCTGTAATGTACTGATAAACATTAGACTTTCATATATTTTAGATTCATTACACACAACTGAAGTAGTCAAGCCTTTTTATTGTTTTAATATTGATGATTTTGGCATACAGCTCATGAAAACCCAAAATTCCTATCTCAAAAAATTAGCATATTTCATCCGACTAATAAAAGAAAAGTGTTTTTAATAATAAAAAAGTCAACCTTCAAATAATTATGTTCAGTTATGCACTCAATACTTGGTCGGGAATCCTTTTGCAGAAATGACTTCTTCAATGCGGCGTGGCATGGAGGCAATCAGCCTGTGGCACTGCTGAGGTGTTATGGAGGCCCAGGATGCTTCGATAGCGGCCTTAAGCTCATCCAGAGTGCTGGGTCTTGCGTCTCTCAATTTTCTCTTCCCAATATCCCACAGATTCTCTATGGGATTCAGGTCAGGAGAGTTGGCAGGCCAATTGAGCACAGTAATACCATGGTCAGTAAACCATTTACCAGTGGTTTTGGCACTGTGAGCAGGTGCCAGGTCATGCTGAAAAATGAAATCTTCATCTCCATAAAGCTTTTCAGCAGATGGAAGCATGAAGTGCTCCAAAATCTCCTGATAGCTAGCTGCATTCACCCTGCCCTTGATAAAACACAGTGGACCAACACCAGCAGCTGACATGGCACCCCAGACCATCACTGACTGTGGGTACTTCAGGCATTTTGGCATTTCCCTCTCCCCAGTCTTCCTCCAGACTCTGGCACCTTGATTACCAAATGACATGCAAAATTTGCTTTCACCCGAAAAAAGTACTTTGGACCACTGAGCAACAGTCCAGTGTTGCTTCTCTGTAGCCCAGGTCAGGCGCTTCTGCCGCTGTTTCTGGTTCAAAAGTGGCTTGACCTGGGGAATGCGGCACCTGTAGCCCATTTCCTGTACACGGTGGCTTTGGATGTTTCTACTCCAGACTCAGTCCACTGCTTCCGCAGGTCCCCCAAGGTCTGGAATTGTTCCTTCTCCACAATCTTCCTCAGGGTCCGGTCACCTCTTCTCGTTGTGCAGCGTTTTCTGCACACCTTTTCCTTCCCACAGACTTCCCACTGAGGTGCCTTGATACAGCACTCTGGGAACAGCCTATTCGTTCAGAAATTTCTTTCTGTGTCTTACCCTCTTGCTTGAGGGTGTCAATGATGGCCTTCTGGACAGCAGTCAGGTCGGCAGTCTTACCCATGATTGCGGTTTGGAGTAATGAACCAGGCTGGGAGTTTTTAAAAGCCTCAGGAATCTTTTGTAGGCGTTTAGAGTTAATTAGTTGATTCAGATGATTAGGTTAAGAGCTTGTTTAGAGAACCTTTTCATGATATGCTAGTTTTTTGAGGTAGGAATTTTGGGTTTTCATGAGCTTTATGCCAAAATCATCAATATTAAAACAATAAAAAGGCTTGAACTACTTCAGTTGTGTGTAATGAATCTAAAATATATGAAAGTCTAATGTGTATCAGTACATTACAGAAAATAATGAACTTTATCACAATATGCAAATTTTTTGAGAACCACCTGTATAACATATATGTGCACTTGTCTGTCCAAATTGCCCACTTGTCTGTCCAAATTGCTAGCCTTGCTGCTCACATGCTTAAATGAAAAAGGTTATACCATGGCTTGAAAAAGATTTGTAACAATCACATTATTATTATTTTTTTTCCCTGCAGTTGCTGCAGCAGGCGGTGGATCAGTTATCAATGTAGCTGCTTTGTTGGCCTCAGGAACACAGGTCACTCCTCAAATTGCAATGGCAGCACAAATGGCTGCTTTACAGGCAAAGGCATTGGCAGAGACTGGCATTTGCGTTCCTACCTATTATAATCCAGCAGCTGTAAATCCTATGAAGTTTGCAGAGCAAGAAAAGAAGAGAAAGAGGCTTTGGCAAGGCAAAAAGGAAGGGGTAAGATCATTTTTACATGGTTATTCAAATACAGGGCAACTACACTCACCACCACTTTATTGAGTACACCTTGCTAGTATCGGGTTCGACTCCTTTTGCATTTAGAACTGCCTTTAAAGCGGAGTTCCGGCCACAATTTCACTTTTTAAATATAAATACCCCTGTAATACACAAGCTTAATGTATTCTAGTAAAGTTAGTCTGTAAACTAAGGTCCGTTTTGTTAGGTTGTTACAGCATTGTTACACTTTATAAAATAGAAATTGACTGGGGCCATCTTAAGTGTGGGCATCATGAAGCCAGACTGTATGACTTCCTGGATTTCAGCCTTGCAGATCTTGCACATGCTCAGTGCTGCACAAGCAGTGTCAGATCAGGTTTCAGATCAGGTTTCAGCACCTGTGCTGTCCAAGTCACATGACTCTTTGAGACTGGGGAGTGCACAGACGCCTGGAAAGTTACACCCACTACATTCCCAGGAGTCTGTGCGGTGTAGGTTAGGAAGCATTAAGCACCTAGGTGCAGGAAGTGGGAATATTAACTATTCTGCCTAGCAACAACACTTTGAAGGCATCTAAAAAAAAAAAAAAATTCGTAAAGGACTAATGATTTTTTTTTAAAACTACTGATGTAATGTTATATTGATGGGTGGAACTCCACTTTAATTCTTTGTGGCATAGATTCAGTAAGGTGTTGGAAACATTCCTCAGATTTTGGTTCATATTGACATGATCGCATTATGCGGTTGCTGCAGAGTTGTCGGCTGCACATCCATGATGCAAATCTTCCATTCCACCACATCCCAAAGGTGCTCTATTGGGTTGAGATCTGGTGACTGTGGAGGACATAGGAGTACAGTGACCTCATTGTCATGTACAAGAAACCAGTTTGAGATGATTTGAGCTTTGTGACATGGTGCATTATCCTGCTGGAAGTAGCCATCAGAAGATGGACATGGTCAAAAACAATACTCGGGTAAGCCATGGCATTTAAAACGATGCTCAATTGGTACAAAGTGCCTCAAGAAAATACCCTCCACACCATCACCACCAGCAGCCTGAACCATTGATACAAGGCAGAATGTGTGTAAAAATCCCAGTAGAATTTTATTATAATTTTTTTTTTTTTTTTTTTTTTACAAATTCGGACCAGCCCGTCTGACACCAACAATCATGCCACGTTCAAAGTCACTTAAAGCAAAGTTCCATTCATTTTTAAGTTTATTAAAAGTCGGCAGGTACAAAAAGTGTAGCTGCCGACTTTCAATACTCACCTGTCCCACGGCCCAGTGATGCGGCTGCCCGAAGCCTCGCTCCTCTCTGCGGCGCCATCATTGCAAGTGTGGACACCCAGATGTGACAGTTTGCGGCTTCACAGCAGGATTCGCATGTGCGAGTCGCACTGCACCTTCTCGTTGGCCAGACAATCTTCTGTGACATGTCCCAGGAGATTAGAGGGAGAGAGGCGGAGTTGCCTAGGTGGCTGAGCGGAAGTGGGAGCTGGGTACCTGTCAAAACTTGCAGGGCAATACTTGTGTATTCTAGCATCCATGCCTGCATTAACCAGAACTACACTAGCCAACACTTGGACACTGTTCATTAATTGCACCCCTGGCTGCACGCTGCAGTTAACTCTGCCAGCTGCTGTCTTTGGCCCCTTTCACACTGGGCGGTAAAGCGCCGCTACCGCCAATTTCACGGCGCCATTCGGCCAATAGCGGGGTAGTTTTACCCCCCACTAGCGGCCGAGAAAGGGTTAAAACCGCCCGCAATGCGCCTCTGCAGAGGCGCATTGCCGGCAGTATAGCTGCGGTGTCCCATTGATTTCAATGGGCAGGAGCGGAAATGCACACACCGCTCCAAAGATGTGGCTAGCAGAACTTTTTTTTTTTTTACCGTCCTGCTAGCGCACCGCTCCAGTTTGAAAGTCCTTGGGCTTTCACACTGGAGAGACAGCAGCGGCTGTTAAGGGTAGGTTTGCAGGTGCTATTTTTAGCTTAATAGCGCCTGCAAACCGCTTCAGTGTAAAAGGTGTCTCTGATACGCCCTGTAGCGCTAGATCTGTGGTGGGCAGAACCACAGCACGTAGTGAGGAATGTGGCATCTGAAACCTCTTGAAGAATCCAATATCTACATCACACACACACACAGTACAGTGACAGGCATTTTATTGCCTTGTAAAACACCTGTCACCAAAGGTTACACAGAAAACAAATGTCTTTTTTGTGTCCCATTTACACTGCAGAGCTGCACTGCAGTGTGCATGCAATAAAATTCAGCATGCTGCATTTTTTTTTTTCGCATCGTGCTTTACAAAACTGAAAGACACTGTACAGTAGCGCAACGCATTGTGCTGCTGTACAGCGACATGAATGAAGTGTGTTTGTACACTTCAAATAAAAAAAACAAAAAGCGGCGCTGCGTGTGAGTCACTCACCACACTGTCCCCTACTGCAGTCAGGAACAAACTGCTCCTGGAAAGGTAAAGCATTCTGGCAGCTGTCCATTCTAGTGTGATGTCACCCTGAAGATTGAAGTCCCTGTCTGCCAGACAGCTAAGGCCCCTTTCGCACTTGTGGGACTTGGATCTGCAAAGTCGCATGATAAGTCGTTTTCCAATGAGTACCATTCTTATCTGTGCAACTTCAAAGTAGTCCCTGTACTACTTTGGTCCAATTTTAATTAAAGTTGCATCAAAATCACATGATTTTCAGGTCGCACAAGTGTGAAAGGGGCCTAAGCAGTATCCATTTTTTACAATCGAATTTTTAGTTTTTATTTGCTGTGGATTCAATATGTGGTTTTTAGTACTGTTGGGTTGTGTTTCTATGACAGAATGTTTTGCCTGATTAGTATTATATTTAGCACAAAACTAACTGGTAACGTTTGAGCAATAAAGAAGAACTTTGCAATGATGCATTTTTTTTTTTTTTTTTTTTTTTATGAGGTTTGTGTATGGATGTTTGCTTAAGATTAAGGGTATATTTTTTTAAGCTTCACATTTTATTATTTTTAGGATAAATCTGTGTCGGCAGAAATCTGGGAAAAGCTAAATTTTGGAAACAAAGACCAAAATGTTAAATTTAGAAAACTCATGGGAATAAAGGTGAGTAATTTCATACTAACTTTTAAGTTGAATAAATTTTTTTTTTTTTTTTTTTTTTTTTTTTTTTTGAGGGGTGGGTGGGGAGTATCTTTTAGGTAATAAGCAAGCTATTATATATAGAGTATTTGTATAACAGAAGTATGCCCCATTCTCCATTTAATTTAAATGAACTTTTTGTGTCAATGGCTTTTTGAAGCGTTCTAGAAGGATAATGGCTGCAGCCTTGATACTAGTACCATTTTTTTTGTTATTAAACGCTGGCAATCGGCATCCCTGTAAAAGTGATCCAGGAGGCTTTCCGGTCACCTGATCACTTTTACAGTGCTGCAGCATTCTCCCACTGTCGTTACTGGGCTCTCCTTTTCCACTGTGGACCACAGTAAGGGCTTATTCACTCGTGAGTTTATAAAGAACGACGCAATGCTCATTAACTTAGTGCCCATAGCATTTATAATGTGTTTTTTTACGTGTTGAAAAAGCTTCAAAATGGCCATAAAAGATTTTTTTTCTAGTGGGAAATGCTTTAACCAGTTCAGCCCCGGAATATGGCTTTCTTTTGGTGGTATTTGATCACCTCTGCGTTTTGTTTTGTTTTTTTGTTTGTTTTTTGATGGTCCTATAAATAAGTAGAGCGACAATTTTGGGAGGGAAAAACAATATTTTTTACTTTCTGCTATAAAACCTAAACCTAATATTTTTTTTTTTTTTTAAATCGAATTTCTTTATGGATTTAGGCCAATATGTATTCAGCTATATCATTTTAGTAAAATAATTCATTAGTAAAACATTGCAGCGGACAAATTGGACATCTAACAGACACTTGACACTTTTTTGGGGGGGGCGAGTGACACTAATACAGTGATCAGTGCTAAAAAAAAATATGCATGGTTATTGTACTGGCGGAGAAGGGGTTTACATCAGGGGCAAGTAAAGGGTTAAATGTGTTCCTGGCTGGTGCTTGCTAACTGTGTGGGGGTTGCGCTGACCGGATGAAGACTGAGATCAGTGTTCCTTCTTGGCAGGAACAAAAGATCTCCATCTTCTCCCCTGTCAGAATGAAAAAAAAAAAGAATTCCCTGCAAGGCAATGTCATAATGTTTAGGAGATATTCACAGTACCTACAGGTAAACTGCCTTATAGGCTTACCTGTAGGCATAAGTGATATAACAGAGTTTACTACCACATTTTCTCTTCCGTTCATGGACGGACACAGCATCCTTTGACAGTAGGGTTATATCCGCTTCCTTTAGGAGAGTTTAGGCAAAAAAAAAAGCACTTTTAAGTTTTAACACATTCCTCAGTGCAGCTCCTCCCAGGGGGTGTGGCCCCCCGGCTATAACCCACACCCTGCACTATGAAGCCTAAGTTTTTCTCTGCCTAACGACAGGAGAGGTCAGGCACTTCTGGAGTCCTGTACTCTGGAGATTTTTTCCTGCGATTTTTTTTTTTTTTTCTCCTCGCTTTTTATTATTTTGTTCTTGCATTTTGAATCCTGTGATTCTTCTATCAACAGCCGACTGGGAGACAGGCTGGGTCTTGACTCTTGTAGTCGCCCAATGTTCGGCCATCGAGCTTGTGCTGGCCCTTAGCTCAGCTTTGGGACGTCCACGACAGGCCCCGTTGCTCCAGGGGCGGCCGGGGAACATCTTGTTCTAGGGCACACGTATGACCGGTCTTTTATGGCTTTGTCACAGTGTGTCTGGCCGACAGCCATGCCGTTTAGCGGACGTTGGATTTGTCTGGGATACCTCCAGCCGGTGGTCGCAGGACGGGTAAGTAGTGGCCCCTTGCTCAGGTAAGTGGTCTGGCTGGAATTTTCCCCTGGGAGGTCGACAGAGGGCTTGCCCTGCTTTCCTCTCTCCCTTATTTCCTCTCCCTCCTTTCCAATTTGGGTAGCGGCTGTGAGGGTTTTTTTTCTGGGGTCTCTGATACACCTGGACCTGTGTGCGTAGCGGGGGCTGAGTGTGTTCACTGCAGGGGCCTGTGTGTGTTCACTACAGGGCCTTTTTATGGCTGTGGTGTGAATTTTGTGTTATGCTGTGTCACTGTCTTTTTAAATGCGCAACGGCCGCCATTTTGCCGGAGTCCCGCTTTATATAGCTCGGCGGCCATTTTCTTGTGGTCCTGTGCCGTTTTTCACATTCGGCGGCTGTCTTGAAATTTGTTTGGCCTCGTGTGGCCGCTTTAGCGCTGCAGGAAAGACCGCGAATCTGCCTGAGGGACAGGTGCAGCCGGCTTCTCAGCACAACTTAGGCTCCTCTCAGACCGCGCTGCACCGGGTGAGGTGGTGAGTTTCCCTGGGGCCCCCCCATACTCTAACGGCCAGGAGGTGACCGTGGGTATTTCTGCTTTGCAGATAGGTGACACAGCGGGGGGGCATTATGGAGTCTGGAGGTACTTCTTCCCCTGTAAGCCTGAGTTAACCCTTGCTGCCCCTCCCCCTGCTACATCTGCTATGGCAATGTCGGCATGTTTTTTTTTCTCACCAGGTTTGAAGCGACTGGTGGCCGGATGGGGGGGTATATTGGCGCCCCCCTTGCTGGCCTGCTTCTGGGGATATCTCTGACACTCTGTATTGTCAGATGATGCGGGCTTAACCCCACACGCACAGTGAGAGCGACTCTGATCAGGGTCGGTTACTGATTGAAATAGTTGGAGCTATTTTTTCTGCAGGCGTGATACTCAGTTCTTGAGGATGGGGCGGGGGCACCTGCTGTGCCAGTCCTTTTTGGGTCCCGCAAAACTGCCACGCACTGACAATGTTTTCCTTGTGTTCCTTTTTTGGGACAGTTCTACAAGGAATGGGATACGCCGCAGACAGTTTTTGCATTGCGACCCGTTATCCCTTTGTGGAGGACCTTTTTAGTAAAGTGGGTCTCTCCTCCGTCCATGGACCATACCGTGTCCAGGTTGAGCTAACCACCATGTGGATGGGGCTCCTGCATTTGAGGACCCCGCGGATGGGAGAATGGAGGCTGTGGCCCGCTCCATCTTCGCGGTAGGGGGTTCGGCTGTGAGACCGGTTTTGGCCGGGGCTCTGGTGTCACGGACGTTTTTTTGCTGCAGGAGCTGGAGGCTTCCGAGACCTGCAAGGACATGCCTGAACAATTAGTTCTGGGTCTAAAATTTGTTTGTAAGTCGGTCCTGGTTACGCTCTTGCTTCCCAGGGCTTCCGCCTATGTGGTGGTACTGCGCCGCCTTGTGTGGCTGAAGTGCTGGTCTACGGACTAATCCTCAAAGAAGGCCTTGGTGGATTTGTCCCTTAAGGGTGAACAGTCTTTTGGGGCATCCCTGTATGGCATCATTAAGGATGCCACGGGTGGTAAGAGCACACTGTCCCCAGAGTCTGGGAAGGGCTAGGGGCCTCGCCATGAGCAAGGGCCCTCCTTTACTACACCCAAGCGTTTTTTTCGCCCGCCCTGTGCAGTGGGGGAAGGTTTGCAAGGTGCTAAGACCCCCGCTGCGGGGCAGTAGCGCACCTGGTACCGCAAGCCCAACAAGTCTGCGCACATACCTGCTTCCGCCTGAAGGTCTGCCCCCGCCCATGTCTCGGGTGGGGGACCGGCTTCGCGAATTTGCGGCTCGGTGAGGTCTCTCCTCTCCGACCGTTGGGGTGGCGAAGTAGTTTCCTCGGGGTACAAGATAGTTTCTCTCTTGTCTACCAAACAGGTTTTTTCCCTCCAACTTCTGGCTTCCTCCGGTACGCCAGTTGGCTCTGTCAGGGGCTGTCCAGGATCTTCTGGTCGGGGGAGTGATTGTGCCAGTTCCCTCGATGGAACGGTCTCAGGGGTTTTACTCCACTCTGTTTGTAGTCCCCAAGGACGGGGTCCGTCCCATCCTTGTCCTCGGGGCCCCCGTTTGTTATTGTCAAAATGCAAAAATTCAGGATGGTGTCGATTCGCTCGGTAATAGCGGCACTCCATCAGGGGCGTCCTTGGATGTCATGAACGCGTACCTGCATGTTCCCATATGCTCAAAGCACCAGAGATTTCTGCGCTTTGCGGTCGGGGAGGACCATTTTCAATTTGTGGCCCTCCCGTTCGGCTTGGTATCGGCACCACAGGTTTTCACCAAGGTGCTCCTCCCGATACTGGCCCTGCTGTGACAGCGGGGGTTTGTTATCGTGGGATATCTGGACGACATTCTTCTACGAGCTTCTTCGGACTCAAAATTAGTAGAGGACGTGTCTATCACGTGTCAGACTCTCCAAGAGTCCGGCTGGCTTCTGTATTGTCCAGAAGTCAGTGTTGATTCAGTCTCAGGGACTGGAATACCTGGGACTAGTCCTGGATTCCGCCGAGGCGAGCGTTTTTCTCCTAACGGAGAAACTTCAGACTCTGCAGTGCAGCAGTTGTCGACCCAGAAGTGGTCTTCTCTGCGATTCTGCATGAGGGTTCTGGGTCTGATTGTGGCCTCTTTCGAGGCGGTTACGTATGCCCAATTCCACACCAGGGTGCTATAGAGGGAACTGCTGTCATGTTGGGACAAGCTCCCGTCATCTCTGGATTACCAGATTCAACCGACGTTCGGTGACGCGCTGTATGCGGCCGTCGGAAGGCTGTCAATCAAATTGGAATGCCCAGTCCCGAAGATCATACCCGGAAGCCACGGAGAACATCTATCTCTAAAACGGTAAGTACTACATTGATTTAAAAAAAAAAAAACACCCGATTCTGCTTTGCCTTAATTTAGCCTCAATCTAATGTTAAAAAAAAAAAAAAAAAATTCGGGTGAACTCCCGCTTTAAGTACGGTTAGGAGTCAG
Source organism: Rana temporaria (assembly GCF_905171775.1). Taxonomy (NCBI): domain Eukaryota; kingdom Metazoa; phylum Chordata; class Amphibia; order Anura; family Ranidae; genus Rana; species Rana temporaria. The sequence continues at coordinate 184,589,893 of NC_053489.1, forward strand.
ATTTCTGCTCTGGATTTTTACTTTCAGCGACCCTTGGCGTCGCACTCCTTGGTGCGTACGTTTGTTCCAGGGGTCTGGCATGTGGCCCCTCCGGTGCGCCCTCCACTACCCCCATGGGACTTGAATTTAGTCCTTTCGGTGCTCCAGGATGCTCCCTTTGAGGACATTCGGGAGGTTTTTTGTTGACTGTCACAAAAGGTAATTTTTTTCTGGTAGCTTTTACCTCGACCAGACAAGTGTCTGTCTGAACTGGCGGCCTTGTCTTGCAGGGCTCCCTACTTGGGTCATCCATGAGGATGAGGTGGTGCTGCGGTCACAGCCGTATCTTCTCCCCAAGGTCGTTCCGGCTTTTCACATTAATGTGGACATTGTTCTTCCATCCTTATGTCCTCAGCCGAAATGCCAGGTGGAGGCCACTTTACATCCTCTGGATGTGGTTCGGGCCCTACGAGTGTACTTATCTGCTACGATTCTGTTCCGGAAGTTGGACTCACTGTTCGTGTCGGTGGCTGGTCCTACAAGAGGGCCTGGCAGTCTCGTCGGCCACCATTTCTAGGTGGATCCAACTGATTGTGCTTCAGGCCTATGCCCTGAAGGGGCGGGCGCCTCCCTTTCGGGTTACGGCGCATTCGACCAGGGCGATCGGGGCCTCTTGGGCTTTCCGGCATCATGCCTCTGTGTTACAGGGGTGTAAGGCAGCGACCTTGTCGTCGATCCACACTTTTTCAAAGTTTTACAAGGTGGATGTGTGTGCATCTTCTGATGCCTCCTTCGGCCGCAGGTGTTACAGGCGGCAGCTTATGGTTGGAGTTCCTCCGTTGAGCAACTCCGGTTTTGTTTGGGGTGTAACCTGGTTTGCTGTGTTGTTTTCCCACCCCTCAAAATTTTTTGACACTGCTTGTGTCCGTCCATGAATGGAAGAGAAAATTGGATTTTTGTACTCACCGTAAAATCCATTTCTCTGAGTTCATGGACGGACACAGCACCCACCCCTCCTCCTTTGTTTGTACTGCTTGTTACGAACTGATGCTGCTAGAGCAGGGTGTGGGTTATACACGGGGGGCCACGCCCCCTGGGAGGAGCTGCACTGAGGAATGTGTTAACACTTAAAGTGCTTTTTTTCTGCCTAAACTCTTCTAAAGGAAGCTGATATAACCCTACTGTCAAAGAATGCTGTGTCCGTCCATGAACTCAGAGAAATGGATTTACGGTGAGTACAAAAATCCTATTTTTAGAGTACAGCGGCCTGTGTCCGTGTCGACTGTGCATCAGCAGAGCAGACATGGACCTGTCACTTGCCTGCTCTGTGGGGATCAGTGGAGAGAAGATTCCCTGCTCAACGGACAGATACGCTGGCTGACTTAACGTGTGAAAGTCCCATAGCCTATTCTAAAGCCCCATACACACAGTCAGACTTTTTGACAACAAGTTTCTAAATTCCCAGGTTTTATAAAAAAAAAAAAAATCCAACCGTGTGTACGCTCCATCGGACAAACTTTTTCGGTTTTCATCGGACATAAGTTTGCTCTGCAAACGGACAAACTTTCCGGCAACAAAAGTCCTATGGTGCAAAGTCCTGCCATGTGTACAGAAATCCATCGGACTTAAGTCCAAACACGCATGCTCAGAACCAATGCAAAAGATCAGACAACAATACAGAAGTTGACCAAAGGGTGGCAGTAAAGAGCTGAAAAACCATGTGATTTTTTTGAAAGTTTGCTGAAAAAGTTCTGCCGTGTGTATGCATACCAAGTTCACGGCCAACACCCTTCAAACAAAAATCGACGGAAAAGTATGTTTGAAGTCCGATCGTGTGTATGAGGCTTTGGGGGGGGGGGGGGTCTACCTAGATGCCCTCTGTATAGCATGTGCCTGAGATTTATGGTTCCTTGGTAAATTGAGGATTAACAGATATACATGCACTTTGCAAGCATTATAAGCCTGGTCGTTTTGCCAGTTTTCTTATTAATCAAGAGCCCCGCCTCTGGTGAGTGATAACTATTATGCCTTTCTGCTGAAGCAGTATTCCTTTGATCTATGCTTACAGTCAATGTGTTAACCATTCATATTTTTTTTAGAATGAAGAAGAAGAAGCTGGCCCTAGCAAATTAGGCATGGAAAGTTTCAAAACCCTAAAGCAACAAGAAGAGGTTTTTCGAAACCTGGATGCTCAGTATGAGATGGCAAGATCACAGACTCACACCCAGAGAGGCATGGGCTTGGGTTTTTCATCAATGCGTGGCATGGACATGGTTTGAATAAGAAGAAAGAGATGTATCACTTCTGCTACTCTGGACTTCTCACCTGTCCTTGTAACCAAAAAGCTAGAACTCTAGCTTGCATGGATGTTGCATTGACTTTAACTTATTAAAAAAAATCATTTTTGTAAATATCAGTGATACTGGTGTTAGTGTTGACACATGACAATTTTCATTAAACTGCAATAGTAAGATCTTTGAATTTAAACTTTTTTGGGGGGGGGGGGCATTCAAAAGTGTATGACTTTAAAGGTATGGTCATCAATGTTTTGTGTGCTTGTCACATCGAAGTAAGCAGGTCTGATCCCACTGGTAAAGCTGAACTTCGGGATAACCCTTTTCTAAATACAAGAGACGTGTGTATTCTCACTTGAATCCGGTTGTACTTTCTATGTATGTTCCAGATCTGTGCAATAATTTAGTGTAAAATCTGTGCAGAAGCTTCTTGTAATAAAGATTGGTCACTGCTGATCCCTCTCCTTTTGCCGGGTAACTTGGCTTGTATCACCTCTTGTAGTTTCCTACAGGCAGCCTGTAGCAGGAGGATCTGCTCTCTGCACAGGCTACGTGCTTCCCAGTGATGAAATCGTTGCTATTTTTAAAAGGTAATAATTGAATTTGCAAAGACACAGACTGGATCGATATCCTTTGTGACTATTGAGGAATGTTTAAAGTTTTTGTTCTTGTAGTTCAGTTTTAAATGTATACACATGTTGTGAATTTTTCCATAACAATCCCTCAAGTCATTCTGGAGATTTTTTTTTTTTTTTTTTTACCATAAGTTTACATTCTTTTGTTCCCTGTGTTTTTTTTGCGCTCTAATAGCACATGTTTGAATATGTATTCTGGACTGCAGTGGCAAAAAAATATGGCTATTGTCGTTTTTTTTTTTTTTTTTTTTTTTTTTTAATATAAAGATCTACATACTTTATACCATCATTTTTGCACAGATGTTTTTTAGCCAAGCTCTTGTTGGTTATAGCTCATTATCACTGACTGTAGATGCTAATTGTCCATGCATTCTACTGTTGTAATATACTTAATGGACAATAAAAGATTGTTGTAGAATAAAAAAGAACTCCTACTAATGTAGTTTTCACCCTTGTGTCTTTTTTCTATTTTGTGATACTAACTGGTAAAAGACAAAACATTTGCTTACTGCCTGTATTCTCAGTGTGAATATTTGACAGTTTGACCTGTAGTCGGGATATAAAGATTTAAAGCTGTATTAAACCTAAAAACCAACCCTTATTCTGTTTCAGCTTACCAATTCTTATATGGGGTGTAATCCAATGTGCAGCGCTTAAAACAAAATGGAAAATGAGTCCCAATAAACAATATGTATATAAAGTCCTATAAATTCATCAATGAAAATGAAGATGTAGAACCTCCACCAAAGTTTCAGTGTGCAGATTCAGAAAAAGGCACACCACACCACCGTGCAAACAAACTGCTTACCAGAACAATAGTGTATCGGCATGTAATCGGATAACGTGCAGGTCAGTGGCCTTCGCACTTCCAACGGACTGTGCAGGTGAAAACGGTTATCCCCAGGCAGCATTAATGATGGAATGGCATCACAAATATCATGAAGGTCCAAAAGCGTACATTGCGTTCATCAGCAGATATAGTCATAAAATGCTGAGAGGAAACCACAATAGTGAAGCCCGTAGGTAAAACCAATATGCAATTTATTGTATGGTACTTACAAGCAGGCAGGTATAAAAGGTATCAAAGAATATAAAACTCCACGGCTCCTAGCGTACTTGTGTGTCGGTCAGCCTTGCATGTTTCATCCCATAGGATATCTTCAGAGGCGTGGCCTAAGACACAAGCACGCTCATATATATGCAAAAAATACAAGCCATCCGGGCCCATGATAGGCCCCCATAGCATCACAAACAGCTGTGCACCATAAGCAACATCATCCATCTCCTCCTGCACATGCCCAGTGCAATCAGGAAGGTGGATGATCTGAATAAAAGTGCCCCTAAATGATAATGGCAGTGAATGCACTGCTTCCTCCCACTAACCTGGTGGTCAGGGATCAAGGAACTGTCATCCAATACCCCTTCCGGGGTGCTGAGATCACGGCCATACTCGCGCATGCGCACTGATGCAATTACAACCATATGGAGGAACCAATGTGTTCCAGCGTCGTCCCCGGTGGGACAAAATTAAGTGGCACTCACCCGGAAACGGCGCAACAACACCAACGGTGGCCAAATGTGGAACAGCATCAGCATGCAATATCTGGGTCACAGAATAAAACTCTGTGACACCAGAAAAATAAGTAATAGCTTGCGGAATTACCCATGTATTAAAGCAACATATTATTACATTTGACAAAATATAAAATAGCAGGACAATAAAAACAAAAACAGCATATGGCAGCATAAATTTACATGTAGGCAAATGACATTAGTCAGACAGGAGGATAAAAGGAGGCTCATGACACCTACAAACGGCAAAATTGATGATCTTAATACCGCTATAAAAGAATTACTAAAATGTCATTTTAATTGCAAATAAAAATGAATTTTTTTTAAAAAAATATAAAAAAAAAAAAAAAAAATCATAAAAAATAAAGGGCATAATTTAGCTATTGGTGATAAAACAATTTTATATCCCAATCGACGTTAAGGCCGAAAGGGGTATAACATTTTAGGTCGTAAATCCAGCGAGTCTTGAGTTTGGAGATCTCGCGTGGATGAACTACCTCGCCAATGAGGATTGAATCGGTCAATAGCTATGAAAATGGTTCCCTTAGGATTCCTTTTATGGCGCTCCAAATAGTGTCTGGACACTGTGTTTCAAAAAACCTTTTCTAATGTTTGCGATATGTTCATTGACCCGAACATGCATGGCACGTGTAGTGCGGTCTACATATTGGTAGCCACAAGGGCAAATAGACCACATTACAAGAAGAGCAGGTAATGAAAGTGTTAATGTCATAAACTCTGCCCGTGGTGTGCGATTTGAATTGACATATTTTTCTACGTCTGTCTTTATTGATAGCACAAATATTACAATTATGGCAAGGGTAATAACCCTTGGATTTTTGAAAGAATGACACACTATTGGGAGCATCCAAAATGTTAGGAGCTAATTGAAGTCTAGGTGGAGGAACCCCTCTAAAAACAACCTGTGGTCGTTCTGGAAGGACTGGACCCAAGACTTTCATTTTTTAGGACGCCCCAGTGTTTAATCAAAATGTTTTTAATTTCCAAATGTTGTTGCGAAAAAGTGGTGACCATGGAGAAATTAAAGTTGGTCTCGTTGGAAGGTGTCTTCTTTTTAGTCTGGAGAACTAAAGCTCGATCCATGTCACCCACTTCAGTGCCATAATGTAATTCTCCTTCCATTCCATACCTTCAAAGGCACGGATGACCTGTGCCGAGTCCTTAATATATGAGTGGCAGACACCAAGGGCTGCAAAAAAAAACATCTATATATTTACCGTCTCGCGAGGTAATGGAATCCAACCCGCTGATAATGGGTCTACCCGGAGGATTGTTTGAATTCTTATGTACCTTCGGTAGAAAGTACATAATGGGTTTTTTTGGAGCTAAGGGAACTAAATATTATTTTTCATTAAGTAAATTAGTACGATGACCCTTATTAACAAGGCCAACTAGTTCCTTTTTATATTTGAAAACAGGATCGTGATTCAGCGTTATGTATGTATGTATGTATCGGTGTCAGGATCCTATTAATCTCAGAGATGTAGGAACTTTTATCCATCACCACTATACCACCACCCTTATCCGCAGGGCGGATGATGATGTCCTTACGCTGTTTCAAAGACTCCAATCCCTCACGGAAACGGCAATCACGATAACCTCTTTTTGATTTTAAGTTCATCAATGTCTTTCAACACTAATTCCTTAAAAACAGAAACAGACGGTGGAATAAACCCAGGAGGGTTGAAGAGAGAGGTATTAGAGAGGCCCGAATGTCTAACCTCACTTGCCTCACCTCACTTGCCTCACCACTACTAGTGGCAACCGTTTTGGACAAAAAATATCTTTTGATATTTATTTTCCTAATATATTTTTGTACATCAATGAAGGCCCCAAATTTGCTGAAAGGTTTATCTAGAGCAAACTTGAGCCCATGATCAAGCACAAACTTCATTATTGGAGAGTGGTGTTGCTGAGATTAAAAATCCCAGCTTCCCTTTCTTGTGGAAAAAAAAATCCCAGCTTCCCTTACACTCTTCGCCTTTTTGGATCGATTTCTCCTCTCCCCTCTGGTCCCTCTCCTTGTTCTTCCCCCTCCTTTTTTTGGTTCCCTGTGGGACCTTGGGGGAAAAAAAAAGAAGAGGACGATGTGGATGGGCCAGGATGATAAGGGGGTCCTTGATAGTATTGTTGGGGCCTTCTAGGTGGATAATGACCTGGACTGTCGCAACCTGACCATCCATCCATCCATCCCAACCGGGGTAGGGATGGATGGATGGATGTTGAACAATATAACAATCGTCATATTCTTGTTCCTCATAATCATCACGATAGGATCCCAAAGGACCAAATTGTGCGTGGGAACATCATCCCGTGTGTCACAATGGAAACGATCCTGATACGTATGATGATTAGAGGCCGAAACCATTCCCCTTGTTAAAGGGGAGTCTGGGTGGGAATATTTGTTCACTTTTATTTTCACTTGTATAGATTTTTAATATTTGCTGCACACTTCTCCCTTAATATGGACATATTTGATTTTCGTAATTCACGTTCTTTGAACTTTAAAGGAAAAATAATAGTTAACAAAAACATAATAGTTAACTGATTTCCTTTTTAAAAACGATTAAAAATAGATAAAAATCAATCATATAATGTACCTGTAGTTTCAGTTTCGTTTTTCCATGTTATCCTGCCTCTGTGCTGTATAGAGCCATAGAGAAGTGATGGTTTGGAAAACGAAACTAGAAGCTCCCAGTACTGTGGTCATCAGGAAACAGACAACCAGGAAGTGTCCAGAACAGAGCAGAATTACAGCAACATCAAAGCAAAAACGAACAATGAGGACATGAAACCAGGACTGCAGTGTAAGGTAAAGGAAGCTATTTAGCTAAAAAAAAAAAATTCCTTTAGTGACCCTTTAAGGATGTTTTCAATAATGCGGAGGTTCAACAGAATTTAGATATAGGTGGTCTTTTTACCCAGTTGAAAAACCTGATGACCTTTGAAAGTTCATGGATACTGGGACATTGCTTTCCTAGAAAAATATCTGGATGAAAGCATGGTTCCCAGGAGCCTGAGATTCGAGATCACCCCGCAGGAAGATGAGACTGACATTCTGGGATGGTTTAAATACTTTAATGATGTGGGTTTGGATTTATTGCGGTTTCTGATCGCTAGAAAGAGATGCAAATTAACCAAGCTTGACGAAGAAATATCTTAAAGGAGTTAAAGGATTCAGAAGAGTATAAAACTAAGTCTGACAATCTCAAAAAGGTTCTTGAAAAAGAGGATCTTGACCAAAAAATTTAAAATAATTTTGTGAGAGATTTTGAGGACTACAAATCTGGTCAGGTGTTTAAATGGCAGGTCAATAGGTTAGTCTCTGCTGAAGGAGGAGCAGAACCCCCTCTTAGGCCTGCTGCACCTATCGGAGCCTCTGTTCCCTCTGCGTCTCAAGGTAATCGCAGAGAAAATAATCAAGGTAACACACCTAGGGGAGGTTGGCGAAGGGTTCCTAATAAGAAGCCCTACCCACCCAGACCCCCCTTTAACAAGGGGAATGGTTTTGGTAATCGGGCCTCTAATCATCATATGTATCAGAATCGTTTCCATCGTGACACACGGAAAGATGTTCCCACGCACAATCAATTTGGTCCTTTTGGGATCCTATCGTGATGGTTTATGAGGAACAAGAATATGACGATTTTTCAACATCCATCCCTCCCTACCCCAGGGAATGTGCGTTCAGAATATGGACGATCAGGTTGGGACAGTCCAGGTCATTATCCACCTAGAAGGCCCCAACAATACTATCAAGGACCCCCTTATTATCCTGGCCCATCCACATCATCCTCTTCTTTTCTTTTTTTTTTTTCCCAAGGTCCCACAGGGAACCAAAAAAAGAGGGGGAGAACAAGTAGAGGGACCAGAGGGGGGAGGAGAAATCGATCCAAAAAGGCGAAAAGTGTAAGGGAAGCTGGGATTTTTTAATCTCGGCAACACCACACTCTCCGATAATGAAAAGTTTGTGCTCGATCATGGGCTTAAGTTTGCTCTAGATAAACCTTTTAGCAAATTTGGGGCCTTCATTGATGTACAAAGATATATTAGGAAAATAAATATCAAAAGATATTTTTTGTCCAAAACGGTTGCCACTAGTAGAGGTTAGACATTCGGGGCCTCTCTTCAACCCTCCTGGGTTTATTCCACCGTCTGTTTCTGTTTTTAAGGAATTAGTGTTGAAAGACATTGATAAACTTCAAATCAAAAGAGGTTATCGTGATTCCCGTTTCCGTGAGGGATTGGAGTCTTTGAAACAGCGTAAGGACATCATCATCCGTCCTGGTGGTAAAGTGGTGATGGATAAAAGTTCCTACATCTCTGAGACGCTGAATCACGATCCTGTTTTCAAATATAAAAAGGAACTAGTTGGCCTTGTTAATAAGGGTCATCGTACTAATTTACTTAATGAAAAAGAATATTTAGTTCCCTTAGCTCCAAAAAAACCCATTATGTACTTTCTACCGAAGGTACATAAGAATTCAAACAATCCTCCGGGTAGACCCATTATCAGCGGGTTGGATTCCATTACCTCGCGAGACGGTAAATATATAGATGTTTTTTTTGCAGCGTTTGGTGTCTGCCACTCCGTCATATATTAAGGACTCGGCACAGGTCATCCGTGCCTTTTGAAGGTATGGAATGGAAGGAGATTTACATTATGGCCACCGCTGATGTGCCCTCCTTGTACACAATCATTTCCCACAGACATGGTTTAGAGGCGGTTGAATTCTACCTTGGAAGGGATTCTAATTTGATTCACTCCCAACAAGAATTTGTTTTGGATCTCCTTAAATATGCAATGACCCATAACTATTTTTGGTTCGGAGGGGTACATTATTTGCAAAATAGAGGGGTTGCAGTGGGCGCAAAATTTGCGCCCAGCATGGCCAATTGATTTATGGCCAAATGGGAGGAGGATGTCGTCTATTCTGACAGAAGGCCTGAAATGGTCTTCTGGGGCAGATATATAGACGACATCCTCCTCCTATGGGAAGGTGATCTCACATCGCTAACCTTGTATTTGCAACAATTCAACATGAATCAGCTGGGGATCGTATTGGAATTTGAGATCAATACTAGTAAGATTAATTTCTTAGATCTCACCATACAAATTAAAGATGGTGTATTTAATCTGTCTACCTTCTTCAAAACAACTGACAGGAATGGCTATATTGGGCAGGGGGGCTGTCATCACCCCTCCTGGCTCAAGTCGGTGCCCAAAAGCCAATTCCTTCGTTTGAGAAGAAATTGTACCCTCAGACGATTTCTTCTCACAGGCTAACATCCTGAGGGAGAGATTCGTCAAAAAGGGTTATTCAGTTAATGAGCTGAATGCAACAATCACTGAAGTGGGGTGACATGGATCGAGCGTTAGTTCTCTAGACTAAAAAGAAGACACCTTCCAACGAGACCAACTTTAATTTCTCCATGGTCACCACTTTTTCGCAACATTTGGACATTAAAAAAAATTTGACCAAACACTGGGGCGTCCTAAAAAATGACAAAATCTTGGGTCCAGTCCTTCCAGAACGACCACAGGTTGTTTTTAGAGGGGTTCCTCCACTTAGACTTCAATTAGCTCCTAACATTTTGGATGCTCCCAATAGAGTGTCATTCTTTCAAAAATCCAAGGGTTATTACCCTTGCCATAATTGTAATGTTTGTGCTATCAAAAAAGACAGACGTAGAAAAATATGTCAATTCAAATCGCACACCATGGGCAGAGTTTATGACATTAACACTTTCATTACCTGCTCTTCTTGTAATGTGGTCTATTTGTTGATTTGCCCTTGTGGCTTCCAATATGTAGGCCGCACTACACGTGCCATGCATGTTTGGGTCAAAGAACATATCGCAAACATTAGAAAAGGTTTTTTGAAACACACAGTGTCCAGACACTATTTGGAGCACCATAAAATAAATCCTAAGGGAACCATTTTCATAGCTATTGACCGATTCAATCCTCATTGGCGAGGTAGTTCATCCACGCGAGAGATCTCCAAATTCGAGACTCGCTGGATTTAAGACCTAAAATGTTATACCCCTTTCGGCCTGGACATCGATTGGGATATAAATTGTTTTATCACTAATAGCTAAATTATGCCCCTTTATTTTTTAAGATTTTGTATGTTCTATTTATATTTATATTTTTAATTTTTATTTTATTTTATATTTTCATATTTCTAATTTTATTTTTATTTATTTACACATTTTTTCCCTTAATTTTTTTTTTTTTTTAATTACATTTTAGTTCATTCTTTTATAGCGGTATTAAGATCATCAATTTTGAAGTTTGTAGGTGTCATGAGCCTCCTTTTATCCTCCTGTCTGACTAATGTCATTTGCCTACATGTAAATTTATGCTGCCATATGCTGTTTCTGTTTTTATTGTCCTGCTATTTTATATTTTGTCAAATGTAATAATATGTTGCTTTAATACATGGGTAATTCCGCAATCTATTACTTTTTTTCTGGTGTCAGTTTTATTTTGTGACCCAGATATTGCTTGCTGATGCTGTTCCACATTTGGCCACCGTTGGTGTTTTTGCGCCATTTCCGGATGAGTGCCACTTAATTTTGTCCCACCGGGGAAGATGCTGGAACACGTTGGTTTCTCCATTTAGTTGTAATTGCATCGGTGCGCGAGCGCGTCTGTGCACTATTGCGCATGCGCGAGTACGGCCGTGATCTCGGGCCCCCCGGAAGGGGTATTGGATGACAGTTCCTTGATCCCTGACCACCAGGTTAGTGGGAGGAAGCAGTGCATTCACTGCCATTATCATTTAGGGGCACTTTTATTCAGATCATCCACCTTCCTTTATTGCACTGGGAATGTGTGGGAGGAGATGGATGATGCTGCTTATGGTGCACAGCTGTTTGTGATGCTATGGGGGCCTATCATGGGCCCGGATGGCTTGTATTTTTTGCATATATACAGGGAGTGCAGAATTATTAGGCAAATTAGTATTTTGACCACATCATCTTTATGCATGTTGTCTTACTCCAAGCTGTATAGGCTCGAAAGCCTACTACCAATTAAGCATATTAGGTGATGTGCATCTCTGTAATGAGAAGGTGTGTGGTCTAATGACATCAACACCCTATATCAGGTGTGGATAATTATTAGTCAACTTCCTTTCCTTTGGCAAAATGGGTCAAAAGAAGGACTTGACAGGCTCAGAAAAGTCAAAAATAGTGAGATATCTTGCAGAGGGATGCCGCACTCTTAAAATTGCAAAGCTTCTGAAGCGTGATCATCGAACAATCAAGCGTTTCATAATAGTCAACAGGGTCGCAAGAAGCGTGTGGAAAAACCAAGGCGCAAAATAACTGCCCATGAACTGAGAAAAGTCAAGCGTGCAGCTGCCAAGATGCCACTTGCCACCAGTTTGGCCATATTTCAGAGCTGCAACATCACTGGAGTGCCCAAAAGCACAAGGTGTGCAATACTCAGAGACATGGCCAAGGTAAGAAAGGCTGAAAGACGACCACCACTGAACAAGACACACAAGCTGAAACGTCAAGACTGGGCCAAGGAATATCTCAAGACTGATTTTTCTAAGGTTTTATGGACTGATGAAATGAGAGTGAGTCTTGATGGGCCAGATGGATGGGCCCGTGGCTGGATTGGTAAAGGGCAGAGAGCTCCAGTCCGACTCAGACGCCAGCAAGGTGGAGGTGGAGTACTGGTTTGGGCTGGTATCATCAAAGATGAGCTTGTGGGGCCTTTTCGGGTTGAGGATGGAGTCAAGCTCAACTCCCAGTCCTACTGCCAGTTTCTGAAAGACACCTTCTTCAAGCAGTGGTACAGGAAGAAGTCTGCATCCTTCAAGAAAAACATGATTTTCATGCAGGACAATGCTCCATCACACGCGTCCAAGTACTCCACAGCGTGGCTGGCAAGAAAGGGTATAAAAGAAGAAAAACTAATGACATGGCCTCCTTGTTCACCTGATCTGAACCCCATTGAGAACCTGTGGTTCATCATCAAATGTGAGATTTACAAGGAGGGAAAACAGTACACCTCTCTGAACAGTGTCTGGGAGGCTGTGGTTGCTGCTGCACGCAATGTTGATGGTGAACAGATCAAAACACTGACCGAATCCATGGATGGCAGGCTTTTGAGTGTCCTTGCAAAGAAAGGTGGCTATATTGGTCACTGATTTGTTTTTGTTTTGTTTTTGAATGTCAGAAATGTATATTTGTGAATGTTGAGATGTTATATTGGTTTCACTGGTAAAAATAAATAATTGAAATGGGTATATATTTTTTTTTGTTAAGTTGCCTAATAATTATGCACAGTAATAGTCATCCTGCACACACAGATATCCCCCTAAAATAGCTAAAACTAAAAACAAACTAAAAACTACTTCCAAAAATATTCAGCTTTGATATTAATGAGTTATTGGGTTCATTGAGAACATGGTTGTTGTTCAATAATAAAATTAATCCTCAAAAATACAACTTGCCTAATAATTCTGCACTCCCTGTATATGAGCGTGCTTGTGTCTTAGGCCACGTCTCTGAAGATATCCTATGGGATGAAACATGTAAGACTGACCGACACACAAGTATGCTAGGAGCCGTGGAGTTTTTATATTCTTTGATGCCTTTTATACTTGCCTGTTTTTAACCACTTAAGGACCGGACCAATATGCTGCTAAATGACCCAAGGGGTTTTTACAATTCGGCACTGCGTCGCTTTAACAGACAATTGCACGGTCGTGCGACGTGGCTCCCAAACAAAATTGGCGTCCTTTTTTCCCCACAAATAGAGCTTTCTTTTGGTGGTATTTGATCACCTCTGCGGTTTTTATTTTTTTCGCTATAAACAAAAATAGAGCGACAATTTTGAAAAAAATGCAATATTTTTTTACTTTTTTCTATAATAAATATCGCCCAAAAACATATATAACATTTTTTTCTCAGTTTAGGCTGATACGTATTCTTCTACCTATTTTTGGTAAAAAAAAATCGCAATAAGCGTTTATCGATTGGTTTGCGCAAAATTTATAGTGTTTACAAAATAGGGGATAGTTTTATTATTATTTTTTTTACTACTAATGGCGGCGATCAGCGATTTTTTTCGTGACTGCGACATTATGGTGGACACTTCGGACAATTTTGACACATTTTTGGGACCATTGTCATTTTCACAGCAAAAAATGCATTTAAATTGCATTGTTTATTGTGAAAATGACAGTTGCAGTTTGGGAGTTAACCACAGGGGGTGCTGTAGGAGTTAGGGTTCACCTAGTGTGTGTTTACAACTGTAGGGGGGTGTGGCTGTAGGTCTGACATCATCGATCGAGTCTCCCTATAAAAGGGATCACTGGATAGATGCAGCCGCCACAGTGAAGCACGGGGAAGCCGTGTTTACACACGGCTCTCCCCGTTCTTCAGCTCCGGGGAGCGATCGCGAGGGGGCGGCTAAACTAAACGAATAGCCGCGCCCTTGTCCCGGATCGCCACGGGAACCGCCGCATGTACGGGGGGGGGGGGTCCCGATCGGACCCCGACCCACGTCTAGGCAGGCACGTACAGGTACGTTGATGTGCCTGTCCGTGCCATTCTGCCGACGTAAATGTACATGCGGCGGTCCGGAAGTGGTTAAGTACCATACAATAAAATTGCATATTGGTTTTACCTACGAGCTTCACTATTGCCGTTTCCTCTCTGCATTTTATGACTATATATCTGCTGATGAACGCAATGTACGCTTTTGGACCTTCATGATATTTGTGATGCCATTCTATCATATTTGTGATGCCATTCCATCATTAATGCTGCCTGGGGATAACCGTTTTCACCTGCACAGTCCGTTGGAAGTGCGAAGGCCACTGACCTGCACGTTATCTGATTATATGCCGATACACTATTGTTCTGGTAAGCAGTTTGTTTGCACGGTGGTGTGGTGTGCCTTTTTTCCGAATCTGCACACTGGAACTTTGGTGGAGGTTCTACATCTTAATTTTCATTGATGAATTTATATTTTGAGCACTTTATATACACATTGTTTATTGGGACTCATTTTCCATTTGTATACACATTGTTTATTGGGACTCATTTTCCATTTGTTTTAAGCGCTGCACATTGGATTATATTGTTATTGTTTGCTTATCTACAAACTGTGCTGGCTGCGTTATAGTTTTTTCATCAGTTAGCGCAGATATTTGTTCACTTTTATTTTCTCTTATATGGGGTGGCTGCATTGCTTTTCTTTTTAGGCTTTCCTATATTTTCATCTGGTGATCCAGCTAGTAAGTCTGTTTTTTACCAGAACAAACTCCCCTGCAAATGTAGCCATTAGTGTTGAGACAAACAATTTCCCTCCGTCATCTTCCAGACCAGCCCTTGAGAGATTGAGCTCCTCCCGCCAATAAGGGAACATGTTGCCCAATCTTTAAAGGCAGTCCTTCAGGCACATCGTCCGTTTTTGTGTTTTCTCTGTCTGAATGAGAAATGTTGCCATGGGCACCCTTTGCTGGAGTGCTTCATCCGGGTCACGAGAGGGCCGGCTGGGGGGTGAGGAATAATGTGCATTCTTACCAGAAAAGCTACTTGATGAAGGAGGTTGGCATGACAGGCGATCCTATTCCCCTCCTCCCTCTGCGCCCAGGCTGGGACAAAGACAGTGTTGCTTCAGGGCATCGCTACTGGGGTTAGGATGAGCACCACACAACCTAACGATTCAGGGGGATGAGTTAGATGACATACCGTCAGCACAATCTCCAAGGGAGACCAATGCTAACGGGACACAGGCACCTGGGGTGTCCTGAGTGTCTGACTGTTTTGGGTACTATGTATTACCTAGCAGTATGGGGGCACCACCATGGTGGGGAGGTTATGTATTATGTTTCTTTTGGAAGGCGAAGCCACTTAAAGAACCTAAGTCTATTCCCAAAAAGCATTGTGCCAAATGTGGAATGAAGATGCTTTCGGATAGCACAAAGCCGCTTTGTAAATCAAGTTTCTCCCAGCTATTGAGGAAGGAGGCGGATACCCTTTACACAAACCTGTAAAGGAAGAAATTACTTGTGCGTTTTAATAAACTTATCACAGACGTTAAAGCTGCTTCTGCTCCCATCAGTTAGCCTTCACCTATAGCTTCTCCCAAGATCAGTAGTTCCAGGTCTCGGGTCTATTTAGGAGAGAGGGAAGTGAGCTTTGAAACCAGTGACGCTGATGCATCAAGTTCAGATTCGGAGCAGCAAGAGAGTAGATAAGAGGGGAAAAAAGGGCCCTCAAGTTTAAATTTTCCCTGGATGATCTTTAAAGCGGATGTCCGCAAAAAAAAAATATTAAAAGCCAGCAGCTACAAATACTGCAGCTGCTGACTTTTAATATTAGGACACTTACCTGTCCTGGAGTCCAGCAGAGGACGAGCAATCGCTCGTCACTCTGCCTGCTCCCCCCGCCATTCTCGGTGAGGGAACCAGGAAGTGAAGCGCTCCGGCTTCACTGCCCGGTTCCCTACGGCGCATGCGTGAGTCGCGCTACGCCTGCTGATTGGCTCCCGCTGTGTTCTGGGAGCCGAGTGTTCCCAGAACACAACGGGGGGGGGGGGGACAGGAGGCGACGTCATGCCCGCAGTTTACCCGAGACTGTGTGGCCGGAAGTGGGTGCAAATACCTGTCTTTAGACAGGTATCTGCACCCCCCTCCCCCCTGAAAGGTGTCAAATGTGACACCGGAGGGGGGGAGGGTTCCGATCAGTAGACATGTGCACAGCAAAAATGTTCGTTTATTTCTGTTTCGTTTCTGTTCGTTTATCGTGATTCGTAACAAGTCGTAATTTCGTAAGACGTTAGTTATCGTATTCGTACTCTTTAGTATTTTCGTAACACTCTTTTTTCCGTTTCCGTTTTTTTCTGTTATTTTCGTTGTTTTGCTATTCCTATTTACAATATATTTTCCATCATGCCGCATTCGGAGTTCCACTTTAGGGTGGAGCTCCACTTTAAGCCTAGGTTCACACTTGTGTGATGCACAATTCCAGTACCTGTTCCCACATTGCATCTCTCCCGCAGGCAGTTCACACTGCCTTCTATGAACCGCTGTGGATGTCAATACAATTTTAATGACGCCCTACAGATCGCAGTGCGAACTGTGGATTCTGACAGGCATAGCAATGCTCAGACATCGCACGTGATCGGGTATTGAGGAAGAAAAAAGTAAACTTTCCAAACCTCCTCTTCTACAAAAGAAGACCAAGCTGTTCCCAGTACACAAGGGGATGTGGTGCTTAACCATTTCAATACAGGGCACTTACACCCCTCTTCCTGCCCAGACCAATTTTCAGTGCTCGCACTTTGAATGACAATTACTCAGTCATGCAACACTGTACCCAAACAAAATTTTAATCAGTTTGTTTTCACGCAAATAGAGCTTTCTTTTGGTGGTATTTAATCACCACTGGGTTTTTTTATTTTTTAACCATTATAAGATAAAAGTGAAAATTTAGAAACACTTTTTTTTGTTGTTTCTATTCAAACTTTGGCAAATACTGTATTGGCGTATAACACTCACTTTTTGACCCTGAAAATAGAGGGTAAACTGCCTGCATGTTATACGCAGGGGGCTGTGGAAAGTCCCCCCCCTGAAACTTCCCTCTTAAAGTTAGGGTGCATGTTATATGCCGATAAATACAATAAGTAATTTTTATTCATAAATTTGGGCCAACATTTATACTGCTACATAGCTTTGGGAAAAAATAACCCAAATTGGTGGATATTATTTAATCTGCATTAAAGTTAGTCTACAAGCTATGGTGCAAATCACTAAAAATTGATCACACCTGATGTACTGATGGCCTTTCTGATTTCTTGAGGCCCTGACATGTCAGAACAGTACAAATACCCCCAAATGACCCCTTTTTGAAAAGTAGACAGTCCAATGTGTTTATTAAGAGGCATGGTGAGATTTTTTTTTAAGTTGCAATTTTTTCCCACAATTCCTGGGGAAAATGCAAGATTTTTTTTTTTTTTTTTTTTTTTTTTTTTACACACAATTGTCATAAGTTATTTTTCACACACACTAACTAGGTTTATACTTCCAATTACACCCCAAAATGTGTGAGACTCTTTCCACTGAATGTCCACATAGAGAGGTCCAACATGCAAGAAGTGACGTCAGGTGTTCTAGGAGCATAAATTAGACATCTACCGTATATACTCGAGTATAAGCTGAGTTTTTCAGCCCATTTTTAAGGCTGAAAAACTCCCCCCTCGGCTTATACTCGAGTGATCCCATACCTTTCGTTACTAAAACAGCGTGTCTCCCGCTGTGTAATGCAGTCTGTTCGGCTGTCCATTGTAAGAAAGCTCTGTCTGTGATAGGCAGAACACTAATATAGTTTCCCAGCATCGTATGAGTGTTCCTCTATCACAGATGAGGAGGAGGTGGGGCTTTGTTTCAGTAGATGGCGGAAGAGACTGCATTACACAGCAGGAGACACACTTTTTTCGTAATGAAAGGTACGGCTACAACTGGGCACAAAATGAAGGGAGAATACTGAAGATCCCTACCTCTCCAGGTGGAGGGCTCCTGGATGGAGGTAAATCCTCTGCTGCAGGAGTGCCATGATGCGGTGATGTGAGGTATGTCATTCTGCTTAATTTTATTACCTTTTTATTTGTCTGTGATACAGGCTGCATCTTACTTGTGATGGTTCTCTAGATCAAACAGATCCCAGTATGCGTTTGAGTTCCATAGCAACTTGGGGTGGAATGAAGGCACCTGCCTGAATGCATGTTATCTATTTGAAGTGTAACTCTACTTTTGGTAAAAAAGCAAAACAATGCTGCATCTGTCCCCCGCCGTCTCTACTCTGAGAACCAAGCCATCGAACATCGAGAGGAGAGCTGCTGACTGTCAATCAGTGTCTCTCCTCTCTGCTCCTCCACGCTCATTGGAGCGCTGAGCTGTGGAGGGGCAGGGAGCGGCCCGCTGAGACAGCCATCAGTCAAGGCAGCTGGCAGATCCAGACTTCGGAAATGTCAGTATGATGCGCTGCCTCAATTGATGGCAGTGATGTCAGCGGAGAGCGGACTTCAGACTGCTATCTGGAGAAAACGGGTCACAGGAGTGCAAAACGAAGCTCAGGCTGCACTTTTCCTTTAACTACTTGCCGACCAGCCGCTGCAGTTATACAGCGGCTGGTGCAAGATCACGTAGCTATACGTCATCTCGCCTTTCAGCCCCGTTCCCGGCGCGCGGGCCCGGCAGGCGCGATCGCTCGTTACAGAGCGAGAACCGGAGCTGTGTGTGTAAACACACAGCTCCCGGACCTGTCAGGGGGGGGGAAAGGACCTCTCGCCTGTTCATACAATGTATGAACAGCGATTTGTCATTTCCCCAAGTCAGTCCCACCCCCCCTTCAGTTAGAACACACCCAGGGTACATACTTAACCCCTTCCTCGCCCCCTAGTGTTAACCCCTTCCCTGCCAGTGGCATTTTTATAGTAATAAATGCATTTTTTATAGCACTGATCGCTATAAAAATGCCACGGGTTCCAAAAATGTGTCAGAAGTGTCCACCATAATGTCGCAGTACCGATAAAAATCGCTGATCGCTGCCATTACTAGTAAAAAAAAAATATTTATAAAAATGCCTTAAAACTATCCCCTATTTTGTAAACGCTATAACTTTTGCGCAAACCAATCAATAAACGCTTATCTTGTTTTTTTTTTTTTTTTTACGAAAAATATGTAGAATCGGCTTAAACTGAGGAAAAAAATGTTTTTTTTATATATTTTTGGGGGATATTTATTATAGCAAAAAGTAAAAAATATTAATTTTTTTCAAAATTGTCGCTCTATTTTTGTTTATAGCGCAAAAACTAAAAACCATAGAGGTGATCAAATACCACCAAAATAAAAAAAGAAAGCTCTATTTGTGGGGAAAAAAAGGACGCCAATTTTGTTTGGGAGCCATGTCGCACGACCGTGCAATTGTCAGTTAAAGCGACGCAGTGCCGAATCGCAAAAAGTGGCCCGGTCATTGAGCAGCAATATGGTCCGGGGCTGAAGTGGTTAAGCACCTGGTGAAATATCAAAGCTCTGGACTGGAAAGCTGCTAGGGTCAGCCTCCCTTTAGCAGTAAAAAGATAGTCACCGCTCCAATAGGGTATGTGGATGAATCTGTATCCTCTCAGAGAAACCCAGGTTCCGGCAATGCACGAAGCAATAGTAGTAGACGTTTCGCACTACAGTCAGTGCTTACTCATAGCTCTATGAGTAAGCACTGATTGTAGTGCGAAACGTCAGCTGTATGCCCCTGTCTTTGCTGTGATGTGTGGTGTTTGATAACTTTTATCAATAAAAGGCAACCAAGAAGGTTTTTCCAGAGTGCGGCTGTCCAGACATTTCTTTCTACTATCCCTTTAGCAGTAGATAACCCCCCTTAGAGGGTAGTTATCAAACAAGCTATTGTATTGAATTTGTTTTGAAGTACTATTCTCAGGGTAATAAAGCTGGTAAACTACTGGCTAACCAGCTACGTCAATGCCAAAATAACAATAAAATTGACAAATTATTTCACCACAAAACAAAGCAATATACAACCCCCAAGAAATCGCTTATACCTTTTCAGAATACTATGAATCCCTATATAATCTTAAAGATGATCAAAATACCCCACAACCTACTCCCCAAAACATTTGACTATTTTTAAAAAAAATCCTACCAAAAATAGACCGGGAAGATTAAAATCTGATAAACAATCAGTGCAGACCCCCCCCCCCCCTGTCAGGAGAGCCGCCGATCGGTTGTGTCTGTTAGATACGAGTGAGGAAATACCGACAAATGGCTCTTCCTGTTTACATTGTGATTAGTCGTGATTGGACACGGCTGATCACGTGGTAAAGAGCCTCCATCAGACTCCTTACTGACACGCCGCACCACCAATTGTTGCGATGCGACACAGTTATCCTTCTGGACGTCATATAACGCCGTCAGGATAACTGAACCACCGCCCAGGCGTCATGCTGCTATAGGCCGGGCAGGAAGTGGTTAAACAACCCAAGAGCCTCTAACTACCTAAAGAATAGTGATATTTGATATACCAAGACTATTAATACCATATATATCCTCCTTCTCATCCCTATTAATTTAAATACTTGGTAACCAGGTCCCGCTTACAGTTAGATCTCACTCAGGGGGCAAGTTATCAAAATTCAACTATTGTATGTTACCCTTTTAACTCATTGTTAGTTCTTGAAATGTTTGTTGTACTATGATCGATGCAGTATGATAAGCAGCACCAAATAATTGTAATCCTTTTTGTTGGAAATTAAGTTGTCAAAACCTAATAAAAATTTAGTTAAAAAAAAAAGTTGACAAATAAATATATAAATAATTGTTTTGAACTGCTTATTAGTCTGAAGGGCTATACTTTGAAGTAGATGGGTAACTTTTAATATCTTAAGTTACCAGATGACTTGCTCAGTATCCCAGTTTGTTAGGGATTTATTTTTATTTTTTTACTGAGACTGGTCCTTGTGCAGCAGGCAGTAAGAATGTGTATGGTTACCACCATGTATTTTTTACTGCCAGTTTGCTACAAAGCCATTTGCTTATTTTCCTAAGCCATGAGTGTCACTTCTTCCTGGTAGCCAATCATTGCAAAGAAGGTAAGGGGACCTTTCAGGTGTATGGGAAACAAACTGGGCTCTTGCCTTGTAGTCCTTCCGGTTTGGCAGACATCAAGTACTGATAAGGCAGCACTGATGAGGAATGATGATGAGGAACTAATAGGCAGCACTGATGAGGAGGCACTGGCAGGCTTTATTGCTGGGTACTGATTGGCATGTACAATGGGAACTGATTTGGCAACCCTGATGTCAATAATCAACCAGCACAGACCCCCCCCCCCCCCCCCGCTGTCAGGAAAGCCGCCGATCGGCTCTCCTCTACTCGTATCTGTCAGACGCGAGTGCGGGAAAAGCCGATACACGGCTTTTCCTGTTTACACCGTGATCAGATGTGATTGGACACAGCTGATCGTGTGGTAAAGAGCCTCCATCAAAGGGTTATCCTGATCACGTCATATGACGTTCGATCAGGATAACGCAACTAATTTGCCGACATCATATTGTTAAACGGAAGCCGTGCACGATGTTCTGATGTCACTCTGGCCTCTGCATTCAAAAAAACGTCGCCGCCTCGGCTGGGAAGCGTTGATCGTTTATTTATTTATTTTAGGCTTCCCAGCCTAGTGGTGAGATGTGGGGTCCTATTGACCCCATATCTCATGGTAAAGAGGTCCTGTCATATTCCTATTACAAGGGAGGTTTACATTCCTTCTAATGGGAATAAGCGATCAAATTTTTTTTTTTTTAAAGTGTCAAAATAAAAACATTTAAGTAAAATTAACAATAAAAACAATATTTGTGCCCCTGGCCCTGTGTGCTCGCACGCAGAAGCGAACGCATATGTAAGTCCCGCCCACATATGAAAACTGTGTTCAAACCACACATGTGAGGTGTCGCCGCAAACGTTAGAGCAAGAGCAATAATTCTAGCCCTAGACCTCCAACTCAAAAAATGTAACCTGTAAATAAAATGAAAGCGTCGCCTATGGGGATTTTTAGGTACAGAAGTTTGGCTCCATTGCACGAGCGTGTGCAATTTTGAAGCGTGACATGTTAGGCATCCATTTACTCGGCGTAACTTCATCTTTAAATATATATTAAATTAAACAATATATAATATAAATAATAATATATATTAAATAATAAATTGGGCCAACTTTACGTTTTTTTTTTAAAGCATGAATCTGTTTTTTTAGCGTTTAAAAATTGCTGCGCAAATAAAGTGCGAGATAAAAAAATTGCAATGACCGCCATTGCATTCTCTGGGGTCTCTGCTAAAAAAAGAAACATTGTGACCCGGATTCACGTAGAAGCGCGCATCTTTGTGCGGGCGTAACGTAACCTACTTTCATGCGCCGTCCGTGAAAGTATCCCAGTGCGCATGCTCCAAATTAACCCGCAAGAAGCCAATGCTTTCGACGTGAACGTAAATGACGCACAGCCCTATTCGCGAATGACTTACGCAAACGAGGTAAAACGTGAAAATTTTTACGCTGTTCCGTCCATACTTAACATTGCTACGCCTCATATAGCAGGGGTAACTTTACGCCAGGAAAAGCCTAACGTAAACAGCGTATCTGTACTGCGTCGGCCAGAGGTACATTCGTGAATTGGCGTATCTAGCTAATTTACATATTTCTAGGCGTAAATCAGCGTACACGCCCCTAGCGGCCAGCGTAAATATGCAGTTAAGATACGACGGCGTAGGAGACTTACGCTGGTCATATCTTATACAAATTCTGGCGAATCTGATTCTTTGAATCAGGCGCCAAGATACGACGGCTCAGACTCAGAGATACGAGGGCGTATCTGGAGATACGCCGGCGTATCTCCTACGAGAATCTGGGCCTATATTTTTATATATATATATATATATATATATATATATATATATATATATATATATATATATATTAGTCTGTTTGGGGGGTTCTATGTAATTTTCTAGCAAAAATTTGATTTTTACATGTAGGAGCGAAGTGTCAGAATTGGCCTGGATGCAACGTGGTTAAGGTCAACCCTCGAACAAACCTCCATCCAATGCTCAGAGTCTAAAATCTCTACACTCAAAAAACAAGAAGGACTCCTGTGGCAAGCAGATAACATTTTTTTTTGACCGAGGGAGCCAGACTCCAGGTCCTCAAGACCTTCCATGATCACCAGCTTGCTGGTCATTTCAGGGTCCATAAGACATCTGAGCCGATTCAACAATCCTACTGGTGGCCCAACCTGAGGCAAGACTGCAAGGACTATGTGGGTTCCTGTACAACCTGTACCTAAAATAAAGGAAGTTGCACGCAAGCTTGGGGTCTGTTAAGACCATTGCGACTCCCAGATCACCCTTGGAAGATGCTATCCATAGACTCTACAGTGGAATAATCCCCTTCCGAAGGTTTTTCCAATATCCTGGTAGTGGTTTATTGCTGGTTGAAGATGGCCCACTTTCTGCCCCTACCTGGTGGGTACTCCCTCGGCCATTGAGACAGCATGACAGGACCTCTTAAATATGATATTCACACTAAAATGCAATAAAAAATAAAATGTAATTTAACCACTTGTCCACCGGGCCTATTCTCGCACTTCTCTCATTCATGTAAAAATCTAATTTTTTGTTGCTAGAAAATTAATCTGAACCCCCAAACATTATATATTTATTTTTTTAGCAGACACCCTAGGGAATAAAATGGCGGTCATTGCAACTTTTTTTCCTCGCACGGTATTTGCGCAATAATATCGTGAAAGATGATGTTGCGCTGAGTAAATAGATACCTAACATGACACGCTTTAAAATTGCGCACACTCATGGAATGGCGCCAAACTTCGGTACTTTAAAATCTCCATAGGCGACGCTTTAATTTTTTTTTTTTTTTTACAGGTTACTATTTTCGAGTTACAGAGGAGGTCTAGTGCTAGAATTGTTGCACACGCTCTAACGCACGCGACGATACCTCACATGTGGTGTTTGAATGGCGTTTACATATGTGGGCGGGGCATACATGCATGTTCGCTTCTAAAGGGGACAGGGGCTTTTTAAAAAAAAAAAAAAAAATGTATTTTATTTTACTTAATTTTTTTTATTTTTAGACTTTTTTTTTGATCACTTTTATTCCTATTACAAGGAATGTAAACATCCCTTGTAATAGGAATCACTGTGACAGGTCCTCGTTATGGAGAGATGTGGGGTCAATAAGACCCCACATCTCTCCTCTAGGCTTGAAAGCATGAGATCGTGAAAAAAAATTCACCGATCTTATGCCGACAGCTGCAAATGCAGCTTTGTTTACTTCCGGGGTACCTGGGCGTGACGTCACAACGTCGCGCCCGGGCCTCCGACGGTCATAGAGAGGAAATCTCTATCTTCGTGAGCCGGCGCCGGCCGATTCGTTCTCCAGGCCCCCGATGGCACGGGAGAGCCCGGAGAAGCATCGGATGGCAAGAATGATCAAGCGGCGGAACTGCCGATATGATCGTTCTTATGGTGCACAGAATCGCCGGCAGAAGACGATGATATCTGAATGATGCCTGTAGCTGCAGGCATCATTCAGATATCACCACACAAAGTCGAGGACATCATATGATGTCCTCGGTTGGCAAGTGGTTAAAAAAAATAATAATAATATGTCTCTTTAGGAGCTATGGGCGGAAGTGACCTTTTGACTTTGCTTCCGCCCTGCAATAGTATGAAAACGGGTGGGGGCCATCTTTACCTCACACGTCTCCATACCAAGCCAGGGAGCTGACCCAATCGCCTCCGCCACTAGCGACGGCTTCCGGTAAGCGGTGGAGGGCCGTGGAAACCGGCGGGGAGGGCCCCTTTCCTGCCACCAATAAAAGAAAAGCTGCAGCTGTACCCCAGTGATAGCAAATGAGAATTCCCCCCTTATCACAAAGGAATTACAAGAAGGTGCCCCAGAAGTAGCAGAGATACAAGATAAGTAGAGGGAGTTAGAACCTCAAGGAAAAAACTGACCAATGGGATAAATTGCATAAATTAGTAAATATGACACATAGGTACTGTGTCCAGACAATAAATGAAATATACTGTACAAAGCCTAGGCAAAGCCATTCAGGTGGATTAGTGCATGTATCATGCAACATTATTATACCATATAATAATAAAAAAAAAAAAATCAAGAAGAGTTTATTATTGTTCATTATTTATTTTTTTATTAAAATTTAACAAATATAGTGATTTACATATATTTACATTACAGCAATAAATCATTCACGATTACAGTGTTTTATTCCAGGCTTTACGTATTCTGTTCCATGGACCTCCTAGGACTGCGGCACTTATAAAGAAGAAAGCTAGGATCATACCTTTGGCTAGCGTTAGATGGTAGGGCTCCCCTAAAATCAGACATAACCATCAGTTAGTTTTTTCATTTCTTTTATTCTTGTCTCAAGAGACTGGTCTTACTAGTCTCAGAATTATACATTCATTTGGCCTGTCCTGGAAAAGCATCTTCACAACCTTTGTCGGACACGTGTAGCTATGCTGTGGTCATAGGTATATAAAATTACATTGTGCAACAAAAATAAAAAATGAATGCAGCTCCAAAAAATAAATACAAACACATGCAGATTGTTATTAAATGTCATTTAAATTACCAAAGCTGTTTGTTAGCCATCACTAGTGGATTCTAATGCAGAGAATATTTACTCTTGTGATGATTAAAAGGCAGTAACAAAATTGTAATTGTGGAACAGAAAAACTTCATCCAGTCTTTTCAGTTTACTGCTTGCTCTATCTAGAGCAGGGGTCTCAAACTCAAATTACCTGAGGGCCACAAGACAAGTTTTCATATCCCATGGGGGGCCGCATGCAAACTTCAAAAACAACAGTACTGGTGTCAGCGAACAAATTATTAACCCCCAGCACTGGTGTCAGCGAGCGCATTATTACCACCAGCACTGGTGTAAGCCAGGGTTTGACAAATTTGCTTGGAATCTAGGAGCCAGAAAACGCACCCCGTCCCGACGAGCTTGCGCGCAGAAGCGAACACATACGTGAGCAGCGCCCGCATATGTAAACGGTGTTCAAACCACACATGTGAGGTATCGCCGCGATTGGTAGAGTGAGAGCAATAATTCTAGCTCCTCTGTAACTTAAAGCATGCAACCTGTAGATTTTTTAAAACGTCGCCTATGAAGATTTTAAAGGGTAAAAAAGTTTGTCGGCATTCCACAAGCGGACACAATTTTGAAGCGTGACATGTTGGGTATGAATTTACTCGGCGTAACATTATCTTTCATAATATTAAAAAAAATGGGGATAACTTTACTGTTGTCTTATTTTTTAATTAAAAAAAGTGTATTTTTTTCCCAAAAAAGTGCGCTTGTAAGACCGCTGCGCAAATACGGCGTAACAGAAAGTATTGTAACGATCGCTATTTTATTCTCTAGGGTGTTGGGATAAAAAATATATATATAATGTTTGGGGGTTCTAATTAGAGGGAAGAATATGGCAGTGAAAATAGTGTAAAATGACATTAGAATTGTTGTTTAACTTGTAATGCTTAACTTGTAATACCAACGGCCACCACCAGATGGCGCCAGCTCACATCTGGTGGTAATAACTTGTAATACCAACGGCTCACCACCAGATGGCTCCAGCTCAAAAAAAAAAAAAAAAAAAATTTTTTTTTTTTTTTTTTGCTCCCCTCACTTCCACCCTGCCTGCGGGCCATTTATAACTGGTCCGCGGGCCGCAAATGGCCCGCGGGCCGGTACTTTGAGACCACTTTGAGATTTCCAGTGACCAGATGGTCACCTCTATGACTGTCGGAGGCCGAGGTGCGAATTTATGACATCGCGTCCAGGCCGCGAATGTAAACAAAGCCGGGATCACGGCTGCCAGAATCGATGAACGATCTTATGCTTTCCAGCCTGGAGGAGAGGTGTGAGGTCTTATTGACCTCACATCTCTCTATAAAGAGGACCTGTCACAATAGATTCCTATTACAAGGGATGTTTACATTCCTTGTAATAGGAATAAAAGTAAAACAAATGTAAAAAAGATAGTGTAAAAATAAAAAAAAATTCAGTACAATTATTTTTTTTAAATGCCCCTCTCCCTGGTAGCTTGCACTCAGAAGCGAACACACACGCAAGTCCCGCCCACTAGCACTAGACATTCTCTGTAACTCTAAACTGGTAACCTTTAAAAAAAAAAAATGAAAGCGTTGCCTATGGAGATTTAAGTACCGAAGTTTGGCACCATTCCATTTGTTCGAATTTTAAAAGTGTGAGACGTTGGGTATCTATTTACTCAGCGTAACATCATCTTTCACATTATACAAAAAATTGGGCTATCTTTACAGTTTTGTTATTTTTTAATTCATGAAACTGTTTTTTTTCCCCAAAAAAAGGCGTTTGGAAAACGATTGCGCAAATACCGTGCAAGATATTAAGTTGCAACGACCGCCATTTTATTCCCTAGGGTGTCTGCTAAAAAAAACATATATAAATGTTTGGGGGTTCCGAGTAATTTTCTAGCAAAAAAAAATAATGATTTTTACATGTAAGAGAGCAGGTTAAAATTCTTGTATAAGAAAAATATAAATCAAACCTAATCAGCCAGTAAATTATGTGGCAGCAAATAAAAAAAAACATGAAGCATGTAGATATGGTTAAAAGGTTGTCATTGTTCAAACATTATACAGTTATAAAATATAAAAATGTATATATAGGGTGAATTTATAGAATTATTTTTGGTGCATGATGTGGTGGTTGTGCAACTCTTCTGGAATTTCAATGCACCACAATGGCTTGAGTTTACAAAGAATTGTGCAAAAACACCCAGAAAATGGAAACTCCATGGGCAAAAATGCCTGATTATTGAGAGTGATGATAGGAAAATGGCCAAGCTTGTTCACACTGAAAGCTAATCCATAACTGCTCAAACAATACTCTGTACAAGTGCATGATGACATCGCTGAACACAGAGCGCATGTCAAATTTTGAAAAGTTTGGGCTTTAGCGGCAGAATTGTACAGAGGGCTTAGTTTTTCTCTGCTAAAACGTGAAAATTAGGCTACAATGGACCCCATTTAGACAACTAAAAGGTAACTAAACCTGAAAACAAAAAAATATTATATTGCAGCTTACCAGTCTTCAAATGAAGTTGCTGCAGTAGTTTTTCCAGAACTTTTTCAGCAAGTTCAGAAAACACCAGTGGATCTTGCTATAAATGCAAGGCCATTTCTTGTGATATGAGCTGGAAGTGTTATCTTTCATTTGTAAACCACACTCTCCATGTAATGAAGATGAGCAAAGGCAAATGTTTAAAATCTAGCCTGGGTGGCAACCAGAGCTACCTCCATAGATACAATGGAGAAGTTAGTTTAGCTACTCGGGGACAAGATGTGTGGTATAAGCAGAATTACCAGGTGAAAACAAAGGAAGAAAAATAGTGTGGGCACCCAGCCGTGACAGCTTTCGGCTTCATGGCCGGGCACTCACTGCGCATGCGCTCCAAGAATGGACAGGCGATCTCCTGGGACCTGTCACGTGCCCCTGGAGATCGCCTAAAGAGAGGGGCCGCCTAAGGCGAGAAACGAAGACGCCGAGGCGGTCCCTGGGTGGAAGGAGGAAGTGGGACAGGAAGTCCCACTCCTACCGAAGCCCCCACTCCCCCCCCCCCCAAAAAAAAAAAAATTACATGTAAGGGGGTGAGGAGTGCTTAAAGCGGAAGTTCCACTTTTGGGTGGAACTCCGCTTTAAAGATTAGGACAACGCTGTCTTTTCAGGTTTATATAGATTTCTGCAATATTGTACATGCAGGTGGTAAATTTAGCCATAGCCATAGCCATAGCCATAGATTATTAGAATTTATATGCTGTCCTGTCTTGTACTAATGGTTCAGGCTAATGGTGGTTGGGAAGGGTAGACACCTCTATTCCCAAACTCCTGTCACAAAGAACCTGAGATGTGTTGCTCTTTACTAGATAGTGGCATCTTTATTAGGTACTGCTAAGTATACAGAATAAGGGTGTGCAAAAAAAAAAAAAGAAGATTATAGTAACATGGCAAAAATAAGGCATACAAATGTTAATTCTGATCTTCATATAAAACAGCATTCTTTCAGCATTGCCTGGAAAATGTTATAATTAAAATTTCCAGTAATGCTTTACTTTATATTTGTACTTTTTATTCATTTATTTTTGACGAAATAGCTTTTTACTTCTAATAAAAAACACAACCGTTTTTCGGGTTCTAAAAAATGACGTTTTAAGGGTCTAGAAAAAACTAAGTTTTTTCAACCCGATCATTAAAAACGGCCTGGCCTACACACGATCGTGAAAAAGAAAAATGCTCTAGCAAAGCGTGGTGACGTACAACACGTACGATGGCACTATAAAGGGGAAGTTCCATTCGGATGGCGCCACCCTTGGGGCTGCTTTTGCTGATTTTGTGTGAGTAAAAGACGATTCGCGATTTTCTGTCTGTTACAGCGCGATTAATGTGCTTACATTACGAACGCTAGTTTTACCAGAACGAGCGCTCCCGTCTCATAACTTGCTTCTGAGCATGCGCGGTTTTTTCACGTCGTTAAAGCCCACACACGACCATTTTTTACGACCTTAAAAGCGACAACGTTAAAAATGTCGTGAAAAAATAGAGCATGTTCGACATTTTTAATAGCCATTTTTTAGAACGTGAAAAGTGCTCTGGAGCCCACACACGATCGTTTTTAATGACATTAAAAAAAAAAAAAAAAAAAAAAACTTGATTTTTTAGAACCCGAAAAACGGTCGTGTGTACGCGGCATAAGATTTTGTAGGTTTACAAGAAAAAAAAAAAAAAGGAAAAAACAAAAAGCAACAAGAGAAAAGGGAAAATAAAATACGAGAAAGACAGTAGCCATATATTTACGGCCACGAGCACCATTCAAAGTTAAAAGAATGTTATACAGGAAATATATTTATATGTTTTTTTTTTCTGTTTTTATTTAAAGGTAAAACTATAAAAAGTGGATCTGGATAACTGTGCAGGCTCAGGTAGAGAAAATAGTTTATTCTATACCTGTGTAGTATTTGGTAAATGGATAGGCAAGTTGCTGCCAGCACACGTCATTCTTCTCACAGTTATATTCTGTGTAATTTGTTTGGAATCTGAAAGTATCAGAGAAGTTATTAACACCGACTTGACAACAAGATAAGAATAGGACTGGAATGTAAAATTACATTATTGAATAAGGGACAGGGAAAATAATACATTCTGTGTTAAACTATATTATAATCCTGCATTTGACTCCTATTGTGCAGTATGTCTGACAGGTATATCACCAGGCAAAAATAATATTTTTAAGGGAAAAAGGGAATGGGAAGACGCAAGTAAAGTCACTAGTTTGCTAGGTATCCTAAATAGAGGATACTTATGTAAGGTCATCCGATGAATAGCGGTGCTGTTACTGTAACCTTATTGAGCATAGAATAAATAAATGAAATGGATGAGTTGGGGGATGGGAATTAGTTTAAGGAAAAACTATAGAATTTAGATAAGAGGGTTACTATTAGTAGCAGTAATTGACCATGAGACTTGATTAGAAATATATCAAAATATTAGATTTATTTAGCACTATTCGTGCAATTAAAAAGTTATCAGATATAAAATCTAATTGGTATTTAAAGTTCCTGTACACATGTAACAAGACAGACAAGACTAACAAAGACTACAATTAACGGCGCCCGTCTGCGCACGCTGAAAGTTCACACATCAGTAACATGCATCATAGGCAGGGCTTTTTTTCAGGGGGAACTTGGGGGAACTCAGTTCCACCACCTTTGGCTCAGACCCTTTGGTGCCTGCTCATCACAATCACTTGTAAACACAGAAGTCTGGTTTCTGTGTTCACAAGTGACAGCTCTGCACTCTGTATGTAACCCCCCTGAACTCTGCACTCTGTATGTAACGCAATCCTGGTATTTAATGCCCCTTTAAGACCCTTCTACTGTTTGTGAAATCTGAACGGGGTCGTGGTTGAGTTCCTGCACCTATTTTCTGAGAAAAAAAGCTCTGATCATAGGAGTGCGACAATTTTTAAATAGCCCGGTCATGAATCATGGGGACTATATGTTAGGTGATCATATGTGGGAAGCCAAAAAGGTCTCACCACGTTAATGACACTATAATGTCGAATTGATGCATTACCTGGTGGGTGAACCTGTGGTTAGGGAGATAGGGAGAGGGGGGAAGTGTGTGGTGTACCTTGTGTTTGTCAATACCCAGAATTGTTTGAAAATATAGTACAATGTTATTTACAAATTTGATGAAAGTCCATAAATAGTTTTAAGCCAAAAAATGATGGATTTGATACTGGATAGCTGTTGAAAGTTCTGGCTGTATTAGTATCATGTAAATAAAAAATGACAATGATACTTTGTTGGTATACTTGGTATAAATTAAATAACCAGTATCAATATTGGTTGATCAAGCAAGAAGATCTTATAAGTATTGCTAGGAGTATCCGTTGGATTTTCGTTTGTAAATTGATTTCTGGTAATACAATAGTATTGTTAGTATCGTTTAAATGACAGGCAACAAATCAGGCATCATAGGGAACTGCTGTCCATAGCGTATATTGAGGTATCAGTACAATTATACTGCTTGCTGTTATATTTCCATTCGTTACCTTAACATAGATGCAATTTGGTCTTTGATCATCCGATCTTATATAGGTAAAATTACCGACCTGTGTTTGTTGTTCATCTAGTTTGTAACGACATCCATGGCTATATTGTAGCAAGTTTACCAGCAGGATTCAATTGGTCCGGATGGTCATTGCTGACCTTGATGCACTGATTGCGGTGATTCCCCGAGATGTTTTTTTCTCTCAGTGTGTTATTGAGGAGGCTGCACAGTAGGCACTGGATGACATGTGTGCTTTGAAGCAAACTTGCAGATAGTTTGTCTGTCGCAGGACGTCTCCTCGGTTCATCGGCTTGTAAGCTGTTCTTTCAAAAAAGCCGTTCCCTCGTTCTCCCGTCAGCCGGCTGAACACCGGTATAGGCGTAGCGGGCGTCGAGCTGTGACGTCGACGCGTTTCGCCGTGCTTAGTGGCGTAGCTTCTTCCTGGACGTGCTGCACAATTAGTCAATGGGTGTTTTATGTTGATGTCTTGATTGGTGTCAAGCTACAATGGCGATCATTCTCAAGTTTGTGTCAATGATTAGCGCAATGCGATACACCAATGTGAAGGAACTTTGGATTTTAGATGGGACAGTCTATAGTGTAGATTTGCACTACTGAATCGAAGTTATGAATGTCTGGTATGTAGCCGTCAGTGCTGACTATGTTATCAGACATTATCATTTTTAAACGGTAGTTTTTTTCTTCTTCAAAAAAATATATAAAAGTATATATATGATAAAAAAAAATCTTTAAAGATATTACCCTATTTCTCCGCAAGGTCTTTTATCGATCCTTGTTCTCGAAAGATAGCATTGTAGTCGATAAATCTGAATCAATACAACCAGATGACCAACGTGCACTCGACATGCTAAACTCATTATTGGATGAGAACCAGTCATCTGATGATGAACCATCCCAAAACGATCAGACGGCCAAATCTGACTATAAGATCACTACGAATGCCAACACTATCTAAAAATCGATGGCTACAGATGTTTCTGGACATGGTGCAAAGTGACCTTGAAAAAATTGATTGGAGTAAAAAATCTAGCGATAATCTAACTGCTAATGAAAGACAGGCCTTACATGAGTTAGAGTCTAATAAAAACATAGTCATAAAAAATAGTGACAAAGGTGGCAACGTGGTAATTCTTACCCAAGAACAATACGAACGCGAAGCAAAGCGACTATTGAGCGATACCTCAACCTATACGAAACTAGACCATAACCCATTGCCTCTAGTCGTCTCTAATTTAAATTATAAACTCCTACTAGCTAGGGACGAAGGACTGCTTACCAATAAGGAATACAATTACCTAAGTGTACAAAATTACAATATACCAACATTTTATATCATACCAAAGATCCACAAGGATCTTAGAGAGCCACCAGGTAGACCTATTGTCTCCGCTTGTCAGGGACCTCTTGAGTGCACAGGAAAATATCTTGATGGACTACTTAAAGAGATGGTTAACAACTTACCATCATTTGTCCAGGATACACAGCATGTACTGGCAAAGCTCCAGGACCTCAGTGTTGAACCAATACCGCCAAGTACACTTCTTGTTAGTGTCGATGTGGAATCATTGTATACCTCGATACCACATGAAATAGGAATTACGGCGGTACAGACTTTTTTGGATGAAACCTATCCATCGGCAGGCCCTCAAAATGAGTTCATCACCGAGATGCTGGAGTTTGCTCTGAACAATAACAACTTCCAATTCATGAGCACATATTAATCGCCAAATAAGAGGCACGTCCATGGGCGCAGCATGGGCACCCGCTTACGCTTGCCTGCACTTGGGGCTCTGGGAGGCAGAGGACGTTTACACGACGTCGATGTACCGCCGCCATGTACTTACCTGGTGGCGGTACATCGACGATGTGCTCATGCTGTGGCGAGGCACTACTGAACAGCTTCGGCTGTTCATGTGTGAACTGAATGATAATCAACGCAATATACGCTTGACATACACCTCGCACACACATGAATTGTCGTTCCTCGATTTGAAAATCAGATTAGAGGAGGGACAAATTAATACCAGCACCTACCGCAAGGACACAGCCGCGAACACGCTGCTCCATGCCACAAGCCACCATCCCGCCTCGCTCAAAAATGGCATTCCAATAGGACAATTTCTGCGCATCAAGCGCAATTGCTCCAAACCAAGCGATTACTATCGCGAAAGTCAGGACCTTTACAATAGATTCCGAGAACGTGGGTACTCACACAGACAAATAAAAAATGCCCGCAAAAAAGCAGCAAATAGGGAGCGTAATGAATTACTTACAATTAAAAGTGATCCAACAGACAAATTACCCCAAAACTCCATTCAACCTATACGGATTATTACTCCTTTTGGAATACAGTGGGAGGAAGTAAGAACTGTCCTCGAAAAACATTGGGGCATTCTAACCAATGCCCCACTACTGGCAAAAATAGTGAGTGACAAACCAAAGCTCGTGGCACGCAGAGCCCAAAACATTGGCGATAGGCTAATTAGATCAGAATACATACGGGTCCCTGATCCCACATGGCTTACAAATTACCCTCGTTCCCATGGTATGTTCCCCTGCACCAAGTGCCACATTTGCCCATATGTCGATCGAACGTCCAGATTCGAGGACTCTATGGGAGAGAAATCTTTTGAGATTAAGGGCCTAATTAATTGCCTTACGGAACGTGTGATCTATATGATCACATGCCCTTGTAATAAAATTTACATTGGGAAAACGAAACGTCCTCTGAAGATACGAATTGGCGAGCATTTGAGGGAAATAAATGAGAAAGAAAAAATTCCAGAAAAGCCCCTATCAAAACACTTCGCCCAATTCCATAACCGCGATTCGCGAGGACTAACAGTAAAAGGCATTTACCAGCTAAAATTATCGAGCCGACGTGGTGACTTTGACAAAATATTGTTACAAAAAGAAAAACTCTGGATTTATCGTTTAAAATCGCTCATGCCGGCCGGCTTAAACACAGAATTAAATTTACAGGTCTTCTTAAATCCATAGTTCATCAACTATAAGCCTGCTTAAAACTAAAAACGTAACATCTAATTACTTCCTTGCGAAATCTGAATAATGTCCAAATTTACCGGTCATCCAATGATCCAGTTGACACTATTTCTTAAGTATCATAACAATAGTTCCTTCTAGTTCCTTTTCTAAAAGATAGTACAAACAACTGCACTATCTCACTCTATGTCTATTTGTTTCTTGGTGTTTATTTCCTATTGTATCTCCTAACACTAACACTCATTAACAAGATAATCATCTTTACCAACACAATAGTTTCTATTTTGCGCCTTACAATTAACAACTTTATCGTCTATTTTTACTTTTGTTTTTGCTTCATCTCCAGTAAGAACTATAATAAAGAGTCAAGATACTATATTCCTTAACTTTTGCTTCAGTACGATATTTAAGGCACAATTTATCATTTATTTTTTATTATCATATATATACTTTTATATATTTTTTGGAAGAAGAAAAAAACTACCGTTTAAAAATGATAATGTCTGATAACATAGTCAGCACTGACGGCTACATACCAGACATTCATAACTTCGATTCAGTAGTGCAAATCTACACTATAGACTGTCCCATCTAAAATCCAAAGTTCCTTCACATTGGTGTATCGCATTGCGATAATCATTGACACAAACTTGAGAATGATCGCCATTGTAGCTTGACACCAATCAAGACATCAACATAAAACACCCATTGACTAATTGTGCAGCACGTCCAGGAAGAAGCTACGCCACTAAGCACGGCGAAACGCGTCGACGTCACAGCTCGACGCCCGCTACGCCTATACCGGCGTTCAGCCGGCTGACGGGAGAACGAGGGAACGGCTTTTTTGAAAGAACAGCTTACAAGCCGATGAACCGAGGAGACGTCCTGCGACAGACAAACTATCTGCAAGTTTGCTTCAAAGCACACATGTCATCCAGTGCCTACTGTGCAGCCTCCTCAATAACACACTGAGAGAAAAAAACATCTCGGGGAATCACCGCAATCAGTGCATCAAGGTCAGCAATGACCATCCGGACCAATTGAATCCTGCTGGTAAACTTGCTACAATATAGCCATGGATGTCGTTACAAACTAGATGAACAACAAACACAGGTCGGTAATTTTACCTATATAAGATCGGATGATCAAAGACCAAATTGCATCTATGTTAAGGTAACGAATGGAAATATAACAGCAAGCAGTATAATTGTACTGATACCTCAATATACGCTATGGACAGCAGTTCCCTATGATGCCTGATTTGTTGCCTGTCATTTAAACGATACTAACAATACTATTGTATTACCCAGGGGCGTACCTAGAACATTTGGCACCCGGGGCGGATCCAATATCTGGCACCCCCCCCCCCCCCGGTAAAATGTAAAAAACACCCCACTGTGCCCCCTGCATCCTTCAATATCTCTTTGTCACTACTGTGTACCCCCTCTCCACAACTGCACCACGGGACCCCTTTACATTTCACAGCACTCTGGACCCCTTTACATTACACTGCACTTCTGGACCCGTTTACATTACACAGCACCCTGCATCTCTGGACCCCTTACATTACACAGCACCCTGCATCACTGGACCCCTTTACATTACACAGCACCCTGCACCTCTGGACCCCTTTACATTACACATCACCTCTGGACCCCTTTACAACAGCACCTCTGGACCCCTTTACATTACACATCACCTCTGGACCCCTTTACATTACACAGCACTTCTGGACCCCCTTACATTACACACCACCCTGCACCTCTGGACCCCCTTACATTACACAGCACCCTGCACCTCTGGACCCCTTTACATTACACAGCACCCTGCACCTCTGGACCCCTTTACATTACACAGCACCCTGTATCTCTGGACCCCTTTACATTACACAGCACCCTGCATCTCTGGACCCCTTACATTACACAGCACCCTGCACCTCTGGACCCCTTTACATTACACAGCACCCTGCACCTCTGGACCCCTTTACATTACACAGCACCCTGTATCTCTGGACCCCTTTACATTACACAGCACCCTGCATCTCTGGACCCCTTACATTACACAGCACCCTGCACCTCTTTACATTAAACAGCACCCTGCACCTCTGGACCCCTTTACATTACACAGCACCCTGCACCTCTGGACCCCTTTACATTACACAGCACCCTGCATCTCTGGACCCCTTTAAATTACACAGCACCCTGAATCTCTGGACCCCTTACATTACACAGCACCCTGCAACTCTGGACCCCTTTACATTACACTGCACTTCTGGACCCCTTTACATTACACAGCACCCTGCATCTCTGGACCCCTTTAAATTACACAGCACCCTGCACCTCTGGACCCCTTTACATTACACAGCATCCTGCACCTCTGGAGCCCTTACATTACACAGCACCCTGCATCTCTGGACCCCTTACATTACACACCACCCTGCACCTCTGGACCCCTTTACATTACACTGCACCTCTGGACCCCTTTACATTGCACAGCATCCTGCACCTCTGGACCCCTTACAGAATACAGAACCCCCTCAGAATACAGAATCCCCCCTCATATACAGAACCACCCCCTACAATACAGAACCCCCCCCACAATACAGAACCCCCCCTATACAGATACCACCCGCCTACAATACAGAACACCCCCCCCCCCCAGAATACAGAACCCCCCCCCCCAGAATACAGAACCCCCCCCTATACAGATACCACCCCCCTACAATACAGAACTCCCCCCACACAATACAGAACCCCCCCACAATACAGAACCCCCCCTATAAAGATACCACCCGCCTACAATACAGAACACCCCCCCCCCCCCAGAATACAGAACCCCCCCTATACAGATACCACCCCCTACAATACAGAACTCCCCCCACACAATACAGAACCCCCCAGAATACAGAACCCCCCTCATATACAGAACCCCCCTCCCCATACAGATACCACCCCCTACAATACAGAACACCCCCCCCCCCAC
Source organism: Rana temporaria (assembly GCF_905171775.1). NCBI lineage: Eukaryota > Metazoa > Chordata > Amphibia > Anura > Ranidae > Rana > Rana temporaria. The sequence continues at coordinate 184,627,631 of NC_053489.1, forward strand.
AATACAGAACCCCTCTCATATACAGAAACCACCCCTACAATACAGAACATCCCCCCCCCACAATACAGAACCACCCCAGAATACAGAATCCCCCCTCATATACAGAACCACCCCCTACAATACAGAACACCCCCCCCCCCCTCAGAATACAGAACCCCCTATACAGATACCACCCCCTATAATACAGAACACCCCCCCCCCACAATACAGAACCCCCCCAGAATACAGAACCCCCCCTATACAGATACCACCCCCTATAATACAGAACACCCCCCCCCACAATACAGAACCCCCCCAGAATACAGAACCCCCCCTATACAGATACCACCCCCCTACAATACAGAACTCCACCTCCTACAATACAGAACACCCCCCCCCCCACAATACAGAACCCCCCCCAGATATACAGAACCCCCCCCTACAATACAGAACATCCCCCCCCCCAATACATACAGAACCCCCCCAGAATACAGAACCCCCCCTCATGTACAGCACACCCCCCCCCTCATATACAGAACACCCCCCCCCACAATACAGAACCCCCCCAGATATACAGAACCCCCCCAGATATACAGAACCCCCCCTCCTATACAGATACCACCCCCTACAATACAGAACATCCCCCCCCCCCAATACATACAGAACCCCCCCCCCAGAATACAGAACCCCCCCTCATGTACAGCACACCCCCCCCCTCATATACAGAACACCCCCCCCCCCTTACAATAGTGCACACACCCCCCTTGCCTTCAGACCCATAATGCCGTCAGACAGATGATCATCAGCGCGCCGCGTGTTACACTGTCTACACACACAGGCAGCACAGCACAGGGGGAGGCGGCTGCAGCTTCACGCTCCTCGGCTGTGTGACTGTCAGTGTCAGACAGTCACAGCCGTATCTATCAGAGCCGCGGGCGCTGCGCTGCCACAGAGAAAGGGATAATTGCGGTCCCGGGTATGGGTACGGCTCGCACGAGTCACACCCCCCCCCTGAAAAGCCACGCTTCAGCTGTGTCTAGCGCTGCCTCCCTGTTACCGTGCGACGCGCCATCATCATGCCGCACGCTAAGTAGTCCTCTTCATTCGCGGAGGGGGTTGCGTTGGCCTGACACCCCCCCAGTGTGTGGCACCCGGTGCGGCCCGCCCCCTCCGCCCCATGCTTAGTACGCCTCTGGTATTACCAGAAATCAATTTACAAACGAAAATCCAACGGATACTCCTAGCAATACTTATAAGATCTTCTTGCTTGATCAACCAATATTGATACTGGTTATTTAATTTATACCAAGTATACCAACAAAGTATCATTGTCATTTTTTATTTACATGATACTAATACAGCCAGAACTTTCAACAGCTATCCAGTATCAAATCCATCATTTTTTGGCTTAAAACTATTTATGGACTTTCATCAAATTTGTAAATAACATTGTACTATATTTTCAAACAATTCTGGGTATTGACAAACACAAGGTACACCACACACTTCCCCCCTCTCCCTATCTCCCTAACCACAGGTTCACCCACCAGGTAATGCATCAATTCGACATTATAGTGTCATTAACGTGGTGAGACCTTTTTGGCTTCCCACATATGATCACCTAATATATAGTCCCCATGATTCATGACCGGGCTATTTAAAAATTGTCACACTCCTATGATGCATGTTACTGATGTGTGAACTTTCAGCGTGCGCAGACGGGCGCCGTTAATTGTAGTCTTTGTTAGTCTTGTCTGTCTTGTTACATGTGTACAGGAACTTTAAATACCAATTAGATTTTATATCTGATAACTTTTTAATTGCACGAATAGTGCTAAATAAATCTAATATTTTGATATATTTCTAATCAAGTCTCATGGTCAATTACTGCTACTAACAGTAACCCTCTTATCTAAATTCTATAGTTTTTCCTTAAACTAATTCCCATCCCCCAACTCATCCATTTCATTTATTTATATCACCAGGCAACTGCTATAAGGAAAAAAAAAAAAATAGTAAGGAAACGTTCCAACCACCATTGTTTCCTCAGTAACATTGTTATGCAGGTCTTACGCCGACAGTTTGCTTTTTGTTCAAGAAACAAAAAAACTATTTCTAGGAGGATCATTGGTCAAAAATCAAACCAGGGATGACATTTTCACAGTGTATGGTCAGCTTTAGCCTCCTGATTGCATGCAGCTGCTGTTTTGCTGAAATTTTCCAGCAGAGTCAGTGGTCAAAAGTCATGCCAAGGATGACATTCGCACAGTGTTTAGCCTCCCGATTGTGGCTCTGCAACCCCTCTCATCTACATGCACAAACTTATACAGAGGAATTCAGTTAAATGACACACTTCTGCTGGTAGTTGCGGGGGTTCCGCGGTCCGGATGTTTTTTTTTTTTTTTTGTTAATTTAACTCTTGTGCTGTTCTTTAACTGTTCTTGTACTCACATGTTTCATGTTCCTAGTGGCCCGCATTCTCCCTCGGCATGAAATATCTCTTTATAAAAATCTCTTCTGGCCGTTTCCATTTTGCTTGTGGGCAGCGTGAAGCGCCACAAGCAAATGCTTCCGGGATGCGGTGAATCCCGCGAGATTTCGTGAGTCTGCCTTATGACTCGTCTCTTGGGAAGCATGACGCTGTGCTCCCAGGCGACATTGCGATCTAGTCCCAGAAAACACTGGGGCGCTTGGAAACAAAATGACACGCCCACTCCTGCGGGAGAGATACCCAGAAGTGCCTGGTATTGTCTTGCTGAATCAAGGTATTGGAATCATTTTAAAAATGAGCGATAGCGGAATTAACGTAGTTATTGTGTCGTCTTAATAAGCTGAAGTTTCTATTGAGGGTGAACTTCTGCTTTAAGAACTACCTGATCCTAATTAGACATTTGCACCAGTGTCAGGAACATTAATGCCACTATAAGGCTTCATTTCCACTGGCGTTTTTACAGCCACTGTTGTTAGGCTTTTTTACAGCTTAAAAACGCCTGTCCATGTTTATTTTGTAAAAAAAAAAAAAAAAAAAAAACGCGTTTTCGCGCGTTTGAGCGTTTAACGTCTGGCGTTTTTACAGCTCTACTCTGGAGCTTCAGAACGCCCTGGTCCTGCGTTTTTTTTACAGCTCAAAAACGCCTATGCCATTTGCCATAGAATAACATGGACAGGCGTTTTTAAGCTGTAAAAAACGCTCAGAAAAGTGGCTGTAAAAACGCCAGTGGAAATGAAGCCTAAGAATCTGATTCTTAAACAATTACCAACAGTTTGCAGGTGAGGAAACTGGCAGTGCTCATCACCAGCTCTGGGCTGGCGTACCAAGGTATGCCATTCATCAGAGTGGGGCATGTTGCAATGTCCATATTTGGGAAATGACTGGTCACGAGGTAGGTGGAATTGAGACATTTGTTCTCCATCAGGGATGCCTTTCTTTTGACTGATAGCACATAGTAGTGGGCAGTTTTAAAAGCTACTATTGGTCTGTATAGCAGTCATGGATTCACTGGACACTTCTGTATGTCAATCAAAAGTAAAGTCAACCCGACAAGGAACTATTTTCTTAGGTCCCCCATCAGGCTCTGGCCACCCCTAATGCATAACTTATCACCATGTGCTTATCGGTGTGCCAGGCGTAGTGGGCAGGGAGGAAGTGCACTGAGGCATTACTGTCCAGTATAGACACTCCAACCTCAGCACGAGCACCGACATATTCACGTACATGTCTCTGACAGGTATATGAATCGGGTACAAACACTGCCACTTTCGGTGCAGCACCCTGACAAAAAAAAATCTAAAGGGTGTCTACCCCCCAATGACTTCACCATAAAGACTTTAAGCCAGCCTTTCAAGTTTAACAGGTTTTCTGCAGTGCTCAGCAGGCAGCACAAACAATGATCCCCTCAAGTCTAAAAGCAGCATATTGGCAGCTTTTCAGCTGAAACAAACTTTCCTGCCCCATGGTTATTCAATAAGATGCTGTTCAGAGGGCTAGAAGATAAAATTGGGGAGAGCATCAGTGCATTTACAGCTCTCAGACTTGCTTTTGTTTGTACCATATTCCTTATTTACCTTGTGATAGTTGGAAGTGGCTGAGCTGGGACTTGGATGAACTGCACAGAGCTTGTGAGTGGCAGAGACACATTACAGGCAGATACACACTCCACATTAATAGTTGAGAAACTAAAAAAAAAGGAATAAAATAAGTACAGATCAAATAAAACACATTAAAACCACAGTGTTTACATTAAAGTGGTTCCAACGTCAGAAGGTTTCTTATCTAATACTTACACAAGCCCCATCTCGATCAAGCGATGTTGCACGAGAGTCTCGGCTGTTTGGGACTCTCCCTCCTCATTGGCTGAGACATCAGTGGGGTGCCACTGGCTCCCGCTGCTGGTAATCAAAGTCAGTGAGCCAATGAGGAAAGAGGGGGACTGTGTGTCTGAATGGACACACAGAGCAGCAGCTTGGCTTGAGTGCCCAAATAGGAAGCCGCTTGCTGTGGGGGCAGGAGGGCCGGCAAGGGACCCGAGAAGAGGAGGATTCGAGATGCTCTGTGCAAAACCACTGCACAGAACATGTAAGCAGAACGTGTCCCCCCCCCCCCATTTAAAAATAACAGAGAGGAGTTTAGTATCACTTTAATTTAAATCAGGGTGTGGACAAGAGACCAGAAAACACACACACAAAAAAAAAAAAAAAAACACAGGCAAAGGGAGGTCAAATCCACCTTATTCAGAGCAGTGCACAGTGGTTGATATTACCTGACTTTGGCTGCCAAAATCTCTTCCTGTGGAATTCCTTCCACTGCGCCTGTCACAGCTGTAATGATCTCAATGTTCACGTTCGATGGTACCTTTAAACACATTACATTTTCTGCAGCACAGTTCCCTGTACATGTAGTATTGGGTAGCACATCTAGACAAAAATCAGATCGCTTGGTTAATTTACACCACCTATCCCCCTATATCATACTATATTTTAAAACAAATATAACCATAAATAGCAAATAGTTAAGTAATAAATTCATTAATTTATAAGTGCAGCATAATTGGACAGTGGAGATGAAGCCCATAGCAACCAAAGAAAGAAAGAAAGAAAGGGTTCTAGTCATTACCAATCAACAACTGTCTCCTCCTTGTCAGTGTGCACATACCTATAGATCATGGGTCTTCAAACTACGGCCTTCCAGTTGTTCAGGAACTACAATTCCCATCATGCCTAGTCATGTCTGTGAATGTCAGTGTGTTACAATGACTCATGGGATGTGTAGTTCTACAACAGCTGGAGGGCCGTAGTTTGAGGATCCCTGCTATAGATAGTGCACATGCATTAACAAATTTTTCTCAGCCACATTGCATAACTGGAGACCACTACAAAATCGCATAAAGCCCCTATCTGCAGAAAGGAAAAATTCTCTTTTGCAGTGGGGCTACCCCTGCACTGCAGTGTTAAATGCTCATTTATGTCCAGGGGGCCACAAAAAGTAGTTTCACTTACCTGATCCTCTGCTCCCTTCAACTACCAGAGCTCTACTCTACTCCCCTATGCTCAAGCAGTGGACTGTTCCTCTGAGATGGGCTCTGCATTGAACTTGATGGACCTGGACATGTCACTACTGGAACATAGGGAAGAAGAAGCTGTGGGGTCTTACAGCCTGTGGGCATCAAGGATCGGACCTTTTCCCTTTCCATGGAGTTCAAATTTTGAACTAATAAATTGATTTTCTTTTCTATGGCAAGCCTACATTAGACTGAGTACACCAGCTTTACAAAAAAATAAATAAAAAATATATGCCAATATCACTCAATGAAAGGATTATTTTTTTAACACTATCAAAAAAACAACTTTGATCTTGCATTACATTTATGGATAATTAACTAGAAATACTTTCCAGCATTAGGAAATACTAAAATGCTTTCAATATAAAAAGAGCAAAACACACAGGGTTTCATTTGTAAAAACTTTCTAATGCCAAATGCCGACATCCAGTGGCGGCTGGTGTAAATTTTTTTTTTTTGGGGAGGGGGGCGACAAACACAATGCCACCCCCCCGTCGGTGGGTCAGTAGCACTCACCCCCATCACCGGCAGCTTCCCCCTGCTCGGCGGCCTCCCATTCTTCTGCTCTCCATCACCAGCGTCTTCCCATTCTCCTGCTTTCCACAATGGTGGCTTCCGTTTCCTCCCTCCTCCTCGGCGGCCAATCTGAAGTCTTCTCTTTTCGGCCAATCGGAAAACGGGTCTCACACCCGCTTCCGATTGCCTGGATTGAGGATCAGTGTTTTTACAGCGAATATTCATTTACTTTTTAACACACCTGGGTGGGCTCTGGTCGCATGCTCTGCGAACCGAGCCCACCCTATTTTGAAGCCTATTAGAGCCTCCAAAAAAAAAAAAAAAAAAGGGGGCCGGATGCATTAATAGGGGGTGGCTACTGTGGCCATAGATAGATTCATGCTATGCATGAATCTATCCATTATGCATATAGGGGAGTCACCTGGAGAGAGGGGGCGGTGCCCGGGTGCCCCTAATGGATGGACAGCCACCGCCAAATAAAACCCAGCTGACACTCGGCCAGTGTGTATGGAAGCCATTCGGCCGAATTCTGTTGGACGAGCCTGCTGAAAAACCAGCAGCCGACTGATAGCTCAGCAGGGGAGGTCGCTGTACCAACATTGGATTGTTAGTACATCGGCTTTGACCTGAGCTGTCAGTTTTTTTTTCCATTCAACCTGCTAGAATGAAGGAAAATAAATAAATAGTGTGAACTAGGCTTTACTTTAGATCATATATAATGCTTTTAAGGGAAAACAATTAGGAAACTTTAAATCGAAACTGATACAAACAAAGCAGCAGATTACATAATGAAATATTTTTGTGAAAAAAATAATAATATATAAATAGATTCACAATAGTTCCACAATACTCACATATTATAGATACCCATTCACTAGGGTCGCCGACATTTGAGTTTCCTCTCATGGCAATGTAATTGACTGTAACCAGTGATTGCAGGAACTGTAGTGTTTTCTCCCTGCAATAAAGACACTTCATTCAATTAATGACACTTGAAGCTTTTACATACTTCTAAATTTTGGTACATGACTAGTGTAACTCTGGGCTGTACAAATCAAGCTACTACATTTTAACCCTGCCTCGGTGCTTCCAGGCTCCAGCTGTCACCAGCCCTGGAGCGCACACTACTCCAATCCGATTAGGCTATAGCACACGCTGCCGCTGTACAGGACAGGCCGGGAGGGAGAGTGGCCTCTACTAAAGGAGGTGACATGGCGGGGTCACATGACTTCGTATAGGAATCACGTATAGGCAGAGGCTCAGAGAGGGAGAGACAGATAGATCACTGATCATAGAGGCGGCGGTGTGTATGGGATGTGTGCTTCTGTTCCTTTGGGACACAGTCCTCCAGTGCTGCGCTGCCCCTCTGACACCATTTACTTACGGACAGGGTGGATGACACCTGTGTTAGTTACATGCTGCAGACAGAGGCACCCCCTGCATACAGTCACCCTTGCACTGAAAACCTACATAGCGCGGAAACTGGTGGGAGACAGAGTAGGGAAACCAGTGGCCTGGGCGCCCTAGGTCGCAGTGAGCCCTAGGTGGCTGCCTAGCTGTAGCATCGGCCCTGTCACTGAGTACACCAGAGTGAGAGCAATAGTGCTAGGGCCATTATTCACAGTTAACTCCAAACAGATGACCCATAAAGGCTTTTAAATCCTCGCCTATAGACAATTTTCATTAAATTACATTTTTGCCAAAATGAGGCAGTATATTGGCTTTTGCAATTATATCATGTAACATAAACAAATTGCACATACCATCATTTTATTTTTCAGGGTCCCCGATTTAAGAAAATTATATAATATTAGGGGGTTTAACTAATACTCAGGCCTAAAATGTGCATTTTTACATGTGTACAAAAAAAAAAAGAAGAACTGTAAAAAAATGGCACTGGCAGTGAAATCCTAAATTATTCATAGCAACTTATTTGTTACTTTATCATCTCATGGTTGAACAGGATGGACGTTTTATGGTTGAACTGGATGGACTTTTTTCAACCCAACAATGTAACTACGTCTAATTTTTTGCTAAAAAATGTATGTAAAAAAATAAAAAAATAAATGCTTTTTAAATAGGAGAGTAAGGAGATTAAAAACAGAGAGAGAGACAATCATTTCACTAGAGCGGAAGTGAGGAAAAATTTACAATGGACACAAGCAAATAAAAATCTTTACAAAACAAGACGCACAGCAATTTTTTTCTTGCAATACTGTTCAATGCCTATTTAATACTTTACAGTATTGTTTGCAGGGGAATACAGTTGTAAAGTTGTAGTACAATTGAAAAGCAATCTCACACCTCAGCTGAGTGCAGCTTTCACTGACAACTTTAAAGAGGCATCCAGAAAATAGATTTTGTCCAAATAAGACAGGTGTCGATGTAGCTGTGGAACACAAACCTTCCCCAACTGAAAAAAAAAATCAAAGTTATTTGTAATAAAAACTGCTAATACAGTATAGTTTTATATAAAAGAAAACCTGAACTCAGAACAAATAAACTCTTTGGTAAACAACCTCTCTGCAACAACAATGGAGACGTTTTTTTTTTTCAAAGTGCAACTAAACCCAGGACCCTGCATTCCCCAAATCTGGTCTCCCACTTCTATAAGTGTCTGGTTAAAACTTTTAGGAGGAGTTTTCATTCTTCCCCGATTGTCCTATGAGGCTGCAGGACCTCCCTGACACTCTGTCTGTAAAGTGCAGATTGGCCCTGTGTTAAATCACATGCACTCTCCCAAGCAAAAAAAAAAAAAAAAAAACTTGCAAGTGTAGAGTGCCCCCAAGGTTCTGTTCTATCAGGAGATGGTTTAGGGACAGTGGAAGAAGGGGAGGATCAGAGAAGACAGGATCAAACAGCCTTTTTACACAATGTAGAGGTTTAACTCCTTAGGTTCCACAGTGAATATAACAAGCATGCTTTACTGCATATACAGATTGGTTTTACTGCTGTGGGTTTAGTAACACTAAGGAACTCTATGATTTCAGTTCCCGAGATTGTGTCCCTTCCCTCAGCATTCCTCTTGCCTTTGCTTGTCTCAGGAAGTGTTCATAGCCGAGAAAAGCTGCAGCTATGAACCAACTGTCTCCTTTAAAGCTGTTGTCAGATCAGCCATGGCAGGAGGAGAAGGGGCAGGCCAGTACTCATAACTATGGTATAGAAAACACTACGGTTAGAAAGTACATGTAGTATTTTGTTCTGTGTTTCCAAGTGCTTTCTAATTGTAGTTATGAATACTGGCCTGCCCCCTCTCCTCTTGCAATGGCAGATCCAACAACAGCTTTGAAGGAGACAGTTGGTTCATAGCTACAGCTTGGTACATGTAGCACTTTGACACATAGGGGACAGTAAAACAAAAATTCTAAATGATAGATCTTCTTTAAGCTGTAGGAGGTTTTATCCCTTTTTATTCATTTTGTAAAAATACACCACAGTTTACCAGGCTTCCAGACGTTCAGGGTCCTTTTAGTGAAAGGAGTACTTCCATTAGCAACTATGACTGGCTTTCCAACTTGGTAACCTGCAAGAGAAAGAAATAAACTTGGCAGATATACCGGTAATGTGTTTAGATGGCAAGGTTGCAACATCCCATCTTTTTTTTTTTAGAGAGATTCCCAAAACTTTGACATTTTTTTCTCAGCTTTATAACCACGAAATCCTAATTAAAAAAAAAAAAAGAAAGGAAACTCCATATTTATAAAATGCTTATATTGTGTACTTTGTGAATGTAATACCTAGCAAGTAACTGGTGAATGTTTAAAGTACTAAATGGCAAAACAAAGGGCCAGATCCACAAAAGGGATACGCCGGCGTATCTACTGATACGCCGTCGTATCCCTGTTTCTATCTATGCGACTGATTCACAGAATCAGTTTCACATAGATATTCCTAAGATCCGGCAGGTGTAATAGTTTTACACTGTCGGATCTTAGGATGCAGTACCACGGCCGCCGCTGGGGGCATTTCTCGTCGAAATTCCGCTTCGGGTATGCAAATTAGTACTTACGGAGATCCACAAAGCGGTTTCCCTTCGTGAAGTCTCCGTAAATTGTTAGTTTGCAAACGCAAAGATAGGGTACCTTTTACAAAGTGTAAAGTTAGTACACCTTGTAAAAGTATACCCTTCTTTCTCGCGACGCTGTCAAATTTTTTTTTTTTCCCGCCGCATCTTTTTTTTCCCTGACGCAACTTTTTTTACCCAGCGCGATTGACAAAACTCGGCGCAACGGAACTTCGCGCAAAGCACGTCGGGAAAATCGTGTCGGGAGCATGCGCAGTACGTCTCGCCCCATTAGATTGGGCACGCCTTGCGCCGGATGGATTTAAGTTACACCGCTGAAAATTTCTAGGTAAGTGCTTTGTGGATCGGGCACTTAGGTAGAGATTTTGCGGCGGTGTAACTTAAATAGGAAAAGTTAAGTTACGGCCGCTCGTTGTGGATCTGGCCCAAAATACTTTGAGGGATAGTTCACCTTTACCACAAAAACTGCCTATGCAGATAAAGGGCATCTGTAGACAAAAACAAAGGGCCAGATTCACAAAAGAGATACGACGGCGTATCTCCTGATACGCTGTCGTATCTCTGTTTCTATCTATGCGACTGATTCATAGATATTCCTAAGATCCGACAGGTGTAATTGTTTTACACTGTCGGATCTTAGGATGCAGTACCGTGGCCGCCGCTGGTGGGAGTTTGCGTCGTAAACCAGCGTCGGGTATGCAAATTAGGAGTTACGGCGGATCCACGACGGATTTTCGCGTTCGCTACGTCGCCGCTAGTCTAGTTTCCCGTCGCAAAGTTAGTCGTTTTTTTTGGTGCCCTAACTTTAGTCAGCAAGTGTATTGCTGTCTAAAGTATGGCCGTCGTTCCCGCGTCGAAATTCAAAATTTAACTTCGTTTGCGTAAGCCGTCCGGGAATACGGAAGTACGCTACGCGCGTCGCCGTTCGAAAAAAAGTACGTCACTTCGCGCAAAGCACGGCGGGAGTTAGGAAACGGAGCATGTGCAGTAGGTCCGGCGCGGGCGCGCGCCTAATTTAAATGTTAGCCGGCCATTCGATTTGGCCCGCCTTGCGCCGGACGCATTTACGATACACCGCCGCAAGTTTCCAGGTAAGTGCTTTGTGGATCGAGCACTAAACCTGAAAACTTACGGCGGTGTAACTTAAATGGCTTAAGTTTCCAAAGGCGCAATTGTACGTGAATCTGGCCCAAACTGTGCAGCTCTGACTAAAGTTGCATAAAGCCCTATAGGTGTAGGCCATTTACATACCTTATGAAACCTGACTGGAATACTCCTGCAATGTTGCTAGGTACTCCCATGACGTTGCTAAGTGAGGCCTAGTCATCACTGCTCACCTCCACCATCATATGAGCTCTAAAGGGCTGAGCTCAGAGCTACTGCATCAGGGGAGAGAGAGAGAGTATGCGAGGGGGTTTGAATCAGAGAAAGAGCTCACTCCTGTGATGGTGGAGGTGGGCAGTGATGACTAGGCCTCAATTGGCAACATCCTGGGAGCATTCCAGTCATGTGTTGGGTGGTTTGTAAATTACCTACACCTATAGCAAGGGTATTATTCATCTTTAGTCAGAGCTGCACAGTTTGTTTTAATCTACAAACATCCCATAGGCATCTACATAGGCAGTTTTTTTTTGTGTATAGGTGAACTATCCTTTTAACTGGATATAAAAAAAAAGCAGAAAGTCATTACACTTTCCCACATGGTCAGCCTCGAACACCAGGTACAGTATTATTCATGACAATAGGGTACAGCAAGTGTATAGGCTTCTGCACTGCCGACATGTGCTTGCCAGAACTGGGGAAGGTGAGCACTGTAGAAAGATGCACCCCTCTCAAAGCTCTAAGGCCCCATTCACACCTGAGCATAGCGTTTTCAGGCAGAAAGTCACACGATTTTACCGCAATTTTTGCAGCGGTTTTTACCACGATTTTGAACAGGTCAAAATCGCAAAAGGCAATTTGAAGCTTCTGGCTTCAGGCGTTTTGGAGTGGAGATGTGAACCATCTCCATAGAGAATAATTGTTTTTTTTTTTCCCCCTCCAGTGTTTTGTAGTTTCAGGCTTCAAGCTACAAAACGCTCAGGTGTGAATGTGGTCTCAATCCGATGACAGGGCCAGGGATCTTCAGCACCCGTAGTGACATTACTGCTCTAATACCATACTTTGTAATAATGAAACGGGTAAAGCAAATGTCATAAAATATGCCCCACCGATCTCTTTGTGTACAGTACATATACAGTAAACAGCTAAGACTAGACTGACTAGTTATCCACAGCTGAAAAAAAAAAAAAAAAAAGCAAAGGCTTGGTAGAAAAATTCTCACATTATAGAATATGAAACTATATAATACTGTATATTGTAAAATGTGACAAAGTGTGTTTATTTCTTTGAGAACATTTTACCTGGGTTGCCAGAGAGAACAGTTGATGTGCTATTGCTGGTGAGAAATGTAGCTGTAAATTGCTGTGATAACTTTGCTGTGGAAAGAAAATTGGAAAAAACAAAAAAACTTAATACTACCCTGGCTAACATAATCATAACTTCTTACATTTTTAAACCTGAAGTCACAAGTTTCCCCTTAATCCATCCACGCTACTATAGAGATACCATGATACCAGGCTTCCCTTGCAGGAGAAATACATCTTATCAAGGGTATCGAAGGGGAGTTGCATCTAAGGTGAGGTACCTGCAGACATTAGAGAAGGTTTCCCTCGCTAGAAGTTTTCAATCGGATTGGGAAATGTTTAAAATGTTTCGGGCTCTTCTATGACCCTGGCAATTGTTACCGTTTCCCTTGTGATAACCGGTCCTTGCAGCATTATGGTGGTTATGACTAAGGCCTCATAGGCTAAACCGCGTCAACTGATTTTACCTGCTTTTATACACTGTGGCTTTTCAATAAAATGAAGATTCTTTAAGAGTAACAACCGGTGTGCAGATCATCCTTCCTACATCATTTTACTCATCCAGCGACTGGATCGAGCACCCGGGAGCTCTGCCATCAATGTGTTGTATGGGTAAGTAGCACTGATTTTTGTGTTCAAGTCTATGCTTTCTACCCTGTAAAAGAAAAGATGCCTATACTTACCTATTCTAAAGTCGCTCCAATTCAGTCCACACCGAAGCACTGGCTTTAGTGTGGAGGAAGGACAGCTGACAATGGATGTGCCATAGTAAGCCTACGGGTGATGTGATTGCCCAGGCTCTGCAGACATTGTCGCTGCTCTCTCTACAATGGCTTGGCTGCTGGAGAGATTATGGGACCAGACCGGAGAGACTTCAGAATAGGCAAGTACAGACATCTTTCCTTTTACAGTGTATATACAATAGGCTTAGAATGGGGGTGAAAGTAGATTTATATTGTGATAAGAGTGGCGCTGGTCCGCACATCAACCCCCAATATCCTCCATATAAAGGTCAAATAATCCAAAAAAATATATATATCAAATATTACATATATAATAAACAAATTATGTGCAAAATATGAATAAAGTGCTAGTGCATTCAAAAGTGCAATCCGATACAAAAGTGCTTATATGATAATCCATAAAAATGCTCCAAAAAACAAAAATAAATGGGACGAATAATGTGTAAAGTTCAAAAAATATTTCAAACTTCTAAAACGTCCTTGCATATAAATGCCCAAGTGCTCCACACAGTGTGAATCCTTTACTGCTCTCACTAAAATGGACCGATATGCTGGTAAGATTATAGACCAGCAAACAAACCACAGTCTTTACAAATGATCACCAACTCCCCTTCATCACATATTTATGGTCAGGTTCCCCTTTCCAAGATCACAGCATACAATGTGGGAAAATAAAGAGGAGGAAGGAGGCTCCCATAACGTAAAAAAACGTCTAACAGGCTTGTTAAAAGAATGCATATATTCCACTCACATTTGCAGAGTGCCTACCCGGCACTGGGGAGTAACATGCTCAGCTGTTAAGAGCCGTTCACTTCTGGACCTGTCATACGCCATGAGTGTGAGCCGGCATACGCAATGTCATCAGCATCCTCGCCCCCGCCCTACGTATGTTTCTTAATTTGACGTCTTCAAGGAGCCACTCTTTGAAGACGTTAGTGGTGGAGCACATGGGCATTTATATGCAAAGACGTTTTGGATCTCACTTCACAAGTTTGAAATATTTTTTGAACTTTTTACACAGTATTCATCCATTTTTAATTTTTTTTGAGAATTTGTATGGATTATTATATAAGCACGTTAGTAACATTGCACAATTGTATTAAATTACACTTTTGAATGCACTAGCACTTTCATATTCTACATATCATTTTTTTATCATATATGTGATATTAGATATAGATAGATAGATAGAGATATTATATTGTGGCAGAGCAAGGCTCTGTCCCTATAGAAATGGTGTTGAAATGGACACAGAGTCTGCATATAGCCAGATTAAAGAGCTACAGAGCGTAGATTTGAAACAGATCTTCCTATTTCTGGAAGGGGCTCTTTAGTTTGGAGATTCTTCAGAGATATGGGTGGGACAGGATCTCCAACCCTGTGTCCAGATCTTATAGACAGCCTGCAGGGTGTGTGCCCAGGTGCACACAGCTCATATAATGAAGGGCTGGGGAGACCAGAAATGAGAGGAAGGTGGAGTTGGAGTGGCTGCTAGTAAGTGTCTCTGTGTGAAGATATATGCTGTGTGCATGAAGAAGTTCAAAGCTGTGTGCGCCCAAGGAGCCTAAAGCTGTGTGCATTAAGGGACTTCAAGCTGTGTGCGTTTAAGAAGCCCAAAGCTGTGTGTGTCCAAGACTGCGAGACTGGAAGATCTGGTGGTTTAAGATACCAGTACCTATAGCAGCAGTGCTGTTGAAGAGTAGCCAGGTGGGCTGGTATTTTCAGTTATCTCTGAACATCGTTTAAACCCCTGCGTGGAATTCCTGAGTGGACTTTTGTTTTTTTCTCATTTAATAAACGTGGGCTACCAGGCCCTTAATGATATATACAAAATATGATGATGTTACCTCCCTTGAGATTTTCATGTCAGAACTTAATTGTAACGAACGTAATATCAAACTAACCTTCACACATGATAAAGAATCCATCACTTTCTTGGACCTCAAGATAAGTGTTGGTGATCAGACTCTGACAACTAAGACATTTCGGAAAGATACAGCGGCGAATACTTTATTGAGGGCGGATAGCTATCATCCAAAGAAACTGAAAGACGGGATACCCATAGGCTAATTTCTTCGAATTAAAAGAAATTGCTCTAACCCCAAGGACTACAGAGATGAGTGACACTCTTTATCTCAGATTTAGAGAAAGAGGCTACTCTCATAGACAACTCCGCAGAGCAAAAAGTAAAGCAGGGAACCGTGATCGTACGGGTAATTACCCAATTTGATACACAGTGGGAGTCCGTGAGAACGATCCTAAAAAACACTGGGCTGTATTAACCAATACCCCAGGTCTGGCCAAAATAGTCGGACCAGCTCCACTTATGACGGCCAAAAGAGCAAAAAACCTTGGAGACATTATGGTACATTCTGAGTTCACGAGATCAGTGGAAGGGAACTGGCTTTCAAACTTTTCAAGAAGCAAGGGCATGTTCCCTTGTGGACATTGTCAGCTCTGCCCATACGTGGATAGAACCGATACTTTCCACGACTCTAAGAATGAACATAGTTACAAAATTAAAGATTTGGTCAACTGTGCTTCGTCTAGAGTTATATACATGTTAACCTGCCCCTGCGACAAGATGTATATTGGTAAAACCAAACGTCAGCTCAGAGTAAGACTTGGAGAACATATGCAGGAAATAAAGGAAAAGCATCCTGAAAGACCTCTAGCTAAACATTTTGCACTTTTTCATGATGATAAACTGAACGGTATATATTCTCTCAATCTCCCCCTAAGAAGAGTGGACTTTGATCAAATTCTCCTTCAGAAGGAGAAAATGTGGATATATCGCCTCAATTCTCTCATTCCACAAGGGTTAAATAATGAACTCAATCTACAACCCTTTTTACCAAATCGGATTTGTTTTGATCTGATTGATCAATTAATATATATTCCTCCCCAAATATGTCCTCCGAGTATATCTCTAACTCTGGAATGATATTTATGTAAAGATATGTCACTATTTGGGCAATTATGTAGTCCAGTTAGGTATGTGGCAATACGTCTAGAACACACCCACCCTAATTGCATATGCAACTTTTACTATTTAGTAATAGAGGTATTGCTCAATGCCCTTTGGAGCCTGCATGCCCTTAAGTCTATCATCTATTTGACTTATTCCTGGTTCATTTCATTCTAAGTAAATTAATGCCCAGATGTCATTATCTACTGTATACCTGGAACCCGATTCCTCTTTTGAATTTTGATTTTTGTAATTGTTGGACTTTTTGATCTTTAATCTAAATCTTTTTTTAAATGATATACATATATATGACCTATTTTAGTCAATGTAGATAATAGCTGTATGTCTGACTCGTCTGGTCTCTGTATCTGTAGTTTTTGTCTGTCTTATTTGTTATTTCTTCCTCCACTGCACTATTCTTCTTTTCATTGCATAGATATTTTCTCAAAGATACCTACTAGTAAGAGTATTGATACACTGATAGATAGATATTTCTATATGTGATACCTTATTCTATTACTCAAATTCGGATGATGTTATTGGAGAAGTCGTTATCCTGGAGCGAGCACCTGTGCTAAACATACACATTCTTTCTAATTTCTTTTCTCTAATTAAAATCAATCAAGAAGGCTTTCAGGGAAGCACACTATAAAGAGGGAATCCCTGTACCCAGTCACTACATCCAGATGAAGCAACGCATTACCCTGCGAAACTAGTCAACGTCATATCCGGCTGTCACGCAACATCACGCTTGCACGATTCCTCCATAGAGACGCCGAGCCCCAAGGAGACGAAACCACTAGATGCTTTATAGACGGAGACAAGTAATGGAGTGGTCTCCCACAGAGTAAGCCATCCGTGTCTTGATTCGGGATTAACAACCTTGCTGTTTGACCCGTTTTGGACTGGCTTTGATCATCTCATCCATCCACTCTGCAGCATATCAGCTATTAGCCGCCCTGTCGGTTTACACATATGGAGCACATCCGCAATCATTGAATTGTGCTATAGACAATACATGGTCATGAACTTCCATATGATACTAATCACTGGAAGCAACACGACTCTCAATGGGTGAAATGTCCGGAATACTTCAGGAGTGATAACGTACTATCCATGAGACTGTGTCTTATTTGAAGTATTGTTTGCTGATCAACTTGCTGCACTCGTAGGAGTTTGATGACACCAGCCTAGGAAATAGAATCAATGCTAATTACTGTAACTGGTTCTCTTTTTTCCACGGATCCCCATGAAAAATTATTTCAGATATTCTGCAAATGCAATTTGGAACTTACATAGTACATCATTTTTAGTTCCCCTCCATGGCTGCAGTCAAATACTGTCTTCTCTTACCTTATTTTCCTCCTTATCTGTAGTGGCTCGAGCCTCCAGGAGGTCAGGGAGGTTACCTTATCTCTTCACTATACAGCTTTGCTGTTTTTTCGGGATTTCCCGCAGCAAGAGATAGACATCCTCCCTTAGCCACCTGACGTCCGGACTGTCTTTAACTGTTTTATGTCATGTTCATTGTCCTTTACGTGTATGTCTCTGTGATGACCTGCCACACGCCTCTATTGGCTCAGGCTTCACAGCATTGTTTTTAAGACCCTCATTATATATATCCTTTCACCTACCATGTTTTGTTTAATAAAATATTTATATTTTTGATAACTTCCTTAGTCAGTGTGTTCCTAATAGTCCCTCTTGTTTTCAATCACCTTGATTCGAATATTTTGTGTATGTGCAGTTAGGGATTGAACCACATTCATGGTATCCATCAATAGCCTCTGTTTTTCTACTTTACCTTAATGATATATGCCTGTTTGGTGTGGACTCACTACAAGAAAACGCATCTGCCACGAGAGCTAACAATCCCCTATGTCACTAATATATATATATATATATATATATATATATATATATATATATATATATTTTTTTTTTTATTATTTGCACTTTATATTAAGGATATTGGGGGTTAAAGCGCGGACCAGCACCACTCTTATTACAATATAGGTTTTGTTTCTTGTCATTTGCAATAACTAAAGTAGCAGCTGTCCATTAGGGCACATATCTGCGACACCGTTATTGTAAAATATTGGAAGTAGATTTTAGCTTAGTTTTGACTGGAATTCCACTTTAATCCTAACTTGGATGCTTGTAGAATGATCTGTCCTTAGAAAGATCTGTCAGCAGGCAAACATTACATACGCAGCTGACTGTCATTTAATAGCTGCAAACAGCATTACCAGATGGCAAACTTAAACAGTGGTCAGTTTTCATATCCTTGGATTTCCCATCAAAGGACACCATACAAAAAAAATGTCAGCATCAACATAATGTGGATAATGATACATTACCTTGATGAGTCAAGCTTATGTTAGCAGTAACGATGGAGACTTGTATTTCCTTTATCACGCTGGCATTCCAAATGAACGTGTAATCTGCTGATACAATCACATTACACTGTACAGCTTGGGGCAGGACAGCTCCTACAAAAGGCAAGAAGCATTGCAGTCTATTTTAATACTAAAAGATTAATCAAAATCAAAAATCAAGATACACGATTTTAGTTAAACATACCTGTATTAGCAATGTCCACACTTGTGTTCCGACTTTGTACTGTCAGAATGACAGAACCTGAAAAAAAAATATGAGTATGACTAGGGTCAGCAGACATACTTCTCAGGAAAAACAAATAGCCCTTACAATCGAGTGATCCATCAAAAAACTGGATATTAGAGAAATGATTTTAGGACTGACCTCCATTCCCAGGGTTAACCTGTACGTTCAAGTCAACTGTGAGAAGATCTGAACACGCAGTTATATCAGTAACACATGTAACATTGAAATCTTGTAAGTAAGCTACAGGTGCAGCATTCACACATTGCCCAATGGTAGATTTCTGGAAAAAATAATGTTTGAAGAATGAATATATACATGTATATGCTTTCAAAAGCCAAAAGAACAGGGGATATCCATAAAAGCAATCTGGGTGGCCCAGAGCCCAGATGATTTTAATATAAAATGACTTAAACTGTAAGTCAAGTACGTAGAGTGCAAGAAAACCTGGATAGGTCAACATGGAACTCTAGCTAAAGAGTGTTTTTTTTTTTTTTTTTTTCGTTTTCATTTTGTTTAGAGTGGTAAAGAATTAGAAACTGGTGGATTATTTTTATAGGAGTTTTTTTTAAAGAAAAACACCATGCAAATATACAGATACCATATACTTATGTTCTTTGGGGGAGAAAGCCAAGGTTTAATGTGTGCTACAACACAGTCGTCAACATATTAAAAAATTCACAGGCCGGTTAGTCAAGTCATTTACCTCCCAGTATATCACAGTCAGTTACTGGAGTTGCAAGAGGTAAACCTCATCTACACAGCCATTAAACACATTAGAGATTGAATATGTCCACCCATCCATGTCTATGGTAAGTTATGCATCCTTATAGCCCCCAATCTCTCTCTCTATTTTAAATCTGCGCCGGCGTATCTTTACGCCGATTCTCCAAGGCAGATAAGTCGAAAATCTAGGCTTTCTCCGCCGACGTAACTTGAATGCGGCGGCGTATAATTGTGTGCATTTTTACGCTGGCCGCTAGGGGCGCTTCCGTTGTTTTCGGCGTAGAATATGCAAATGACCTAGCTACGCCCATTTACAAACGTACGTACGGCGCAATTTTTTTACGTTAGGCGTAAGGTTACTCCTGCTATTAAGAGGCGCAGCCAATGTTAAGTATGAACGTCGTTCCCGCTTCGAAATTTGAATTTTTTACGTCGTTTGCGTAAGTTGTTCGCGAATAGGGCTGGACTTAATTTACGTTCACGTCGAAACCAATACGTCGTTGCGGCGTACTTGGGAGCAATGCACACTGGGATATGTACACGGACGACGCATGCGCCGTTCTTACAAAACGTCAATCACGTCAGGTCATCATAGATTACCATAAAACACGCCCCCCCTTCCAGATTTGAATTACGCGCGCTTACGCCGGCCCCATTTACGCTACGCCGCCGCAACTTACAGAGCAAGTGCTTTGTGAATACTGCACTTGCTTCGTAAGTTGCGGCGGCGTAGCGTAAACACGATACGCTGCGCCGCCGTAACTATGCGCGCCCCTACCTGAATCTAGCCCTTATTGTTTTCTACTTTAGTTGTTCTTCGCTTGGTTGACACTTGGTGATTGCTATCCAAGAATGTATTGAGGAATTGTACTTACCCATGCATTAAACATGGATTATGCTTTGTATTGTGTAACAATTTCAATAAAACCTTATTAAAAAAAGTGAACATTGCAAACTCCACCCAAATCTGAAAAATCAGTTTTGTTCACTTTTTAGAAGAAAAATAAGAAATGCTAATTTTTTTTGAAGGTAAAAAAAAAAAAAAAATGCATAATTTTTTTCTGAAGCCTGTAAAGCATTCCACCAGCAATCCGCAGATCACAGGTGCCATGCAGGTCTCCTCCAGATCCGTCAGAGTGTCTGTGTGCCCCTACCTCCCATATGGGCAAGCAGATACAATCTGACACGAAGCATCCATGAACTACCATGGCGCTCCACAGCGCATTAATAGTTTATTGAGAAATACAAGCCCACAGCCGCAAAGGATATCGGGGCTTGTAGTTCATTCAAACACAGAGCCGTGTGAATGAATATCACAGCCATGTGGGCAAGCCCCATGAATTTTTCTCTTCATACTAATTCCAGTAATCTTTACTCTGCCCAGAGCCGCACAGCCTTGCATCAGAGAGTATCCCTGCCAGGTCCTCTTTGGCTTGTGCAGGTAGTCAGTGGGCTCAAGCTGCCTGCATGGTTTGATTTTCCCCATAGGAAAGAAAGAAAGGGCTGCAGTGCGCATGCATAGGATAAAGAAGACCTGGCAAGGATGCTTTCTGAAACAAGGTGGTGTAGCTACAGGCAGGGCTGCATAATAAGCTTGCTGGATCAAGAACAAAAGTATGGTAAGTATTTCTTCATATGTACTACACATAGGGTAGGTGAGGTCATTCCTTTAAGGACAAGTTAAAGTTAGACCATTTACAGTAATTAGGACTGTTGCTGTGTGTTTAAAATAACACATTAACATTTGATGTGATAAAAGCAGCCTATTCATCTTAAACGGGCTACCATATGCACCACGTGGCCCAAAAATCTGACCTGCTGCATATTTCATGGTGCACTGCAGCATATCACTACGCTTTGTGGTTTTTGGTTCATGCAGAACACAGTGCCCAAAAGGCCACTTCCAGCATTTCCCCGTCAACGTCCAGTTTAGCAAGGTCTACATGCGATACGCGAAAGCCAGACTGAGGGCAACCGCACAGCCAGGATAACTGCAATTGTAGAGACACAGCTACAGCACTGATTTAGAAAAGAGTCTTCATTGAATAAAAAAAAAAAAAAAAACACTCCTGTCCATTCTCCTGGGATAGATATTAGCAATAAAAACCAAAGGGATCCTGGTAGTGGGAGGGGTTATCCAGGACTGGCTGGCAATTTTTTCCCAGTGTAGTATGAAGGCAGCAGTATTACCTGAAGGTTAAAGACTTCCTGGGTTTCTCATTGAATACAAAAAATAAAAAAATGCATTCTCCTCATTAAGATTTAAGGAAGTGAAACAGGTGTGACCAAGCTGCTACCTCCTGATAGAGGTCATCCACATTCGGTCATGTTCTGGTACTTCGCAGTGCGATTTGCGTCAATACAAAAAAAAAAAAAAAAAGAATCACATGCAATTTGAAAAGGAATGCGGTGCGATTACTATCCGAATCGCTTGCAATTTCCCCCACTGCTTGTGTGTGTGCGCGCGAGAATAGAAAGTGATTAACGCGCCATCTAAAAAAAAAAAAATTGAACTCACAGTAGATATCTGGCCATATGCAAAATAATCTACATAAGTATCTCGGTCCACTGATGATAGCAAATCAGGGCCGCTGGAGGTGCTCACAGGGCTGGAGGAAAAGTTCTGGGACCCTATGGGTATAGGGCGGAAGTGATGTCAGCTTGAGGGCAAACGGTCTGTACATCTCCAGCCCTGTGAGCATCTATGTAGATTATTTTGCATGTGGCTAGATATATACTGCGAGTTCGAACATGATTTTTAAAATGCCCACTAGATGGCACTTTAATCCCATTCTATGTACATGCACGCACGCACACATGAGCAGAGGGGGGAAATCACATGCGATTTAGACAGGAATCGCACCACATTCCTGTTCAAATCGCATTTGATTCTTTGCAGTGCGATTTGTGCACATTCAATTTATATTGGCGCAAATATTACTGCAAAGTTTCCGTACCGGGAGCATTTGGGCGAGTACAGATACTCATGCAAATGCTTGGTATTGGCACCGATATCAGTGGAGCTCTAGTATTTAGAATATATTTATACAAATGGACAGTCCACTTACCTGTGGGATGGTAAAATATTCACTGAATCCATTCTGTGTTATTAAAATGGGATTCCCTTCTTTATAACCACTAATTGCTGCCTGAACAATGGACTGAAAGCTTAGATTGAAAAATGGAGTCTGGGAAGGGCTTCTGTATACAAGGAAGAGAAATAAATGAATGTTAAATGCACTGTGTATAATAAAACCTATCACATCGAACCAAAATAGCTTTTAAAATGTAAAACTACTAATATTTACTTGAATGCAAGAAAATATCGATGTTCTTTGGCTTCTGATATGACCAGAACATTACTTTTCAATACAAAAGAAAAGTGGAAGGAAAGTCAGAAACCCAACTAAGCTTAAATTCTCTTCCATCCCTATTTTAAGCCTCTTATATCAAAGCGAAGTTTGAAGCGCAGTTTAGAAAGGATGATATCAATGGTGGTGCGGAGGATGGTCTACAGTATGTGGACAGCTTTTCCCCCGGATGCCTGCATACTTAGATGTGTCTCTTTTAATCAGCAATCACGTTAGTTGCTTGTTGTACCTTTATTAAATGTAACCATATTGTTTCACACAAGCCTCGTACACACGACCGGTTTTCCCGGCAGGAAAACTGCCAAGAGAGCATTTGGACGGGAATCCCGGACGTGTGTATGCTCCCTAGCAGTTTGCCCGACAGGAAAACTGCACAGGAAAAATAGAGAACCTGCTCTCTATTTTCCCGTCGGGATTCCCGGCAGAGTGTTTCCTGCCAAGAAAACCAGTCGTCTGTATGCTTACCTGTTCCATTGGAAACCTGCGCATGCTCGAAAGGGTTTGACGCATGAGCGGTAGCATACACATTTATTTTTTGACTGTAAAGGCGGTAGCATACACATTTAGTGTAGCAAGATGGCGGCGATGGCATTGAATGCGACGAGCGCCAGCTCGTTCTTTTGAATGGCCATCTGTATGCAACACAAGCTTGCCAGGAATCCAGTCAGGAAAACCAACGTTTTTTTCCCTGACAGGATTCCCGGCCGTGTGTACAGGACTTTAGAGGCGCCTCTCTTCTCTTCTATACTCAGTTGTGACATGACGCTACTCTTATATGAAGACACCACACTTTTTTATCAAGTCAAAATTTATATAAAAAAAATAATATTTGCTTGTCTTGCAAAACGCTCTCAAACCAAGTTACTCTCAATCCAAGGTTTTACTGTATCAATATTTGGTGTGCCCACCATTGCTTTTAAGTCAGCATCAATTCTCCCAGGTATACTTGCACACTGTTAAGGATTTTGCAGGCATATGGTCAAGTGCACAATTACACCAAACAAGTGCTAATGATCAACAAGATCACACGTGTGCTAAAATATATCCATTAAATCAGAAGAGAATCAGCTGTGTCCAATAATTAAACTAGGTGAGGAAAAGGCATGCTCTGCTAACAAGTTGAGATTGTGGAAGACCGTTCAGTGTAAAAAAGAAAAAAGGAAACACACAAACACATTTGCAAGACGGAGTACAGAAGGAAAATACGGGAGGAGGATTGAGTGGCTCTATGATGCTTAAGCTTTTTTTTTATATAACAATTTTTACACTCATCTTAAAAAAAAATATATTAAAATATCATATAATGAAATGTGCACACTAATGGATGCTTACATAGTGTTTCCCTGATAGAAATAGCCAAGAAATGGAGAGTTATCAATGGAGGACTGAACACACAGAAATGGAAACCAGTCTGGCGCACGATTCTTTTCCTGGACGCTACAAAGCTGGTCAAATGGTGGAGAAACATTGCCACCAAAAACTCCAGAGTAACAGGAACCATTAAAAAGTGCTATCATGCTGGAGCTGCATTCCTAGAAGAACATAAGACAAAACATATCTTGTTAATAGTGCTTTCAAAGTAAAGAAATTTAACTATTGATACAAAGAGTGTGAAAATGGGACCCCGGACAGAATTCCAAGAATTTGGGGCAAGTATCGCTAACTTGTATTGATTATAAAACATACCTTAAATAAAATACTTTAGAATTAAACCCTTGTCTTATGGACTATACTTATTACCCTGCCCCATGCACCCTGCCCATGCGTATATAGACCATATCTGGGACCATCAATCTTTTCTACCAGAGCCATATCTTATGAGTACCATGGTCTGACCCTATCATACTGTACAATATTGCAACAAACCTCGCACAAGGCCCCATGAGACCACCTAGCCACTTACTGACACGTTGCTAGCTCACCTAGATATTCCAGAAAAAATAATAATACTGTATATACTCGAGTATAAGCCGACCCGAATATAAGCCAAGGAACCTAAATTTTACCACAAAAAAAAAAAAAAAATCGGAAAACGTATTGACTCGGGTATAAGCCTAGGGTGTCCATCTGTCTCACTATGCCCATTACTAGACTTATGTTTAACATGGGAGTCTATGGAAGGGGTGCCCAGCTTTGAGAGAAAAAAAAAAGAAAAAGAAGAAGGGGTGCTGCCCGGCCATAGGTCCCCCAGACAGCAAACTTTGTACACTCGTAAAGGAGAACTGGGGCTATATGTGTTTGAGGTCCCTACGGGTCCGGAAAACCTACGGTCGGCCTGTACTGAGTCCCCAAAGTCACCGGAGAAATTACCGTTTACCATGGGAGTCTATGGAAGGGGTGTCCAGCTTTGAAAAATCGGTGCTCCCCGGCCAACAAACTTTGCACACTTGTAGGAGGAAGAGTGGAGCTACATGTGTGTCAAGTTTGAGGTCCCTACGGCCGGCCAGTACAGGGTCCCCAAAGTCCGGGAGATCAGGCGCAAAAAGGCGACTTGAGTATAAGCCGAGGGGGGGAATTTTCAGCGCCAAAAAATGTGCTGAAAAACTTGGCTTATACTCGAGTATATACAGTAATTTACTACTACAGGATATATACATATATCTTAAGCCATAAGGACTCTGGGGTAGATCCACAAAGAAAGTACGCCGGCGTATCTATTGATACGCTGGCGTAATTTTAAAATTCCTGCGTCGTATCTTTGTTTTGAATCCTCAAAACAAGATACGACGGCATCTGGGTTAGATCCGACAGGCGTACGTCTTCGTACGCCTTCGGATCTTAGATGCAATTTTTCGACATCCGCTAGGTGGCGTTCCCGTCGTAATCCGCGTCGAGTATGCAAATTAGCCATTTCCGACGATCCACGAACATACGAGCGGCCATCGCATTTTTTTAACGTCGTTTCCGTTCGGCTTTTTCCGGCGTATAGTTAAAGCTGCTATCTGGTGGCGTACTCAATGTTAAGTATGGCCGTCGTTCCCGCGTATAATTTTGAAAATTTTACGTCGTTTGCGTAAGTCGTCTGTGAATGGGGCTGGACGCCATTTACGTACACGTCAAAAACAATGACGTCCTAGCGACGTCATTTGGAGCAATGCACCCTGGGAGTTTTGACGGACGGGGCATGCGCAGTTCGTTCGGCGCGGGGACGCGCTTAATTTAAATGAAACACGCCCCCCACCCGCCGAATCTGAATTCCGCGCCCTTACGCCGCCGAAACTTACGGCGCAAATTCTTTCAGGATTCAAAGAAAAGAAAAGCAAGTTACAGTGGCGTAGCGTATCTCACATACGCTGCGCCCACGCAGATGTATGTGGATCTGCCCCTTTGTCTCTTTGTCGGCCATGATGTGGAAAGCATACAGTGTGGTCCTTAGGAGTCACTTGATCCAGATTACCTCTCAAAAGAAAGAGGACAGAGGAATAAACGCACACTGTAAATCAAAGCAGAACCGGAGCAAGTCTCGCCATTAAACAAAAGTAACCCAACACCACACACTCACAACCACTTAGATAAGATCAGGGCAGAACTGAATCTATGCCCAACGGACATTGTGGAAAAACAACTGTGCTGGGCGAAACAAAAGATTTTACACACAAAGTAATAAAACCAACATTAGGCTAGCTAAAAGCGATGCTTTGAACAGAACACACCCCATTACTCTTTGAACAAGCCAGAGCAGACTCACCAGCAATCCTGTCCAAATACTTTTTGAATTCCAACGCCAGCTAGCCTAACTTTATGCACTGCATGCTCCCTTCCCTGTTGGAAGAGCGGAAGAATTCTTCCAACGTTTTCAATTCCCCACCATCTTGGAAGAATACAGAACCACACTTTACTGACATCACAGAGGCGGAGGTTCTTGCAGCTACAAATTAATAAGAAAGCAAAACCAGGCAGTTATGCCTCACTTTTCTATATAAAAAAACTCTGGTCACTCAGATTTCACATACAGATGGGACTTTCAACTACCTTCAGAATGATAACGTATTTCTCTTAAAGACCTGAAGGCCAATGTAGTTGTGCTACCTAAACCCAGGGCTTTTTTTCAGGGGGAACTTGGGGGAACTGAGTTCCACCACCTTTGGCTCAGATGCTTTGGTGCCTGCTCACCACAATCACTTGTAAACACAGAAGTCTGGTTTCTGTGTTTACACGTGACAGCTCTGCACTCTGTGTGTAACCCCCCTGAACTCTGCACCCTGTATGTAATGCAATCCTGGTATTTAATGCCCCTTTAATACCCTTCTACTGTTTGTGAAATCTGAACGGGGTCGTGGTTGAGTTCCTGCACCTATTTTCTGAGAAAAAAAGCTCTGCCTAAACCTAACCTAGACCTTTCATGGTTCAGCTATAGACCCATCTCACTGCTAAATACTGATGCAAAGCTCTTAGCTAAAAATTGTCGCCGCCAAAATAAACATAATCTTACATATACTGAAATCACAAAGATCATGCAAACTTCATATTTTCCATGACAAGTTACAACATGTAGCATAATACAGCTCATCCATTCCACCAGATGCAGATCTCTGAAGTCCAGATTGCTCTGCCTAGATGTTTTTTGACATATTGTTGTGGCAATACATGTTTTCTGCACAAGTGGGGCTTCAGGGAAGAGTTTCTAGCATAGATTGCAGCCCTATGGGCTAAAGCCTCAGCATCGCCAAAATAAGCAGGCTTTGGTTCTTAGCCTTTCCTTATTTTTCAAGGCATTCCAACCCCCTTCATCTTGGCCCCTAGAGCCTCTCGCCGTTGCAATCTGAGCAAACACAAATGCCTAATGGTTTTTTGTTTTGTTTTTCAACCCAGCAGGTTGAATGACAGAAAACTGACAGCTCCAGTCGTAGCCGCTGTACTAACGGTCTGATATTAGTACATCAATCTCCCCCGCTGAGCTGTTGTGTTCTAACAGCGGGGTGGCCAGTGACTGAAAGCGCTGACCGGGAGCTGGTCGGCTGTTGGTTTTCCAGCATATTTGTCCGGCTTCTGCCGAAAGGGCTCACATACACACGGGCCAAATGTTTAATAAATGGTTTAATAAAAACCGTCCGAAGTTTCTCGACATTAGGCCTGTGTGTAGGGGGCTTTAGCAGATTATATCTTACTGAATATATACACTACACACAGTTCTCTACCAAACCTCTTTAGCACCATTTTAGAGTTTGTGGCAATTTCAGGACTTTGATTAAACAAAACCAAGTTCAAAGCATTAAATATCACGCAATCAGGAAGAATGATCACTTCACTTGGCCCTCATCCTTACCTTTCTTATGCATCAATAACACCTCCTCATTTGACTCCCTATATAAAGCAAACTATTCACCCTGATTTAAAGGCCAAGTTCACCTTATTTTCTTAATTCCAGCTCCCTTATGTAGCAATATGGCATTAACCACTTAAGGACCGGACCAATATGCTGCCTAAAGACCCAAGGGGTTTTTACAGTTCGGCACTGCGTCGCTTTAACAGACAATTGCGCGGTCGTGCGACGTGGCTCCCAAACAAAATTGGCGTCCTTTTTCCCCCACAAATAGAGCTTTCTCTTGGTCGTATTTGATCACCTCTGCGGTTTTTATTTTTTGCGCTATAAACAAAAATAGAGCGACAATTTTAAAAAAAATTCTATATTTTTTACTTTTTGCTATAATCGTTTATCGGTTGGTTTGCGCAAAATTTATAGCGTTTACAAAATAGGGGATAGTTTTATTGCATTTTTATTTTTTTTACTACTAATGGCGGCGATCAGCGATTTTTTTTCGTGACTGCGACATTATGGCGGACAATTTTGACACATTTTTGGGACCATTGTCATTTTCACAGCAAAAAATGCATTTAAATTGCATTCTTTATTGTGAAAATGACAGTTGCAGTTTGGGAGTTAACCACAGGGGGCGCTGTAGGAGTTAGGAGTGTAGGAGTGTGTGTTTACAACTGTAGGGGGGTGTGGCTGTAGGACAGACATCATCGATCGAGTCTCCCTATATAAGGGATCACTCGATCGATGCAGCCGCCACATCGAAGCACGGGGAAGCCGTGTTTACATACGGCTCTCCCCGTTCTTCAGCTCCGGGGAGCGATCGCGACGGAGCGGCTATAAACGAATAGCCGCGCCGTCATCCCGGATCGCTCCCCGCAGGAATCCGACCGCCGCATGAATCCGACCCCGCAGGAATCCGACCCGCGGAAAGGCAGGGACGTACAGGTACGCCAATGTGCCTGTACGTGCCATTCTGCCGACGTATATCTACATGCGGTGGTCAGGAAGCGGTTAAGGCAAGCAAGGAAGGAGGTGACAAGGAAGCTAGAGAGCAGGAGGTCTTGGGAGAACCAAAGAGAGCGGTTTTGGTTGATATTTTGGGACTAGGTTAGCGATGTAGCTGGGGGCATGGCTTTGTAAGTTGTTGTTAGTACTTTGAATTTTATTCTTTGGGTGAGCGGAAGCCAATGGAGGGATTGGCAGGGAGGAATAGCGGACACTGAACAGTTGGCAAGGTGGGCGAGTCTGGCAGCAGCATTCATGATGGAGTGAAGGGGGATTTCCTATGTAAAGGTAATCCAATGAGGAGGGAGGTGCAGTAGTTAAGGTGAGAGATAACCAGGGAGTCAAATTAGAAGCTTTGTGGTGTCATTCGTTAAAAAGGGCAATATTCTGGAGAGGTTGA
Organism: Rana temporaria; assembly: GCF_905171775.1. Classification (NCBI taxonomy): domain Eukaryota; kingdom Metazoa; phylum Chordata; class Amphibia; order Anura; family Ranidae; genus Rana; species Rana temporaria. The sequence goes on from NC_053489.1 coordinate 184,657,208, forward strand.
GGTATTTGGACAGGGATTGGATGTGGGGCCAACTACAAAAATATATAATACAACGGCGCTTGACTGCATAAACTCCTACCTGATCACAGCAGCAGAGAATGTCACATGCTCCAGCTGTCAGGTTACATGGGCACGATCCTAGAGGTTGGTACACTTGATTGGGTATCACAGTTTCATTATCTGTGAACAAAAACAAAACATTTTCGCTTTAATGCTAAATGTACATAATTTATACCATGCAAAAACCTCTGTTAAAGTAGAACTATAGGCAAAACTTGTTTTTTTCCCCCCATTTAGGATAGAGTAATCAGGATTTTTTTTGTTTTTTTCTGTTGGTTAAGCAAATCAAAAGCAAGCCAGAAGCAAATTGCATTTGACTTGACTGATGTAATTATATATATATATATATATATATATATATATGACCCTCGCCTACATCACAAGCAGAAGAGACCACTAGATTACAAACAAAATGGACAAAATCAACTGGTGCATTACAACAATAACATTAAAAACTTAAGAAATGAGCGGGTAGGCTGTACTCCCTGTATGCATTTTAAAGTGTAATTTTTATTTTTGACCTTTTTCTACATTTGCATTTCGCCTGTAGAAGCAACTCAATATTATCCAATGTGTCCATGCACACTAGGATGTTTAGAGGCATAAGTATTTTGTAAAGGCTTAGGCATTTTACCTTCTTGCATTCTATGCATGAAGGTAAAAAACCTTGTCTGCTGCATGTGTTTCCTCAGCCCCCCCCTTTATACTAACCCAAGCCCGATCCATCGACATGCACGAAAGCAGCTTTGCTAGGTCTGTTTCGTATCAGTGCACAGATTGATAACAGGGGGTGCCATTGGCTCCCGCTGCTGTCAATCAAATTCTAAGACAAGCGAGAGTGGCCAAGCCGCCCTGTCTGTGTCAATGTCGGCTTGGGAACGAGCCTGCATGAGTGCCCCCAGGGGAAATGGCTTCCCCTGGGGGCACTTGCTGGAGAAGGAGCCAGGAGAACCATCGAGGACCCCAGAAGAGGAGGATCGGGACTGCTCTGTTTAATACCATTTTACAGAGCAGGCAAGTATAACATGTTTGTTATTTTAAAGGGAAAAAAAATCTGAAGGTTTAATGTAGTTTTAAGCTCAGTGTTTAGAGGCAAAAAAAAAAAAAAAAAAAACACACCTGAGCTAACGGCTCCTAAACGCTTGTACAAAAATGCTATATTTCAGCCATTTTTATTAAGCACAGTGTAGGTGGACCCTATATACTGTATCTATCCTAAAAATGACAATCGTATACATTGTTTACCAAGTATTCCTATAAAGGCACTGTGGAATAAGTTTACATCCAACTGATTTGTGTAAAAACAATTGCAGTGGCGGAAATGAGAATAAGATTCAGTTCAGTGTTAACACACTATCAGATTTTTCAACGGGAATTGTGTGATTACAGGCTGTTGTCCGAAAACGGACAATTGTTGTTGAATTTTCCAAAAACAAATGTAGGATACCATGCTTTAAAATTTTCAGACAACAAATGTGTGTTGTCGGATTATCTGATTTGTGTGTACACAAGTCCGTCAGAAAAAAATCCAAAGTACAAAGACGCATGCTTACCATTGCAATAGCAGAAGTTGCCCAAAGGGTGGCGCTAAAGAGCTGAAAACCACGTAGTTTCGTGTTTGTTGGCTTACAATTATTTGCCGTTTGTATGCAATAAATACAGCAAGGTACATCGCTAAAACAAATAAACCGTGACAAACCTAATAAGAGAACATAGGTATAATATACATATGTATCAAGATGCATTCAAAGCAACTGGTGAAAAAAGAAAAATGCTTAAAAATGAATATATAATCCCACATTGGTGATTGGATCAATAAACCATAAAGAAATCCTTATAGTGTAATTCATATCGGGGCACAAAGTTGAATATTGTGAGAAAGGGATCTTCTTCCACCAATAGAATACCCAAATAGTGGTATTGTAGTCTCCTTACCAAAGATAGATGACCGCTATCACAGCGGTCTCTCTAGGCACAGGGGTTTTAAAGTCTCCCAAAGGACTCACTGTAGATGGTTGGTAGGCTCAAGGTGGTTTCTTAATGTCTAAAAGATGGAAAACAAAAAGAGACTCCATAGCATAATACTGCTTAAAGCGGGGGCTCCGCGGTCCTGATGTTTTTTTTTTTTTGGTTCCTTAACCGCTTTATACCCGCACGCCGTCAAATGACGGCGGGCGGAATCCCCTATTGTTCTGACAGGACATCATATGACGTCCTGTCATTTAAAGCCTCTAGGGGGCGCGTGCGCGAGCACCCGTCACGTTACTGGGAACACAATGCGCGTGCCCAGTAACTGAGCAGGACCGTGGATCTCTGTGTGTAAACACAGAGATCCACGTCCTGTCAGGGAGAGGAGACCGATGCTGTGTCCCTTGTACATAGGGACACAGATCGGTCACTTCCCCCAGTCACCCCCCTCCCCCTACAGTTAGAACACTGACTAGGCTACACATTAAACCCCTTCCCCGCCCCCTAGTGGTTAACCCCTTCCCTGCCAGTCACATTTATACAGTAATCAATGCATATTTATAGCACTGTTCACTGTATAAAATGTGAATGGTCCCAAAAATGTGTCAAAAGTGTCCGATGTGTCCGCAGTCCCGAAAAAAAGATAGCCGCCATTCCTAGTAAAAAATAAATCATAATTATGTCCCCTATTTTGTAGGCAATATAACTTTTGCGCAAACCAGTCACTATACGGTTATTGCGATTTTATTAATTTTTTTACCAAAAATATGTAGAGGAATACGTATCGGCCTAAACTGAGATAAATATATATATTTTTTTTTAAATGGGATATTTATTATAGCAAAAAAAAGGGATTTTTGTACTCACCGTAAAATCCATTTCTCTGAGTTCATAGACGGACACAGCATCCTTTGACCTTAGGGTTATGTTCTTCCTACCAGGAGATTTTAGGCAGAATTCTTACAGCACTTAAGGTGTTAAAACTTTCCTTCATGCCGCTCCTCCCAGGGGGCGTGGCTCCCCCAGGCATAACCCACACCCTGCTCCAGCAGCTTCAGTTCGTAACAAGCAGTACAAACCAAGGAGGGGTGGGTGCTGTGTCCGTCTATGAACTCAGAGAAATGGATTTTACGGTGAGTACAAAAATCCCTTTTTCTCTTTCGTTCATAGACGGACACAGCATCCTTTGACCTTAGGGACGTCCCCAAGCAGTGTCAAAAAAACGAGGGGTGGGAAAAATAACACAGCAAACAACAGGTTACACCCCAAACAAAACCGGAGTTACTCAACGGAGGAACTCCAACCTTAAACTGCCGCCTGTAACACCCTGCGGCCGAATGAGGCATCAGAAGATGCACTCACATCCACCTTATAAAACTTTGAAAAAGTGTGGACCGACGACCAGGTCGCAGCCTTACACACCTGTAACACAGAGGCTTGGTGTCGGAAAGCCCAGGAGGCTCCAATCGCCCTGGTCGAATGCGCCGTGACCCGAAAGGGAGGCGCCCGCCCCTTCAGGGCGTAGGCCTGAAGCACAACCTGTCGGATCCACCTGGAAATGGTGGCCGACGAGACTGCCAGGCCCTTACTGGGACCGGACACAGACACGAACAGCGAGTCCGACTTCCGGAACGGAGCTGTCGCCGACAAGTAAACTCGAAGGGCCCGAACCACATCCAGAGAATGTAAAACGGCTTCCTTCGGGTTCTTCGGCTGAGGACATAATGATGGAACAACAATGTCCTCGTTAATGTGAAAGGCCGAAACGACCTTCGGAAGAAAAGAAGGTCGCGGGCGCAGCACCGCCTTATCCTGATGGATGACCAAGTAGGGGGCCTTGCAAGACAAGGCCGCCAGTTCAGACACTCGTCTGATAGAGGTAATAGCTACCAGAAAGACCACCTTCTGCGACAAAGTCAGCAAGGGGATCTCCCGAATGTCCTCAAAGGGGGCACGCTGAAGCGCCGAGAGGACCAAGTTCAAGTCCCAAGAAGGTAGCGGAAGGCGCACCGGGGGGGCCACATGCCGGACCCCCTGCACAAACGTGCGAACCAAAGAGTGCGCTGCCACGGGACGCTGAAAATAAACAGCCAGAGCAGAAATCTGACTCTTGATCGTGCTCAAGGCAAGAGCCTGGTCCACTCCCCGCTGTAGGAACAGCAGGATCCGGGACACCACGTAAGTACGGGGGTGCCACTTCATCTCCTCACACATAGAGATGTATGCTTTCCATGTACGATGATACATTTTTCGAGAAGTGGACTTCCGTGCACGCATTATGGTAGAGATTACCGGGCCCGACAGGCCCCGGTCCTTCAGTACCTGGTTCTCAACAGCCACGCCGTTAAAGCCAGTGACCGTAAAGCAGGATGGAAGATCGGGCCCTGAGACAGGAGATCTTCCCTCAGAGGCAGGCGCCAGGGGGCGTCTGCCACCAGACGTACCAGGTCCGCGTACCAAGAGCGACGCGGTCAATCTGGGGCGATCAGGATCGTTGGAATCCCTTCGGCTTCCACCCTGCGCAGCAGGCGGTGTAGGAGCCTTAGAGGAGGGAAGGCGTAAATCAGGTGATATTGACCCCAGGGAGCCACTAACGCTTCTGACGCGTCTGCCCACGGGTCCCTTGACCTGGCCACAAACCGTGGTACCTTCCGATTGAGACGGGACGCCAGAAGGTCCACGTCTGGAGTGCCCCATTTTTGGCACAGGATCTGAAACACCTCCGGGTGGAGAGACCACTCCCCTTGATCCAGAGTCGTGCGACTTAGGAAGTCGGCTTGCCAATTCAGAACTCCCGGAATGTATACCGCTGACAGGGCCGGAACGGACCTTTCGGCCCACCGAAGTATGTGAGCGACCTCCGTCGCCGCGGCCGAGCTCCTTGTGCCGCCCTGATGATTGACGTACGCCACGGCCGTGGCGTTGTCGGACTGGATCCTGACAGGACGGCCCTGCAGCTCCAGGGACCACCTGACAAGGCACAGCTTGATCGCTCGGAGCTCCAGGATATTGATCGGCAGGCGGGACTCCTCCTGAGTCCAGCGCCCCTGGGCTGACTGGGTGCCCCAGACGCCCCCCCAGCCGAAGAGGCTGGCATGCGTCGTGACCACTGTCCAGCGGCACGGAAGAAAAGACTTCCCGGACCGAAGCACCGGAGACGTCAGCCACCATGCCAGGGAAGACTTGGCCAGATGGCTCAACCGAATCTGGCGATCCAGAGAAGATGGGACTCTGTCCCATCGTGACAGAATCTCCTTCTGTAGTACCCTGGTGTGGAATTGGGCATACGGAACCGCCTCGAAGGAGGCCACCATCAGACCCAGAACCCGCATGCAGAAGCGAAGAGACGACCATTTCTGGGTCGACAACTGTCTCACTGCAGATTGCAGAGTCCGCAGTTTTTCCGATGGGAGGAACACTTTTGCCTCCCCCGAATCCAAAACCAGCCCCAGGTGTTCCAGCCTCTGGGACGGAACCAACACTGATTTTTTGAGATTCAGAAGCCAGCTGAACTCCTGCAGAGTCCGACACGTGATGGACACGTCCTCCTCTAACTCTGAGCTTGAAGAAGCTCTCAGGAGAAGGTCGTCCAGGTATCCCACGATAGCGATCCCTCGTTGCCTTAGCAAGGCCAGGATCGGGGCGAGCACCTTGGTGAACACCCGTGGTGCCGACGCCAGCCCGAACGGGAGGGCCACGAATTGATAGTGGTCCTCCCCGATCGCAAAACGCAGATACCTTTGGTGGCTTGTGCAAACGGGGACATGCAGGTATGCGTCCATGATGTCCAAGGACGCCATGAAGTCCCCCTGGTGGAGGGCCGCTATGATAGAACGGACCGACTCCATCCTGAATCGCTGCACCTTGACAAAGGAGTTGAGGGCCTTTAGGTCCAGGACAGGGCGAACCCCTCCCTTCTTGGGAACCACGAACAGATTGAAGTAGAACCCCCGAAACCGTTCCAGCGAGGGAACCGGCACAACCACCCCTCTGTCCAGAAGATCCTGGACAGCCCCGGACAGGGCTAGCCGACGATCCGGAGGAAGCTGGAGGTTGGATGGAAAAAATCTGTTTGGGGGACAAGAGAGGAACTCTATCTTGTACCCCGAGGCGACCACCTCGCAAACCCAACGGTCGGTCAGAAGAGAATTCCACCGATCCGCGAAGTCGTGAAGCCGTCCCCCCACCCGAGACCCGGGCGGGGGCAGACCTTCATGCGGAAGCAGGCTTGTCCGCAGGCTTGTTTGGTTTGTTAAACCAGGGGCGCTTACGCCCGGCAGCAGGGGTTTTTGCCCCTTGCGGACCTTTTCCAGCCGCGCTGGGCGCACGAAAAAACCGCTTAGGGGTAGTAAAAGTAGGACCTTGCTTGCGGCGAGGTTCCTTACCCTTCCCCGACTGAGGGAGCAAGGTGCTCTTACCTCCAGTGGCATCCTTAATGATGTCATCCAGGGATGCCCCAAAGAGCCGTCCGCCCTTAAAGGGCAAATCCACCAAGGCCTTTTTTCGAAGACTGGTCAGCCGACCAGCACTTCAGCCATATAAGGCGGCGCAGAACCACTGCGTAGACAGAAGCCCTGGAAAGCAAAGGAATCGAATCCATAGCCGCCTCACAGAGAAACTTCTGACCCTGAATCAACTGCTCAGCCAGGTCCCTAGAGGACTCGGAAGCACCTTGGACCTCCAGATCCTGCAGCAGGAGCTTCGCCCTTTCAGTTAGCGTCTGAGCAACCAGGGCTCCGGCCAGAGCCGGCCTTACCGCCGAACCCACCACCGAGAACAGGGAGCGGGCCACGGCCTCCACTCTCCTATCAGCGGGGTCCTTGAAAGCAGGAGCCCCCTCCACAGGCAACGTAGTAGCCTTACTCAGTCTGGACACAGGAGGGTCCACCGACGGAGGAGTGACCCACTTTTTTAAAAAGTCCTCCTCCAGGGGGTAACGGGTAGCAAAGCTTTTAGGAACAGTAAAAGCCTTTTGCGGTGTATCCCATTCCTTATACAACAAATTGTCCAAATAAGGAACACAAGGGAATACCTTAGCGGTACGCGGTGGTTTGCGGAATCCAAAAGGGACTGACACCGCTGGTGTCTCCGCCACATCCTCTAAATGAAGAGTCTCACGTACCGCAGTAATAAGAGCTCCAACAAATTCCTTGTCAGCAGACTCCGCAGCAGAGTCATCCTCGCTGTCCATGTGGGTTAAGCACATCAGACATGACAGAACCAGAAGCAGCAACAGCGTTATCAGATTCTGCGTCAGAGATATCCCCAGAAACAGCCTCCGGGGGGGGGGCGCTTTTTACCCCCCAACCGAGCACTGGCAGCTTCAAACCTGGTGAGAAAAGATTCCAGGACAGCCGACACCGATTCAACAGATGTGGCAGGGGAAGGGGCGCTAAGGGTTAATTCCGGCATTGTGAGGAATGAGGGGCCTGATTCAGGCTCCATATTGCAGCTGCCGTGTCACCCCCACTGCCAATGGCAGGAAAAAAGTCCCCCACAGGTCACCTCCCGGCCGCTAGAGCACAGTCTGGGGCCCCCTGAGACTCACCACCCCCCTGGTACAGCGCGGTCTGAAGGACAAGTGTGTGCTGAGGAGAAGCTGCAGCGCTGCGTCTGTCCCCTCAGAGGATTCGCGGTCTTTTTTCCCCGCCGAAACGGCCACTAGAGGCCGAACTAGTGCTGAAAACGGCGCTGGCCACAAGAAAATGGCCGCCAAATAATACAAGCGCGGCTCCGGCAAAATGGCCGCCATTGCGCAGTTTTAAAAAGACAGTGTACCCAAAAAAGACAGTACACCAAAACAGCACACAGCACACACAAAAATGCCCAGAATGACCACCACAGTCCCCTGCAGCAACACAGAACAGCCCCAGCCATACCCGAGTGAAAAAATATGAGCCCCAGGGAAAAAAAAACCCTGCACAGCCGTCACCCAAAGGGGGAAGGAGGGAGAGGAATAAGGGAGAGAGGAAAGCAGGGAAAAACCCTCAGTCGACCTCCCAAGGGAAAACATTCCAGCCAGACCACTTACCTGAGTAAGGGGCCACTACTTACCTGTCCTGCGACTACCCGGCTGGAGGTATCCCAGACAGACCAACGTCCGCGAACGGCATGGTTGTCAGCCAGACACACTGTGACAAGGCCATAGAGACCGGTCATATGTGTGCCCTAGAACCGAAGTTCCCCGGCCGCCCCTGGAGCAATGGGGCCTGTCGTGGACGTCCCAAAGCGGAGCTGAGGGCCGGCACACGCTCGAAGGCCGAACCTGGGGGGACTACAAGGGTCGAGGACCCAGCCTGTCACCCAGTCGGCTGTTGATAGAAGAATCGCAGGATTCAAAAATAAAATAAAAAAGCGAGGAAAAAACTTGCAAGATGCAAAAAAAAAAAAATTTGCAAGAAAAAACTCCAGAGTCCAGGACTCCAGAGAGAGCCTGACTCTCCTGACGGTTAGGCAGAAACAAACTGAAGCTGCTGGAGCAGGGTGTGGGTTATGCCTGGGGGAGCCACGCCCCCTGGGAGGAGCGGCATGAAGGAAAGTTTTAACACCTTAAGTGCTGTAAGAATTCTGCCTAAAATCTCCTGGTAGGAAGAACATAACCCTAAGGTCAAAGGATGCTGTGTCCGTCTATGAACGAAAGAGAAATATTGTGTTTTTTTAAAAAATGTACGCTCTTTCTTTGTTTATAGCCCAAAAAATAAAAACCGCACAGGCGATCAAATACCACCAAAAGAAAGCTCTATTTGTGGGGAAAAAAGGATGTCAATTTTGTTTGGGAGCCATGTCGCACGACCGCGCAATTGTCAGTTAAAGGGACGCAGTGCCGTAAGCTAAAATTTCGTCTGGGCAGGAAGGGGGTGTATGTGCACAGTAGGCAAGTGGTTAAACTCTTGTAATGTTAAAAAAATAGTACTCACTTCTTTAATGTCGCTACTGCCCCGCAATCTCCGTCAGCATAAAATGTGACTCTATAAAATGTTCTTCAGGCCGTTTCCATTTTGCTTGTGGGCAGCGTGAAGCCCACATGCAAATGCTTCCGGGAAGCGGTGAATGCGGATGTCCCAGCATTCAGCGCTGTATCCCCCGCATGAGCAGTGTTGACGACGAGCAGCGCCGTCAACACTTCTCCGTTGCCATCACAACGGCCGGCGTAATGAAAAGGTCACGCCCCGTTGTGAACAACAAATTAAATGGCGGAATTCGATCCGCCCTCATCACGTGACCTGCTTCATGGGTCACGTGACCTGCTTCATGGGTCACGTGACCTGCTTCATGGGTCACGTGACCTGCTTCATGGGTCACGTGACCTGCTTCATGGGTCACGTGACCTGCTTCATGGGTCACGTGACCTGCTTCATGGGTCACGTGATGAGTGAAATCCCGCGATATTCACAGAATATGCCTTATGACTCGTCTCCTGGGAAGCATGACGCTGTGCTCCCAGAAGACATGGCGATCCAGTCCCAGAAAACACTGGGGCGCTAGCGAAATGAATGACACGCCTACTCCCGCGGGAGGAATACCCAGAAGTGCCTGGTATTCTCAGCTGAATAAAAAGGTACTGAAATTTATTTATTTTTTGATAGCGGACTTAACATGCAGTTATTGTGGCGGTCTTAATAAGATGCATTTTCTATTGAGGGTGATCTCCGCTTTAACAAAGTTTAATCTGCCAAAAATATTGCACTTACAGTGAAGCTGTTTAAAATTTGCGGTGGATATGGCATGAAGGGACGCGGCGTCTCCTCGAGGCTTCTCCTGTCTGCTAAGCTCTGTGTCAGTGTGACTCTGTGTAAAGAGGCGTGATGACGTTGCGGCCAGCTGATACAAAGTCATCACGCCTCTTTATAGGTGTGGTCAGCTGATACGGCGTCATCACGCCTCTTTACAGGTGTGGCCAGCTGATACGACGTCATCACGCCTCTTTACAGGTGTGGCCAGCTGACACAACGTCATCACGCCTCTTTACAGGTGTGGCCAGCTGATACGACGTCATCACGCCTCTTTACACAGAGTCACACTGACACAGAGCTTAGCAGACAGGAGAAGCCTCGGGGAGACGCAGCGTCCCTTCATGCCATATCCACCCCAAATTTTAAACAGCTTCACTGTAAGTGCAATACTTTTGGCAGATTAAACTTTGTTAAGCAGTATTATGCTATGGAGTCTCTTTTTGTTTTCCATCCTTTTAGACATTAAGAAACCACCTTGAGCCTACCAACCATCTACAGTGGGTCCTTTGGGAGACTTTAAAACCCCTGTGCCTAGAGAGACCGCTGTGATAGCGGTCATCTATCTTTGGTAAGGAGACTACAATACCACTATTTGGGTATTCTATTGGTGGAAGAAGATCCCTTTCTCACAATATTCAACTTTGTGCCCCGATATGAATTACACTATAAGGATTTCTTTATGGTTTATTGATCCAATCACCAATGTGGGACTATATATTCATTTTTAAAGCATTTTTCTTTTTTCACCAGTTGCTTTGAATGCATCTTAATACATATGTATATTATACCTATGTTCTCTTATTAGGTTTGTCACGGTTTATTTGTTTTAGCACTGTACCTTGCTGTATTTATTGTGTAAAATTTGGTATTCTAATTTTTTGGTACCGTGTTTCCCTGAAAATAAGACCGGGTCTTATATACATTTTTTGCAACAAAAGACACAGTAGGGCTTATTTTCGGGGTAGGTCTTACCATGTAATGTGCTGTCTTCTCTCCCCCACTCTGTCCCTGCCTGACAGGAATCCCCAGTGTGAACGGAGTTAAAATGCTTGTAAAATCCTATAATCCACTCTATTACAGTATTGTATAATGTACAATGTGTGTTTCTGTAATATAATTGTGCCAAATGCCTTCGCTATAGCACCGCTCTGCACTTCTGTGACCTGCCGAAGCTCTCTTCCCCTGCATTTAAATTACAGAAACACACACATTGTACATTATATTCTACTGTAATAGAGTGGATTATAGGATTTTACAAGCATTTTAAACTAGGGCTTATTTTCGGGGTAGGGCTTATATTGCAGCCCTCCTGGAAAATAACGCTAGGTCTTATTTTCGGGAAAACACCGTACTAGCAGCTGCACATCCCACCATCACTGAGGATTTTTCCATTCATTTTTTTTAAATTTTTACATTTTTCTAGCGCAGTGTTTTTTCCTTTTTTTTTCTTTTTTCTATTGTCGTTTGTATGCAATACAAGTTCACGGCCAATGCCCTTCAGAAAAAAAGTCATAGGCCCAGATTCAGAAATATTAGCGTATCTTTCTGCGGGCGTAGGGCATCTCATATTTGCTACGCCGTCGTAACTCAGTCAGGCGAGTAGTGTATTCTGAAAGATCTTACGCCCGAAGTTTCGGCGGCGTAGCGTATATGGGCGGGCGTAATTCAAATGTGGATGATGTGGGCGTGTTTTATTTAAATTACTTGTGACCCCACGTAATTGACGTTTCTTACGAACGGCGCATGCGCCGTCCTTGAACGTTTCCAAGTGCACATGCTCCAAATTACGCCGCAAACTGTCAATGCTTTTGACGTGAACGTAACTTACGTACAGCCCTATTCGCGAACGACTTACGCAAACGACGTATAATATGACGCTGTTCGTACGTTTCCGACGTCCATACCCAACATGACTTACCCCTGCTTTATGAGGGTTAACTTTACGCCGGAAAAAGCCTTACGTAAACGACGTAAAAAAATGCGCCGGGCGTATGTACGTTTGTGAATCGGCGTATCTACCCAATTTGCATATTCCTTGCGTAAATTTACGGAAGCGCCACCTAGCGGCCAGCGTAAATATGCAACTAAGATACGACGGCGTAAGAGGCTTACGCCAGTCGGATCTTACCAAAATTACGGCGTATCTTGTTTTCTGAATACAGAAAAAAAGATAAGCCGGCGCATTCCCAGAAGTTACGCGTGGTATCAATAGATACGCCAGCGTAACTTCGTTCTGAATCCGGGCCATAGGCTTTGTCCGATGGAAATCCGATCGTGTGTACGAGACTTTAGTCATTACTGATGTTGTCCCCGAATAGTACGCATACAGAAAATAATGGACATGTTTGTTTCACCCCATTACCTGATACAAGCCCTATAAAAGTGGTGTTGATATAAATTTCAGCATGGATTAGTAGACTGCTGATGGGAGCATTATTCTCACAAGCTGTAACTTGAAGTGTTTCCACAATACACAGATTCTCTGTGCAGCAATTTGTTTCATTGATGGTACAGAGAGTAAGATTCTTCTGTGATGTCACTGTGACTTTAAATACATTCTGCCAGAAATAAGCAAAAATGTCAGTATTATTAACAATGTTCATTTTTATTTGACAAATTTCTTTAGATCACAGATATTAAATGTGGCAAGAAACCCAAAAGCAAACATTTTATATATTGCAGCTTACAATCCTTAAATGCGATGGCTGGATTCCGTTGTTTTTTTTTTTTAAGCTTTTTTTTAGCACCCCCCCTTTCACTTTCACACTTCCTGTCTTAAAGCGGAGTTCCACCCAAAAAAACAACTACGGTACACCCCGGCACAAGCAGAACACTATCACCAAGTTAAATAGCCACATCAAAAAAATATTATAGTGTAAATCCCGTAGATTTTCGTTTTTAGCTACCAATTTCCGGGCTTTCCCTCCCGGGCTTTCCCTCCAATGTGGAACGCTGTTGTTCTATCGAGCTGGTTCCGCTGTTCCATCAAGCTGGTTCTGCTATCGGATAGGTTCCCAGTATGGTCTGCGCAGGCGCAATTGAATCCGACGGAAATCCCAGAGTATGAACAGTTCGTCAGCTGGAGCTGCCGCTCGTCGCTCATTGGTTATACATGCTGCTCATTGGTTATACACGAAGCTCGCTCGTTCTATACAGCCAATGCTTTTCTCATAGGGGCGGTGTTCCATCAATATGGTTCCATGATGGATAGTGCTTTATGATGGGCGGATGGGGCGAATGCTTTTCTCACAGGGGTGGTGTTCTATCGATACGACTACTCGCCGTAAACACTGCGCAGGCGCGAGATACAGCGGTGAATGCTGGGAGATTAGCATTCACCGCTTCCAGCAAATGATTGCTTGTGGGCTTCACAATACCCACAAGCAAAATGGAAACTGTCAGGAACCGATTTTAAAAGTTCTTATTTGCCATGAAAACGGACAGGGGATATTTGAAGACACCAAACAAGTGAGTTTAATTTTGTATTGTGAAACCCCATTGAATGCACCAAAAAAAAAAAAAAAAATGCCGCAGAACCTCCGCTTTAAGGAGTCTCCACACTGGATGGAGGAGCAACAGAGACGCCTTTGGACAACAGCACAGTTATCCTGGGAAGAAGCTTGTGTTAGTTAGCTGTACTAGCAGATTTAGATGGACTTGACTAACAAATGAATGCATTTTAAGCAGATACAAGAAACTGTTATTTTTCCTTTTTTGGAATAAAGGTTTTACATAAATGTGACCATTTGAAGCACCCCTGTCAGTGTTGAAATAGAACTTAAAGGAGCTGTGGTGGCTCAACGCGATTGGCACTGCGCTGACAAGCCATTCACCTCTGCAGCTAGGGGTTCGGATCCCGGTCTCGGCTACATGTGAATTGAGTTTGGTGGTCTCAGCCCGGCTCCCGGTGGGTGTGCTATGCGAGGTAAGCCTGCGCTTAGTACGCCCACCCCCCCTCTCACAAAAACCACCACACTTACACGCACTCGAAATTGGGTTAACATGCACGCACTTTGACCACGCGGTCTCTAAAAAGAGGCTGGTTGAGCGGGCAAATCCTCTCACTCCCTTACAGGGAGTCCCTCTGCCCCGTTGGTCTTCAAAGCAGAGCAGGTAGGGCGGGCTGTGTGGGAGGACCCCCTCACACACCCGCCATTGCCACCCGGGGCATGGAGAAAGGTGGCAGATTGCCTCTGGGGGAGGCCTGCCTACTCCCAACTCCTGCAGTCTGGCTCCTCTCTCGAGTACACGCACAAAATACAATTTATAAAAGAACAAAAAAAAAAAGAAAATAGAACTTAAGGCAAAACTTATTTTTTCATTTTGGATAGAGCAAGGGAGGATTATAACCCCTGTCAAATATTTTTTCCACCATCTGTGTCCCATTATGGAGATTTACCCTCCTCACTTCCAAACAGGAAGTGAAGGAAAATCAAATTAAAGGATATGTAAACGGTTAGATTTAAAATAAAAATAACAAACATGTCATACTTACCTCCTCTGTACAGTTGGTTTTGCACATAGTGGCCTGATCCTCCAGATCTGGGGTCCCTTATTGGCGCTCCTCCTCTTCTCGAGTGCCCCGTTAAAGAGTCGCTGACCCACATTGATACAGACAGCAGGACTCTGTCCCGCTCTCCCCCCCCCCCCCCCCATCTCCTGCATCATTGGATTCGATTGGCAGCAGCGGAAGCGAATGGCTGCGGTGCAATCAATCTATCCAATCGGGACCTGATACACAGGCTGCAGCTGGAAAGACCGGGTTAGGTAAGTAAAAGGGGGGCTCCTGAATCACAGAAGGTTTTTCCACTTAATGCATTAAGGTGAAAAATATTGAGGGTTTACAACCCATTTAGGGAATCTCTTGAGCCCCTTCCCAGGTCACCAGGACCCCTTAGGAAGATTTCCCCTCTATTACTTTCCCGGGGACAACCCAAAATTTGGGATTTTCTTTTCCTTTCAATGAAAATGGTAAACATGACAAATAGAGAGGATGCATCTCCCGAATGGGGACACAGACAGGTGTTCTAATCCTTCTCTACTCTATCCAAAACAAATTAAAAAAAAAACTGCCACTTTTGCTGCACCGCTTGGTCTATTATAGGGAGTTGAAAAATTACAGACTTACTGGCCGGATCCGCAGCTGAAAAAATAAATAAAGCCTAAACACAAAAAAACATAAAAAAAAAAAAAAAAATGCTGCCGCCACATCTAAGGATTGGTAATTTAATAAACAAGAATATAAGCGCAAGACGCTTACCCCGACTTGTTCATTCCCCGACTTAGTTGGGGTAGGCGGTACACTTTGGTGGGGGTAGGTCAGCGATGCCCTGTGACGACTGGGAACCCGCCTTCTGACCATTGACCTCTGGGGGAGGTCCCTGACAGCAAATATCATTTGTACAAAGTTTTTTGAATTTATTTTACTCACAGTTTGTGTCCCAACAGAAGTTGAAGCCCAGCTGTCTATATTATTATTCCCACTGCAACTTTCCACAGGTGCAGAAACTACAATTACAAAGAAAAAGGAAAGCTTAAGTGTTATGTAGATGTTCTTGTAAGTAAACGGGGCTAGAAGAATATGTATTTGTTTTAATACAGAGGAGACAACATTCAACTTACTGGTATCTGTAATGACAGCAAGGGATAAATTGACAGAAGATGCATTTGTAACGAGGTATGTAGTTACTTCAGGTCCGGACATAAATATTGTAGAAGGAAAGAAACCTGAAAGGCAGATCATCCGAATTAGGAAAGCACCTAGAATCTGTGCAAATCACATTATTATTTACATTTGAGAAGAAATCTTTAAAGATTTAAATGAGATCATGCTTATGCCATTAGCAGCATAGGGCTAGATTCACGTAGAATCGCGTAACTTTGTGCGGGCGTAACGTATCCTATTTACGTTATGCCTCCGCAACTTTTACAGGCAAGTGCCGTATTCTCAAAAAAAAGTTGCGGCGGCGTATCGTAAATAGGCCGGAGTAAGCCCGTCTAATTCAAATTGTGAAGAGGTGGGCGTGTGTTATGTAAAACAGGCTTGACCCGACGTGATTGACGTTTTTCCCGAACGGCGCATGCGCCGGCCGTGGAATTTCCCAGTGTGCATTGCTCCAAAGTACGCCGCAAGGACGTCATTGGTTTTGACGTCCAGCCCCATTCACGGACGACTTACGCAAACGACTTAACTTTTTCAAATTTCGACGCGGGAACGACGGCCATACTTAACATTGGTATGTCGCACTTACGCCACCATATAGCAGGGGTAACTATACGCTGGGAAAAGCCTAACGTAAACAGCGTAACTGTACTGCGTCGGCTGGGCGTACGTTCGTGAATTTGCGTATCTTGCTGATTTACATATTTCGACGCGTAAATCAGCATACACGCCCCTAGCGGTCAGCGTAAAAATGCAGTTACGATCCGACGGAGTAAGAGACTTACGCCTGTCGGATCTAATAGATATCTATGCGTAACTGATTCTAAGACTCAGGCGCATAGATACGACCGGCCGGACGCAGAGATACGACGGCGTATCTGGAGATACACCGTCATATCTCCTCTAAGAATCTGGCCCATAGTTGCTAACTTTATAAACACAAATTCTAGACAAAGTTAAAGGGGTTGTAAAGGTACAATTTGTTCCCCCTAAATAGCTTCCTTTACCTTAGTGCAGTCCTCCTTCACTTACCTCATCCATCCATTTTGCTTTTAAATGACACGACACTCCACACCAGGGAGAAAGCCTTGCATTACTGTGTGGAGTTACAGACAGAAGAACAGGAAGTGAGGATTTCTCAGAAGAAATAAAGGACATTTTAAAAGCAAAATGGAAGGATGAGGTAAGTGAAGGAGGACTGCACTAAGGTAAAGGAAGTTATTTAGGGAAAAAAAATTGTACCTTTACAACACCTTTAAGGCTAGGATCACACTTATGTGGTACTGGAAACTTTGCGATTCATGCGCATTTCTTACACCTCATGCAAATCATACTGCTCCTGTGATCCGCTGTGGGTGTAAGCCTAAAGTGGATATAAACACGATTCATTAAAATTTGAGCTGGGCACATACAGTATATCAGCAGTGTTTTCTTATCTCTCTCCAGAGCACTGAGTGCCCTCTGTTATCAGCCTGATAACTTCTGACAAATTCACAGACACAGGAGATAAAAGCAGCCTGAAATTTGTGTCGTGGGAGGTTGCTATTAAAAGATTAGCAGAGAGCTTGACTTGTCAGAGCACAGCTCTGCACATTCCTTCCATTCTTTGCCTATATGGAGAGCAGGTGTGTGCCTTTCCTCCAATCAGCTGTCTTGGCTGTATGCCAAAAATCCCCTACCAATGCTGAACAGATAGAGAAAATTTCTAACATGATCTGCACTTTCTAAAGGATATATAAAAAGATGAAGACAGCAGATATACATGTAAAACTTACATAGGGAGATTTGTTTCATCTCTGTGTATCATCTGAGGCTGTTCACTTTACTGAGTATATGTGAGGGTTTACATCCACTTTAAACAGACACGCCAAATGCAAGTGACAAATGCAGTGCGCTTGGTTGGCACCAGATCACATGGTACAAAACAACCATGGGATCCGATTACAGTGTGGTTCCAAAAATGAAATGGGCATAAATTGCACTGCACTGAATCACAGGTGAATTGAACAAGAATGTGGTGCAGTTCCTGTACTATTCACATGCATTTCAGAATGTAAACAAAGCTGTCCTCACTCCCCTTCGCCTCTCTATCCGGCGTCACCCACTATGCTGGTCTGGGGCTCGCAGATGGGCAAGCAGAGCCCAGGATACATAGCAGGAAGGGTGCGCACAGGGTGTGTGGAGCATTTGGGCGCAAATTCCAAACTGCTGGTCGCCATGGCGACCTGGCACTTGGGGTTTGTCAAGCCCTGTTCTAAAGTCAAACGTTTTTTTTTTACCTTACTGCATTCTTTGAATTAAGGTAAAAAATATTCCACTAGCTGTTTGTCTCCCCCACCCTCCCAAAACATTTGCTTGAGTCCTGTATTGATCTAGCGCTATGCCTGGCTGCAATTCTTCTCTCCTCTCTTCCTCCTCTCACAGCATAAATGAGAGCAGTGGAAGCCATTGGCTCCTGCTGCTAACAGTCAAATCCTATGAGGAAGGACCGTGGGGCATAAACACACACAGCTCTGTTCAGGTATCAACACACACAGCCCAGCATTGGAGCCCTCTCAAGCACATGGCTTGCTGAGGAGGCAATTGGAGAAAAGGAGTCAAGAGCAGGGACTGCTCTGTGCAGTATCATTGGGGAAGATCAGGTAAATATAAACCTCTGTTTGATTTTATTAATAGTAAAATAAAAATTACATTAGAACAGCTTAAAATGATACATAGGGGATACTTTCCTCTATTTCTTAAAAATAAATAATACGCAATAAAGGTTTTTTGAACATCAGAAAACCCCAGTGCTATTAGATCTAAGCGGAATTTTATCATACTTCTAAACCCATTACTAGACAGATTACCTGTTTTAGCCAAGAAGATAGGGGTAGGAAATTGGAGGAATGCACGGTTTACCTTACGTTGTGCCTTTAAGGCGTATACTTGTCATGCTGTACACGCAGGTTTTCTTTTGATATTAGACATTTTATGATAGTAGACATTTTACAACTAAACTGTGACTGTTTAAGCTACATTTATCGCTGCGTGCTCGCTCCTGAGCCGCTGCTCTATGCATCCATAAGACACATGTAGGTAGATTCAGTAAGAGTTAGGCCGGCTTATCAGTAGATAAGCTGACCTAACTCAGAATCTACGCCGACTTATGTTTAAGTGTATTCTCAATCAGAGATACACTTAAACATATCTAAGATACGACGGCTTGCGCCGTCCTATCTTAGGTTGCAATATTTTGGATGGCCGCTAGGTGGCGCTTCCATTGCGGTCGGCGTAGAATATGTAAATTAGTAGATACGCGATTCGCGAACGTACGCCCGGCCGACGCAGTACTTTTACGCCGTTTACGTTAGAGATAGGCCGCCTAAAGTTAGAGCTAGGCCCTAGTTGGAATAGTAATGTTAAGTATGGCCGCCGTTCCCGCGTCGAAATTCGAAATGTTTACGTCGTTTGCGCAAGTCGTCCTTGAATCGGGATTTACGTCGTTTACATCCACGTCGAAATCAATAGGCCCCTGCAGCGTACTTAGCCGCAATGCACACTGGGAAATGTAGCCTCATGCGCAGTTAAAGGAAAATGTCAAAAACGTAAGGTCAAGTCCATTATCATAAAACACGCCCCCTTACACACATTTGAATTAGGCGCCCTTACGCCAGCCTGCTTTAGGCTACGCCGCCGTAACTTAGCAGGCAAGTACATTGTGAATCATGTACTTGCCTCGCTAACTTACGGCGGCGTAGCTTAAATGCCTTAAGCTACGCCGCCGCAAAGTTGCGGCAACGTACCTGAATCTAGGCAAT
Source organism: Rana temporaria (assembly GCF_905171775.1). Taxonomy (NCBI): domain Eukaryota; kingdom Metazoa; phylum Chordata; class Amphibia; order Anura; family Ranidae; genus Rana; species Rana temporaria. Next base: position 184,676,431 of record NC_053489.1, read on the forward strand.
AGAGCCCCGACTGACAGCAATGGGCTCCCGCTGCTGTCTTAGCCAATGAGAAGGGGGGAGTCCCTATACAGCCAAAGCTATTGTGAACATTGCTGGATCAGAGGGGCTCAGTTAAGGATTGGGGGGGGGGCAAGGGGGAGCCACTGTACACAGAATGTTTTTTTACCTTCATGCATAGTAAAAAATCTTCTGCCTTTAGAACCACTTAAAATTAGCTTTGCAGTAAGATCCTAACTATATCTAAATCTCCTCCCACCCCTATTCTGAGCCTATTCTGTCTACCTACCCTGTAAAAGGGAAGATGTCTATACTTCCCTAGTTTGAGGGGCGCTCTGGTTTGGTCCGGTTCCCAGCGCTGACAATGGCTGCCCCCCCATAGTAAGCCTAATGGCCTGTACACACGATCCGAATATCATACAACTTTTTCCGCTTAATAGTCGCATGTAAAAATTGAATAGGGTAATAAAGTCACAAAAATTCTCGTACGACAGAAAAAAAAAAAAGATCGGAAGTGATGTCATCATGTGTTGTAATGTATATTTATTGTATTTTCGGACGACAACTATACTGAGTAAATGAAAATCGTACGATCTGGAATTGTAGGAGGAACATTTTCATGCTGGTCCGATCGAATGATATCAGATGAACTGTTGTGATCGGCTCTCGACTGTAGCGTACACATGATCCGAAAATCGTACGATTCTTCCTCGGATGACCGCTCTCGTCCGATATTCGGATCGTGTGTACGGGCCATAAGGGTGATGTCATTGTCCAGGTTCTGCAGCAGGTGATCTATCTCTCCTGGAGAGATCATGTGACCGAACTGGAGACCCTCAGAATAGGTAAGTATAAACGGCTTTCTTTTACATGGTAGCTAGAATAGGCTTAGCATGGGGGTGAAATCAGATTTAGGTATAGTTAGGATTTGACTGGAATGCTACAGTAACTCTAAACTTTTTTTAAAGCATCCCTATGGTAATTTTGAGGTACCGTAGTTTGACGCCATTCCACGAGCGCATGCAATTTTAAAGCATGATATCTTAAGTATCTATTTACTCACGTAACATCACCTTTCACAAACAAATTGGAGTAACTATTGTGATTCGTTTTTTTTTTATTTTTTTTATTAAAGTGTATCATTTAAAAAAAAAAAAAAAAAAGTGTTTGGAAGACAGCTGCACAATTACGCTGTGACAAATATTGCAACAATTGCCATTTTATTCGCTAGGGTCTCTGCTATATATATCTATAGAAAGTTTGGGGGTTCCGAGTAATTTTATTGCCAAAAAATACTAATTTAATTTAAACATAAAGTTCCAGAAAAGGCCTGGTCAGCAAGTGGTTAAGATGATGGAGAGGGCCAGGAAGAAGCTCCTCTAGGCTCTGTGCATAATGATTGCCAATGTTTTTTTATGGGATCCGTTCACACCTGTGAGACAGTCTGCTTTTGGAACATAGATCTGTGTGCATGTACTGGTGCATACTGTGTACAGACATATCTTGTAACTGCAGTCTATGGGTTGCACCTTCTACAGGGGGGGGCCCAGGACACTTTGTACAGGGGGGGGGGCAGGACACTTTGTACGGGGGGAGGGCCAGGACACTTTGTACGGGGGGAGGGCCAGGACACTTTGTACGGGGGGAGGCCCAGGACACTTTGTACGGGGGGAGGCCCAGGACACTTTGTACGGGGGGGGGCCCGGGACACTTTGTACGGGGGGGGGGGGGCGGGACACTTTGTACGGGGGGGGGGGGGCGGGACACTTTGTACGGGGGGGGGGGGCCGGGACACTTTGTACGGGGGGGGGGGCCCGGGACACTTTGTACGGGGGGGAGGCCCGGGACACTTTGTACGGGGGGGAGGCCCAGGACACTTTGTACGGGGGGGGAGGCCCAGGACACTTTGTCGGGGGGGGGCCCGGGACACTTTGTGGGGGGGGGGGCCGGGGACACTTTGTCGGGGGGGGGGCCCGGGACACTTTGTCGGGGGGGGGCCGGGACACTTTGTACGGGGGGGGGCCCAGGACACTTTGTACGGGGGGGGGGGGCCCAGGACACTTTGTATGGGGGGGCCCCCAGGACACTTTGTACGGGGGGGCCAGGACACTGTGTACGGGGGGGGGGGCCAGGACACTGTGTACGGGGGGGGGGGCCAGGACACTGTGTACGGGGGGGGGGGGCCAGGACACTGTGTACGGGGGGGGCCCCCAGGACACTTTGTACGGGGGGGCCCCCAGGACACTTTGTACGGGGGGGCCCCCAGGACACTTTGTACGGGGGGGCCCCCAGGACACTTTGTACGGGGGGGCCCCCAGGACACTTTGTACGGGGGAGGCCCCCAGGACACTTTGTACGGGGGGAGGCCCAGGACACTTTGTACGGGGGGGGGGGGCCCAGGACACTTTGTACGGGGGGGGGGGGGGGCCCAGGACACTTTGTACGGGGGGGGGGGGGGGGCCCAGGACACTTTGTACGGGGGGGGGCCCAGGACACTTTGTACGGGGGGGGGGGCCCAGGACACTTTGTACGGGGGGGGGGGCCCAGGACACTTTGTACGGGGGGGAGGCCCAGGACACTTTGTACGGGGGGGAGGCCCAGGACACTTTGTACGGGGGGGAGGCCCAGGACACTTTGTACGGGGGGGAGGCCCAGGACACTTTGTACGGGGGGGAGGCCCAGGACACTTTGTACGGGGGGGAGGCCCAGGACACTTTGTACGGGGGGGAGGCCCAGGACACTTTGTACGGGGGGGAGGCCCAGGACACTTTGTACGGGGGGGAGGCCCAGGACACTTTGTACGGGGGGGAGGCCCAGGACACTTTGTACGGGGGGGAGGCCCAGGACACTTTGTACGGGGGGAGGCCCAGGACACTGTGTACGGGGGGGAGGCCCAGGACACTGTGTACGGGGGGGCCCCCAGGACACTGTGTACGGGGGGGGGGGGGCCCAGGACACTTTGTACGGGGGGGGGGGCCCAGGACACTTTGTACGGGGGAGGCCCAGGACACTTTGTACGGGGGGGCCCCCAGGACACTGTGTACGGGGGGGGGGGCCAGGACACTGTGTACGGGGGGGGCCTCCAGGACACTTTGTACGGGGGGGGGGGGCCCCAGGACACTTTGTACGGGGGGAGGCCCAGGACACTTTGTACGGGGGAGGCCCAGGACACTTTGTACGGGGGGGGGGCCAGGACACTGTGTACGGGGGGGGCCTCCAGGACACTTTGTACGGGGGGCCCCCTGGACACTTTGTACGGGGGGGGGCCCCCAGGACACTTTGTACGGGGGGGGCCCCCAGGACACTTTGTACGGGGGGGGCCCCCAGGACACTTTGTACGGGGGGGGGGCCCCAGGACACTTTGTACGGGGGGGGGCCCCAGGACACTTTGTACGAGGGGGGCTCCCAGGACGCTTTGTACGGGGGGGGGCCCCCAGGACACTTTGTACGGGGGGGGGCCCCCAGGACACTTTGTACGGGGGGGGGGCCCCCAGGACACTTTGTACGGGGGGGGGGGGCCCCCAGGACGCTTTGTACGGGGGGGGGCCCCCAGGACGCTTTGTACGGGGGGGGGGGCCCCCAGGACACTTTGTACGGGGGGGGGGGGGCCCCAGGACACTTTGTAGGGGGGGGGGGCCCCCAGGACACTTTGTACGGGGGGGGGGGGCCCCCAGGACACTTTGTACGGGGGGAGGCCCAGGACACTTTGTACGGGGGGAGGCCCAGGACACTTTGTACGGGGGGGGGGGCCCCCAGGACACTTTGTACGGGGGGAGGCCCAGGACACTTTGTACGGGGGGGGGGCCCAGGACACTTTGTACGGGGGGGGGGGGCCCAGGACACTTTGTACGGGGGGGGGGCCCAGGACACTGTGTACGGGGGGGGCCCCAGGACACTTTGTACGGGGGGGCCCCCAGGACACTTTGTACGGGGGGGCCCCCAGGACACTTTGTACGGGGGGGCCCCCAGGACACTTTGTACGGGGGAGGCCCCCAGGACACTTTGTACGGGGGAGGCCCCCAGGACACTTTGTACGGGGGGAGGCCCAGGACACTTTGTACGGGGGGGGGGGGCCCAGGACACTTTGTACGGGGGGGGGGGGGGGGGGGGGCCCAGGACACTTTGTACGGGGGGGGGGCCCAGGACACTTTGTACGGGGGGGAGGCCCAGGACACTTTGTACGGGGGGGAGGCCCAGGACACTTTGTACGGGGGGGAGGCCCAGGACACTTTGTACGGGGGGGGAGGCCCAGGACACTTTGTACGGGGGGGAGGCCCAGGACACTTTGTACGGGGGGGAGGCCCAGGACACTTTGTACGGGGGGGAGGCCCAGGACACTTTGTACGGGGGGGGGGCCCCCAGGACACTTTGTACGGGGGGGGGGGGGCCCCCAGGACACTTTGTACGGGGGGGGGGGCCCCAGGACACTTTGTACGGGGGGGGGGGGGGCCCCCAGGACACTTTGTACGGGGGGGGGGGCCCCCAGGACACTTTGTACGGGGGGGGGGGGGCCCCCAGGACACTTTGTACGGGGGGAGGCCCAGGACACTTTGTACGGGGGGAGGCCCAGGACACTTTGTACGGGGGGGGGGGCCCCCAGGACACTTTGTACGGGGGGGGGGCCCAGGACACTTTGTACGGGGGGGGGGGGCCCAGGACACTTTGTACGGGGGGGGGGGGCCCAGGACACTGTGTACGGGGGGGCCCCCAGGACACTTTGTACGGGGGGGCCCCCAGGACACTTTGTACGGGGGGGCCCCCAGGACACTTTGTACGGGGGGGCCCCCAGGACACTTTGTACGGGGGAGGCCCCCAGGACACTTTGTACGGGGGGGGGGGGCCCAGGACACTTTGTACGGGGGGGGGGGGGGGGGCCCAGGACACTTTGTACGGGGGGGGGGGCCCAGGACACTTTGTACGGGGGGGAGGCCCAGGACACTTTGTACGGGGGGGAGGCCCAGGACACTTTGTACGGGGGGGAGGCCCAGGACACTTTGTACGGGGGGGAGGCCCAGGACACTTTGTACGGGGGGGAGGCCCAGGACACTTTGTACGGGGGGGAGGCCCAGGACACTTTGTACGGGGGGGAGGCCCAGGACACTTTGTACGGGGGGGAGGCCCAGGACACTTTGTACGGGGGGAGGCCCAGGACACTTTGTACGGGGGGAGGCCCAGGACACTGTGTACGGGGGGAGGCCCAGGACACTGTGTACGGGGGGGCCCCCAGGACACTGTGTACGGGGGGGGGGCCCAGGACACTTTGTACGGGGGGGGGGGGGGCCCAGGACACTTTGTACGGGGGGAGGCCCAGGACACTTTGTACGGGGGAGGCCCAGGACACTTTGTACGGGGGGGCCCCCAGGACACTGTGTACGGGGGGGGGGCCAGGACACTGTGTACGGGGGGGGCCTCCAGGACACTTTGTACGGGGGGGGGGGGGGGCCCAGGACACTTTGTACGGGGGGAGGCCCAGGACACTTTGTACGGGGGAGGCCCAGGACACTTTGTACGGGGGGGGGCCCCCAGGACACTTTGTACGGGGGGGGGGCCCCCAGGACACTTTGTACGGGGGAGGCCCAGGACACTTTGTACGGGGGGGGGGGGCCCAGGACACTTTGTACGGGAGGGCCCAGGACACTTTGTACGGGGGAGGCCCAGGACACTTTGTACGGGGGAGGCCCAGGACACTTTGTACGGGGGGAGGCCCAGGACACTTTGTACGGGGGGGGGGGGGGCCCAGGACACTTTGTACGGGGGGGGGGGGCCAGGACACTTTGTACGGGGGAGGCCCAGGACACTTTGTACGGGGGAGGCCCAGGACACTTTGTACGGGGAGGGCCCAGGACACTTTGTACGGGGGAGGCCCAGGACACTTTGTACGGGGGGAGGCCCAGGACACTTTGTACGGGGGGAGGCCCAGGACACTTTGTACGGGGGGAGGCCCAGGACACTTTGTACGGGGGGGGGGGGGGCCCAGGACACTTTGTACGGGGGGGGGGCCAGGACACTTTGTACGGGGGGGGGGGGGAGGCCCAGGACACTTTGTACGGGGGGGGGAGGCCCAGGACACTTTGTACGGGGGGGGCCCAGGACACTTTGTACCGGGGGGGCCCAGGACACTTTGTACGGGGGAGGCCCAGGACACTTTGTACGGGGAGGGCCCAGGACACTTTGTACGGGGAGGGCCCAGGACACTTTGTACGGGGGAGGCCCAGGACACTTTGTACGGGGGGAGGCCCAGGACACTTTGTACGGGGGGAGGCCCAGGACACTTTGTACGGGGGGGGGGGGGCCCAGGACACTTTGTACGGGGGGGGGGCCAGGACACTTTGTACGGGGGGGGGGGAGGCCCAGGACACTTTGTACGGGGGGGGGAGGCCCAGGACACTTTGTACGGGGGGGGCCCAGGACACTTTGTACGGGGGGGGGCCCAGGACACTTTGTACGGGGGGGGGGGGCCCAGGACACTTTGTACGGGGGGGGGGGGCCCAGGACACTTTGTACGGGGGGGGGGGGCCCCAGGACACTTTGTACGGGGGGGGGGCCCAGGACACTTTGTACGGGGGGGGCCCCCAGGACACTGTGTACGGGGGGGCCCCCAGGACACTTTGTACGGGGGGGGGGGGCCCAGGACACTTTGTACGGGGGGGGAGGCCCAGGACACTTTGTACGGGGGGGGCCCCCAGGACACTGTGTACGGGGGGGCCCCCAGGACACTTTGTACGGGGGGGGGGGGCCCAGGACACTTTGTACGGGGGGGGAGGCCCAGGACACTTTGTACGGGGGGGGCCCCCCAGGACACTGTGTACGGGGGGGCCCCCAGGACACTTTGTACGGGGGGGGGGGGCCCAGGACACTTTGTACGGGGGGGAGGCCCAGGACACTTTGTACGGGGGGGGCCCCCAGGACACTGTGTACGGGGGGGCCCCCAGGACACTTTGTACGGGGGGGGGGCCCAGGACACTTTGTACGGGGGGGGGGGCCCAGGACACTTTGTACGGGGGGGGGGCCCAGGACACTTTGTACGGGGGGGGGGCCCAGGACACTTTGTACGGGGGGGGGGGCCAGGACACTTTGTACGGGGGGGGGGCCCAGGACACTTTGTACGGGGGGGGGCCCAGGACACTTTGTACGGGGGGGGGGCCCAGGACACTTTGTACGGGGGGGGGCCCAGGACACTTTGTACGGGGGGGGGGCCCAGGACACTTTGTACGGGGGGGGGGGCTAAGGACACTTTGTACGGGGGGGGGGGGCCCAGGACACTTTGTACGGGGGGGGGGGGGCCCAGGACACTTTGTACGGGGGGGGGGGGGGGCCCAGGACACTTTGTACAGAATGCATGAAAACACACATCAATCGGCATAGATGCAAAGTGTGCCTCCAGCCTTACTTTGCATACATTGCACTTATACTTAATACAGTCAGACCCTCCTATCAATGTGAACCTAAATCAGAGAGGAGCACAGGAGAAGCCTTGGTGGCTGACAAAGGTCGGAGTTGGCACCTTGTGGGGTCTGATCTCGGGCATTCCCCCATATCCCACCTGGCAGTGCTGGCCTACACTAAGCGTCAGGCCGCAATAAGGGAAGAGCAGCTATCCTTATTCCTCACCTGAGATGATCTGGCCTTCTGTGCCAGCTGTCAGCACCGCCACCACCATGCCTATGACAAGTAGCCCTGGAGCCCCCGGGCCCGCCATCCCTCTGTTCTTCGCACACTCGGGTTGCTAAGAAGCCATGTCAATGAGAGCGTTGCGTTCCACAGTAACCATGGCCCCATCCACCAATCACTCCGAGAGCCTGAGTCACGTTGGTGGGTCCCTACAGCCAGCTAACGATCTGCCCTCTAGAAGCCCATCCCCCAGGGCGGGCCGTCTATTCAGCCTATCAGCGGAAGGCTGGCCATCCCGGAAGTGCTGTGTGTAGAGTGAGCCGTGGAGAGGAAGCGACGTGGAGTGTAGTGGAGATTTTATCTGTGACACAAGAGCCCGGCCCGGAGCGGCGGACACACACCATGGGCTCTCTGTTCCGGAGTGATCCTATGTGCCTGGCACAGCTATTCCTACAGGCCGGCTCGGCCTATGATTGTGTCAGCGAGCTGGGAGAGATGGGGCTGGCAGAGTTCAGGGATGTGAGTATTCGCTGCCTTATTTGTTTTCTGACTTCTAGTCTGCTTCTATGTTCCAGGAGGGAATGGTGATCGTCCATAGTGACAGGTGTATGGAGCCTTCTATTGGTGATCGTCCATAGTGACAGGTGTATGGAGCCTTCTATTGGTAATGGGTGATCGTCCATAGTGACAGGTGTATGGAGCCTTCTATTGGTAATGGGTGATCGTCCATAGTGACAGGTGTATGGAGCCTCCCATTGGTAATGGCGATCGTCCATAGTGACAGGTGTATGGAGCCTTCTATTGGTATTCGTCCATAGTGACAGGTGTATGGAGCCTTCTATTGGTAATGGCGATCATTCATAGTGACAGGTGTATGGAGCCTTCTATTGGTAATGGCGATCATTCATAGTGACAGGTGTATGGAGCCTTCTATTGGTGATCGTCCATAGTGACAGGTGTATGGAGCCTTCTATTGGTGATCGTCCATAGTGACAGGTGTATGGAGCCTTCTATTGGTGATCGTCCATAGTGACAGGTGTATGGAGCCTTCCATTGGTAATGGTGATCGTCCATAGTGACAGCTGTATGGAGCCTTCCATTGGTAATGGCGATCGTCCATAGTGACAGGTGTATGAAGCCTTCTATTGGTAATGGGTGATCGTCCATAGTGACAGGTGTATGGAGCCTTCCATTGGTAATGGCGATCGTCCATAGTGACAGGTGTATGGAGCCTCCCATTGGTAATGGTGATCGTCCATAGTGACATGTGTATGGAGCCTTCTATTGGTAATGGCGATCGTCCATAGTGACAGGAGTATGGAGCTTCTATTGGTAATGGTGATCGTCCATAGTGACAGGTGTATGGAGCCTTCTATTGGTAATGGCGATCGTCCATAGTGACAGGTGTATGGAGCCTTCTATTGGTAATGGGTGATCGTCCATAGTGACAGGAGTATGGAGCTTCTATTGGTAATGGCGATCGTCCATAGTGACAGGTGTATGGAGCCTTCTATTGGTAATGGCGATCGTCCATAGTGACAGGTGTATGGAGCCTTCTATTGGTAATCGTCCATAGTGACAGGTGTATGGAGCCTTCTATTGGTAATGGGTGATCGTCCATAGTGACAGGTGTATGGAGCCTTCTATTGGTAATGGGTGATCGTCCATAGTGACAGGTGTATGGAGCCTTCTATTGGTAATGGGTGATCGTCCATAGTGACAGGTGTATGGAGCCTTCCATTCATCAGCTAGCACTTCCATTGATAATGATGACATCCTTAGAGACGGATATATGGAGCCTTCCATTCATCAGCTGGCACTTCCACTGAGCAGTTCACTGTTTGCTTGGGTTGGGTGGGTGTGATATCTACATTTACCATTATTTACAGTGAAGAACAAATCTTTTAAGGGGAACTCTATCCGAGTAATGTCAGTACTAAACAGAATACAAAATGTTCTGTGAATGGACAAGGGCGGGGAGGGCAAATGACAAATCCCTGCAGTGATGGAAGTTGGGTGCTGAAGAAGTTTTAAACAATATAGTGAATGGATTAAGCTGGCCTTACATTTTACAATTTTCTTATTTTATTTCCTTCAGATTTACTATGTAGTGCAAGGGCCTACCTGATTGCATACAAATAGAAAGTGTTTTGGTTTGACCTCATGGTTTTGGTAAATCTAAAGGAAAATTGTATAATGTATGGCAAGGTTTGGTACCCACCTCCCCTGGATATGGACAGAATGCTGCTAGCCTGATAATAGTATATGGAAAAGGAAAGTTTTTCTCCCAAGGGCCTATGCGCAGCTTAAAGAATTAAATAATTGTTTGTAGAGCTGCACAATTAATCGTTAAAAAAATCTTGATCTCGATTCAACCCCCCTGACGATCTCCAATGCAGAGTTTGCCGATTCTTTTGTATAACTGGAGAGTAGAGAGACTTAAAAGAGTTGTAAAGGAAAACATTTTTTTGCCTAAAATTAATGTCTGAAAGGTAGACAGACAGAATAGTGTAATGATTCTGTTAAAAAACTAGTAAATACCTATTAAATTCCTTCATCTATATCACCTCCGGCATTCTAGTTTCTGTTCTCTCATTTCACTTCCTGGTTTGCATCGCTTGTTCATGTAAGAACTACATTTCCCAGTATGCATTGCGGCACACCCATAGTAGAGAGCGTCCTGCCGCACAGATGTAGTTCCCAGGAGGGGGTGAGCACGTTACTGACCACCGCAGTAAAGCCTCCCATCACGGTGGTCAGTAAAATCAGACAAGCAGGAAGTGAACAGAACAGAGAAGAAATAGAGCAACTTCTGAGCAAAAACGAACAATGAGGAAGTGAAAAGAGGAATGTCTGCAGGTAAAGCATGCTTATTATGAAAAAAAAAAAAAAATCATTTACAACCCCTTTAACCACTTCAATACCGGGCTTTTATACACACCTCCATACCGGGCCTATTCTGGCACTTCTCTCCTACATGTACAAATCACCATTCTTTTGCTAGAAAATTACGCAGAACCCCCAAACATTATATATGTTTTTTTAGCAGACACCCTAGGGAATAAAACAACGGTCATTGAAACGTTTTATCTTGCACGGTATTTGCGCAATAATTTTTCAAACGCCTTTTTTTTTTGGAAAAAAATAACAAAACAGTAAAGTTAGCCCAATTTTTTTATAAAATATGAAAGATGATATTACACCGAGTAAATAGATACCTAACATGTCACGCTTTAAAATTGCGCACACTCATGGAATGGCGCCAAACTTCGGTACTTAAAAATCCCCATAGGCAATGCCTTGAATTTTTTTACAGGTTACCAGTTTAGATTTACAGAGGAGGTCTAGTGCTAGAATTGTTGCTGGCACTCTAACGCACGCGGCGATACCTCACATATGTGGTTTAAACGGCGTTTACATATGTCGGCGGGACTTGCGTGTGCATTCACTTCTGCGCGCGAGCTACTGGGGACAGGGGCGTTAAAAATATATATATATATTTTTTTTTTACATATTTATTTTTTTACACTTTTTTTTTTTTATTATTATCACTTTTATTCCTATTACAAGGAATGTAAACATCCCTTGTAATAGGAATGTGTGTGACAGGTACTCTTTATGGAGAGATGCGGGGTCAATAAGACCCCACATCTCTCCTCCAGGCTGGAAAGCATGAAATCGGTGAAAAAAAATTCACCGATCTCATGCTTGCTGTTGCTTAGCAGCCGCAATCGCGGCTTTTTTTACTTACGGGGACCTGGGTGTGAGGTCATCACAAAGCGCCCGTGTCCTCCGATGGTCATAGAGATGACTGGTGACCATCTTGTCACCAGTCATTTCTATGCTTCCTGCCAGCGCCGGACGATTCGTTCTCCGGGCCCCCGATGGCACGGGAGAGCCCGGAGAAGCACTGGGAGGGGGGGGGGATGTCCCCTCCCGCCGCCTATAAGAACGATCAAGCGGCGGAACCGCCGCTATGATCGATCTCATGTTGCACAGAATCGCCGGCAGAAGAGAAGGATATCTGAATGATGCCTCTAGCTGCAGGCATCATTCAGATATCCCCCCACAAAGCCCAGGACGTCATATGTCGTCCAGACTTGTAGTTCTCAATGAAACACAGATGTGGTGATCACCGTATTCATAGGCCATTGACACTTCAACACCCAACTGAAAGTCTGTTCCTCTGTAAAGGCATAGGGCCGGAGGAAACGTCTGTAGGAGCCCTTTCATTGTGCCCACAATCCCCTGATCGCAGGTGCGAGGTTTTGCAGGCTCCTGTAGAAAAAAATAAATAAATGCACATTTTTTTCAGCAAATATACGTGCATTTCTTGTTTTTCTCTAGAAGGTGGACTGAGCCTTTAAACACAGGCACTATAAACATTTTACCCCCATTAGAAGAGGTAACTTTTTTTCCCTTTTAGATATCTTGATCTTTGTGGCTGCTGACTTTTAACCACTTAAGCCCCGGACCAAAATGCAGGTTAAGGACCAGGCCCCTTTTTGCGATTCGGCACTGCATCGCTTTAACTGACAATTGCGCGGTCGTGCGACGTGGCTCCCAAACAAAATTAGCGTCCTATTTTTCCCACAAATAGAGCTTTCTTTTGGTGGTATTTGATCACCTCTGCGGTTTTTATTTTTTGTGCTATAAACAAAAATAGAGCGACAATTTTGAAAAAAATGCAATATTTTTTTACTTTTTGCTATAATAAATATCCCCCAAAAATATATATATAAAAAAAAAAATTTCCTCAGTTTAGGCCGATACGTATTCTTCTACATATTTTTGGTAAAAAAAATAGCAATAAGCGTTTATCGGTTGGTTTGCGCAAAATTGATAGCGTTTACAAAATAGGAGATAGTTTTATTGCATTTTTATAAAAAAAAAATTTTTTACTACTAATGGCGGCAATCAGTGGTGACTGCGACATTATGGCAGACACTTCGGACAATTTTGACACATTTTTGGAACCGTTGTCATTTTCACATTGCAGTTTGGGAGTTAACCACAGGGGGCGCTGAAGGGTTTATGTTTCACCTAGTGTGTGTTTACAACTGTAGGGGGGGTGTGGCTGTAGGAGTGACGTCATCGATTGTGTCTCCCTATAAAGGGGATGACACGATCGATGCAGCCGCCACAGTGAAGCACGGCGATCGGGTCCGCGGTCCCAGAGCTTTGGACCGGGTCGCGGGCGCGTGCCCACGATCCACGGCTGGGTAGATGTACAGGATGTGCCGGTACGTCCATCTGCCCACCCGTGCCATTCTGCCGACGTATATTTACAGGCGGCGGTCCTTAAGTGGTTAAGTTAAGGACACTTGCCTGTCCAGGGAGCCTGCAATGGCGGCACCTCAGGCGATTCTATTTTTTTAATCGTGTCACGGGTGCTGCCACTGCCATTCCTTGTGAGGGAAATCGTCAGTTAAGCCTTGCGGCTTCACAGCTGGTTTTCTACCAGCAGTGGGGGGGACGTTGCTGATGCGAGGTCTCCCATAAGTGGGGATGGGTACCTGCTCCCCCATCCCCAGCAAAAGGTGCCAAATGTGGCAGCTGAGGGGGAAGAAAGCAAACAAGCAGAGCTCCACTTTTAGCTTCCAAGTAGAAATTAAGTATGTATTTTTTTTATATATATATATATATTTAAAAAAAAAAATTGTTGTGAGTAGAAATAAATAAGAATTCAAGAGAGGACTAGGACACAGGTGTGTGTGTGTGTATATGTAATATAATATAATATAATATCAAATTTTTTTTTTTTTTTTTTTTACATTTTGGAAAAAGGCTCCATTCATGCTTGTGTGACTTGTCATGCAACTTTGGACACTTAGGGGCAGATTCACAGAGCAAGTACGCCGGCGTATCTTCAAATTTCCCACGTCGTATCTTTTAGTTTGAACCAAGATACGACGGCTTCTGGGTTCGATCCGACAGGCGTACGGCTTCGTACGCCTTCGGATCGTAGGTGCAATACTTCGGCGCCCGCTGGGTGGAGTTTGCGACGTTTTCCGCGTCGGGTATGCAAATTAGCGATTTACGACGATCCACGAACGTACGCGCGGCCGTCGCATTTTCTAACGTCGTCTGTAGTTGGCTTTTTCCAGCGTATAGTTAAAGCTGGTATTTTGTGGCGTATAGATAGACTTGCCATGTTAAAGTATGGCCGTCGTTCCCGCGTCAAAATCTGATTTTTTTTTTTCGTAAGTCGTCCGTGAATAGGGATGGACGTAAGTCACATCTAAGTTAAAAAAATGACGCCCTAGCGACGTCATTTAGCGCAATGCATGGCGGGAAATTTTGTGACGACGCATGCGCAGTTCAATCGGCGCGGGGACGCCAATTTGAATTCTGCCGCCAGAAATACACTACGCCGCCGTAACTTACGGCGCAAATTCTTCCTGGATTCGACTTAGAGCCAGGTAAGATACGGCGGCGTAGCGTATCTCTGATACGCTGCGCCTTTCTAAATCTATGTGAATCTGGCCCATAATGTCACGTCACAAGGCGGAGAACATGTATTTCAATGGAAGCCCTTCAAATCTATGAAACTTTCAGTTGCAATGAATTGCAAAATGTTCCTGCGCTACTTTGCAACCTGAGTGCCAAAGACTGCAATGTAAACACTCAAAAGTCAACAGTTTTCCCGACTGCAGAGACCCATCCAGTCACACGTCTGTCTTTGACCCCTGCCAAAGTCACATCAAAGTGGCAATGAAAGTTGCATGTTTTTGGAGTCGCACAAGTGTGAATGGAGCCTAAGGGATGGTTATAACCGCTATCAGTGTTTTTTTTTTTTTCATCTGTGTCCCAGTGGGGAGCTTTCCCTTTTACTTCCTGTCCTATAGTCACAATAAGAAGTGAGAAGAAATGTTTCCAAAGTTGTCATCAGAGCTGGCATCCCTATTGGAAGATTTTGCCTTTATTCCTGTTCTGGTAACCAATCAAAATTTGGGATGTTAATGGGGTAAATCTTACTAAAAGGGACACAGACAGCCATAAAAACCGGACGGTTTTAACCCCTCCCGACTCTATCCTAAACAAAACAAAACGTCTTTCCTTTAGTTATACTTTAACCTCTTGACCACTGGGCACTTAAACCCCCTTCCTGACCAGACCAATTTTCAGCTTTCGGTGCTCTCACAATTTGAATGACAATTACTCCGTCATACAACATTGTACCCATTTGAAATTTTTGTCCTTTTTTTCACACAAATAGAGCTTTCTTTTGGTGGTATTAGATCACCTCTGGGTTTTTTATTTTTTGCGCTATAAAAGAAAAACGACCGAAAATTCTGTAAAAAAAAAACAAACAAACTTGTTTCTGTCATATTCGCAGGTTATTTCTCACACACAGCATATGCATACCACGAATGACACCCCAAAACACATTCTGCTATTCCTCCCGAGTATGGCGATACCCCATGTGTGCAACTTTTACACGGCGTGGCCACATAGAGAGGCCCAACATGCAGGGAGCGCCATCAGGCGTTCTGGAGCACCCAGGCCAATTCTGACATTTCTCTCCTACATGGAAAAATCACAATTTATTTGCTAGAAAACTACATAGAACCCCAAAACATTATATATGCGGAGTATTGGGGTATTGCGGAGTATTTGGGTATTGCAGAGTATTGGGGTATTGGGGGTATTGCAGAGTATTGGGGTATTGCGGAGTATTGCAGAGTATTTGGGTATTGCAGAGTATCGCGCAGGGTATTGCAGAGTATGGGGGTATTGCAGAGTATGGGGGTATTGCAGAGTATGGGGGTATTGCAGAGTATGGGGGTATTGCAGAGTATGGGGGTATTGCAGAGTATGGGGGTATGGCAGAGTATGGGGGTATGGCAGAGTATGGGGGTATGGCGGAGTATGGGGGTATGGCGGAGTATGGGGGTATGGCGGAGTATGGGGGTATGGCGGGGTATGGGGGTATGGCGGGGTATGGGGGTATGGCGGGGTATGGCGGGGTATGGGGGGGGGGTATGCAGAGTATGGGGGGGTATGCAGAGTATGGGGGGGTATGGCGGGGTATGGCGGGGGTATGCAGAGTATGGGGGGGTATGGCGGGGTATGGCGGGGGTATGCAGAGTATGGGGGGGTATGGCGGGGGTATGCAGAGTATGGGGGGGTATGGCGGGGGTATGCAGAGTATGGGGGGGTATGGCGGGGTATGGGGGGGTATGCAGAGTATGGCGGGGTATGGCGGGGTATGGCGGGGGTATGGCAGAGTATGGGGGGGTATGGCAAAGTATGGGGGGGTATGGCAGAGTATGGGGGGGTATGGCAGAGTATGGGGGGGTATGGCAGAGTATGGGGGGGTATTGCAGAGTATTGCTGAGCTGGGAGGGATGGCTGGATCTGTGACTGCAGTTGTCACAGATCCAGCCACAGCACTGCTGACACCCCGCGCTCCCCCCCCTCCTCCTCTCGCACTGTACCGAACGGTACAGAGAGGAGAGGGAGGAACCGGCGTCATCAAATGACGCCGGTTTGTTTACAAGTGATCGCTCCGTCATTTGACGGAGCGATCACGTGGTAAACAGCCGCGATTCGCGGCAATTTACTGTGATCCGTGATGCGCCGGGTCTTCTAGACCCGGCGAGCACGGACACTTCCGCGAGCGCGCCCCAGGGGACGCGCAAACGCGGAAGTGCACGAGGACGTCCCAGGGACGTCCTGTCACAATAACTCGACCGCGCTGTAGCAGTATTTCTGCTATGGCGCGGTCGGCAAAAGGTTAATTAACGCCCGCCGTAAAGACAAATGACAGTGGGCGGGATGCTCTGTTTGTTCTGGGACAATGTCATATGACGTCGCCCCAGTCTGTCCAATCGGAGCCAGTCACATGTAAACAAGGAAATGCCATTTATCGACTCTCATCGCCTTACACCGATGGAGTGTGAGGAGAGCCGATCGGTGGCATCTCCTCACAGGGATGCCCATAAAGGCTGCCTTTCAGTGACATCTGCATATCAGTGCAGCCTCATCAGCACACATCAGCGAAAGAGAAAAATTACTTATTTACACAATTTTATGACAAACTAACAAAAACTTTTTTTTTTCTTTTTTCTGAATTTTCGTTTTTTTTTTTGCCAAAAATGAAAAACCCAGCAGTGATTAAATACCACCAAAAGAAAGCTGTTTTTGTTTTTTGTTTTTTTAAATCATTTGGGTACAGTGTAGCATGACCGGGCAAATGTCATTCAAAGTGTGACAGTGCTGAAAGCTGAAAATTAGTAAAGGCATTTCACAGTTTAAATGGGTACCAAGGAGCTGACATATCGCCTTCCAGCCACCTTTCAACTGTTAATAAGTGATTTATCACACATTGCTTTTCAGAGAGGTGACAAGGGGTGCTGCTAGTGTTATCAAGCCCTTAGAGCGCTCTTCACTCCTTTTCCTGTCCTGACACAAATTCATGACATTTTTTTACAACAGAGCTACAAATGGCAATGCAAACCTGACAGACTCTAACCCTCCTATGCAGTTGTAAAAAAAAAAAAAAAAGACTCTCTTGTAGTTGTATAGAAATTCCATCTGGATTGTATTATTGTGCGTTTACAAGAGAGTGCATTTCCTCTCCTGTCTTGCCTGTCTAGTCAGAACAGGAAGAGACAAGAAATATACTCCGTGGGGCACTTGCAACATTTTAAACTTACTGACTCAGTCCAAAAGGAACTCTTTTTCTGCAGGTTTATTTTTACATGTTGCTAAGTGAGAAAATATGATACAGTACATACCAAAGTAATAGAAAAATTATATTTACCTTTTAGTGTAATATGTATCTACTGTGTAACTATATAAGGAACTATTTCAACATCGGTCCAGGCCAGCTGAGAAGTCTTATCACAGCTACAGCTGGATGTATGTGAAATGCCACCTTAATGACCAGGCCATTTTTTGGGGGGCTATATACTAAAGACCAATTTTTTTTATTTATTTTTTACTTTTCTGCTATAATGTTTATCCCCAAAAAAATAAAAAAATAAAATGAATGAATTCATCAATTTAGGCCGATTATATATTCTTCTACATTATGTTAGTTAAAAATACCACAATAGGCATATATATTTTTTTTTTTTGCAAAATGTCTACAAACTATTGGCTAGATTTAGATTTAGATTTTTTTTTTTATTGTCTTCACTGTTTTTTTTACCTTTTGGGACTGCCGCAGACAAATCTGACCCCAAATGACACTTTTTGGACCAGTGACACTTCTACATCAGTGCTAAAAAAAAAAAAAAAAAAAAATGCACTGATCAATGTAAAAATTACGCTGGGGTTAAAAGTAGGGGGCGATCAAGGGGTTAAGTGTGTTCCCTGGGTGTGTTCTAACTGGCAGGTACATGACTGGGAGCAGTAGATCACTGTCATGTCACTAGGCAGAACGGAGAATCTCTTTGTTTACATCTGCCTCTCCTCACCCACCACGATCGTGGGTAACGGGCAGACATCGAGCTGACCTCTTTCATGTGTACATCTAAAAAGAAGAAAAAAAAAAACGATAGCTCCTCCTTTAAAGCAGGGGTTCACCCGAATTTTTTTTTTTTTAACATTAGTTTGAGGCTAATTGTGGGAAGCAGAATCGGGTGTTTTTTTTTTTTTTTTTAATTAATGCAGTACTTGCCGTTTTAGAGATCGATGTTCTCCGCCGCTTCCGGGTATGATCTTCGGGACTGGGCGTTCCTATTTGATTAACAGCCTTCCGACGGTCGCATACAGTCTGTCACGAGTTGCCGAACGTCGGTGCGGCTCTATACGGCGCCTGCGCACCAACGTTCGGCTAGTTTCGGGAACTGGTGACGCGCTGTATGCAACCGTCGGAAGGCTGTCAATCAAATAGGAACGTCCAGTCCCGCAGCCCATACCCGGAAGCCGCGGAGAACATCTATCTCTAAAACGGTAAGTACTGCATTGATTTAAAAAAAAAAAACACCCGATTCTGCTTCACATAATTCGCCTCAATCTAATGTTAAAAATTGATTTTTTGGGTGAACCTCCGCTTTAATTCTTATTTGAAACTATCCCAAACCCCAATTTAAATGACTAATCTAGGGGTCAGACTGGTTCGCCTAGAACTCATCTTGCACTGCTCGTTTCAATAAGAACATTTCAGAACAGGGAAGATGTCCGCGACTTGTGTTCGTGAACCGAAGCGGAGTTCACTTCCCGAAGCAATTTTTTGTGAACTCTTCTGTTCGTGAACCGAGTTCTTCATGAACTAAAGCGTTTGTTAACCAATATATCACTGTATTTTATGTCCTACAGTTACAAAATTCTAAAGTGTTTTAAATATATGTAAACTGGAACAATAAGCTTTTCTGACTTTGCTTTATTACCCGCTTCCCGCCCAGCCGCCGTCGTTATACTGTTGCAAAGCGGCTCTTTCCCACAAATCGCTGTAGCTGTATGCCGCTGCGTGAACTGGCTTTTGTAGGCGTGCGCTCCCGTTGTCCAGCAGGGGATCCAATCAGCGGGTCTGTCAGACTCGATGTCCGCCGGCCACCCGCGATCGTTCCCTGCAGTGACAGAATGGGCGTCTGCCTGTGTAAACAAGGCAGATCTCTGTTCTGGCAAGGGAGATCACACAGATCACGTCTTTCTGCTATGCAGGCAGACGGATCTCTTTTTCCCCAGTCACACAGTCCTCCATACAGTTGAACACAAACAGGGAACACATTTAACCCCTTGATTGACCCTGATGTTAACCCCTTCCTTGCCAGTGTCATTAGTACAATAACAGTGCATATTTTTAGCACTAATTACTGTAAGAATGTCACTGGTTTCCAAAAAAGTGTCACATTTAATTTAGGTGTCCGATCTGTTCGTCGCAATGTCGGAGTCCCGCTAAAAATCACTGATCGCCGGCATTTTTTATTTTTTTGCCAAAAATATGTAGCAGAATACATATCTGCCTAAACTGATGAATACATTTCGTTTTTTTTTTTTTTGATAAACTGCATTATTTTAAAATAAATTGTACTTTGGTTTAGGCCCCTTTCACATGGACGGACCGTTCAGGTCCGCCTGTCAGTTTTGACGGCGGACCTGAACGGCCACTTCATGCATCTCTATGGAGCGTTGGATGTCAGCGGAGACATGTCCGCTGACATCTGACCCGATCCGGTCCACTAAAAACAGACGTTTGGGGATACGTCCCCATCCGTTCCTGGCGGATCGGGTAAGATCTGATGAAAACGGACATGCTGTCCGTTTTCATCAGATCGCTCCATAGGAGACAGCGACGGAGTCCGCCTAGTGTGAATGGAGCCTAAGATAAAACCTTAAAGTGATACTAAACACACATTGTTTAATGTAGATTGTACCTTCTATTTCTGTAGGTCGGGGGTCAGCAACCTGTAGATCGAGGATAGGTTACTGGTAGGTCACGGTCTGGGTTTGGTCACCCGCCATCCTAAAGCAGCAAACAGAATGCAATGTAGAGGGACTACTTTTAAAGTTGGAGCTGTTGTAGGGAGCAAGAGCTGCATAAGCCTATTTCTCCTCTGTAGTGCTGTGTGCACATGTGGCAGCAGATGTTATACGCCCTGTCATGGTTGGTGGGTGTAGCACCTGCCAAGCATGACCCATTCAAGTGAATGAGGCTGCTCTGCAACCTTATGCAGTGCAGCAAACAAGGGGTTAAAGCAGGCAGTGCTGTGTTTTCTCTCCACCTGCTTTAACCCCTTGGACCTCACAGAAGCATGCGCTTGCAGAGTGGCCCCATTTACTTAAATAGGTAGTGATTGGCAGGTGGTAGCACCAATCAAAAGCAAGAGGGTGATTTATTCCTGCTGCGACATCTGTACACCTAGGGCTGCTGCCTTAACAGCTAAAGGAGGTGAGGATTGGGGGCTGTAAACTCAATCGTAGGGTTTTTTCACACCTGAGCGTAGCATTTTTATGGCCAGAAAGTCACTCGATTTTTATACAGGTCAAAAGGTCACCAACGTAAAAAACCTTTACCTACCTAAATGTTTTTTCCAAAACGACTTTAGGCGTTTTGGAGCTTCTGGCTTCAGCCGTTTTGGAGTAGAGACGCAAACCATCTCCATAGAGAATAATTGATTTCCCCCCAGGCTTCAAGCTCCAAAACACTCAGGTGTGAATGGGGCCTTAGGCCGCGTACACACGGTCGGTCCATCCGATGAGAACCGTTCTCCATCGGTTAACCGATGAAGCTGACTGATGGTCTGATGTGCCTACACACCATCAGTTAAAAAACGATCGAGTCCAACGCGGTGATGTAAAACACAACGACATGCAGAGAAAAATTAAGTTCAATGCTTCCAAGCATGCGTCGACTTGATTCTGAGCATGCGTGGGTTTGTAACCGATGCTTTTGCATACTAACCGTCGGTTTTGACCTATCAGTTAAGCGTCCATCGGTTCAATTTTAAAGCAAGTTCTAACATTTTTGACCGAAGGATAACAGACTGATGGGACCCACACACGATCGGTTTGGACCAACGAAAAGGTCCTTCAGTCCATTTTCATCGGTTTGGACCGACCGTGTGTACGCGGCCTAAGGGTGCCGATCTGGAATGCAACTGAGGACTTATTCACAAGTGCAGAATGCTTAATAGATGTATAAACTAAGTTTGGAAGAAAAAAAACTGGACATCTTCTTTTGAAAAAAAAAAGAAGTTTATTGAAGAGCAGTACAGTACAATTTAATGCCACCAGAACATCCTGGGGCAGAGTGAAATACACACAATACATAGTAAGTATTTGACATAGATTAACAACCGTCACTCAATATAAAATCGGTTACCCTACCTACCTAACTAACTAACGATCCTGTAGAAGCAGGAAATCCATCTCTTAAACTCACCGTTGGAAAAAAATGGATGACTTGTTTAAGCTGCCATGAATTAATCTTTAATAACATATTGAAATACTTCAATAAATGACCTTAGATTGTGTGTTTGGTTCTCTTTCCTTATAACCGCGCAAAAAGTAGTAAGAAAATGGCAGCACACCTGTGTTGCCGGCCTCAGCGGTTTGCAGCAGGCAATCGCTGAATGTGTTCTAAAAATATACAATATGATGATGGATGTTTTCTGCATGTGCTTGCATTGCTTGTGTATTCTAAACACATTTTAAATCTATTTTAACAGCTGAACCCTCATGTGAGTGCCTTTCAGAAAAGATTTGTTGGTGAAGTAAAGAAGTGTGAAGAGTTGGAAAGAATATTAGGTGGGTAGTGAAAATATCCATGTTTGGGTTTTGTGATATGCATGCACTACCGCTTTCTTTGTTTCGTGCTTTATATATCTTGGATGGGTTTGGCAACTGCATACTTGTACCTGGTCAGACATAAGCTATTAGATGTTATGATTTGCATCTAAAAGGGATCTGAACTATGAAAGCTGTATTCAAAAAGCAAAGTCACTAGCATTGCCTGCGGGCTAATTGTAGCTGATCATTTCTCTATTACTAGCTTTACCAAGCCTTGTTCTGTGTTGTTCGAAAGAAAAGAGCTGAAGTTACACTCTAAAGAACTCATTGAGGAGAGCTCTGAGGGCTGATTGGAGCGAAGGGACACACCACCTGCACACAGCAACAGAGCTGAGGCTGTCAATCAGCTGGAGCTCCCTCCCCTGTCACCATTTTTCTCATGGTGTCAGGAAAACTTGTTAGAAGTGAATGATGTTTATAGCAAAGGAACGACACAGCAGACAGAAATGATACTTAAAGCGGGGGTTCACCCGTACATAACACATTTTCCCCTTAGCTTCATGCTCGTTTTGTCTAGGGGAATCGGCTAGTTGTTTTAAAATATGAGCCGTACTTACCGTTTACGAGATGCATCTTCTCCGCCGCTTCCGTGTATGGGCTGCGGGACTGGGCGTTCCTATTTTGATTGACAGTCTTCCGAGAGGCTTCCGACGGTCGCATCCATCGCGTCACGATTTTCCGAAAGAAGCCGAACGTCAGTGCGCAGGCGCAGTATAGAGCCGCACCGACTTTCGGCTACTAGTGACGCGATGGATGCCACCGTCGGAAGCCTCTCGGAAGACTGTCAATCAAGAAGGAACGCCCGCTCCCGAAGACCCATACCCGGAAGCGACGGAGAAGATGCATCTCGTAAACGGTAAGTACAGCTCATATTTTAAAACAACTAGCCGATTCCCCTAGCCAAAACGAGCATCCATCTAAGGGGAAAAGATAAAAAAAAAACATCATTGGGTGAACTCCCGCTTTAATGGTTTCAATTGAGACAAGCACACACTAGAGGGGTAGGCTTTAATCCAATTTCATGTCTAAGGTTTACATTCAGTTTGAAGACCTGGATTCTTAACCTTCCCTATGCGCTCCAAAACTAGAAAATACTTTTTTGGCTTGAGTTACATTTTATGATGTGTTCAGATAGGATTATATTGTTTTTTGTTTAGTTTTTTCTTGTAATGTGTCTAAAGCTACACAGGGAGAAGGCTTCCAGTTTATACCAGTGACAGCAGACCATTTCCACTTTGTAGAGGAATTTGTGCTGTGTCACATGAAAGTAATCTTCTACATAAAACAAAGTGCAAATGTCTAGCTTGTTACATTTAGTAAAGGGATCGCTATGTGCTAATGTTTTTCCTGCTGGAAATCACATGTTTAGTCCTATCTTCTATGACACGCGTATGTTCCGTTATCATTAAAACACATAGCAACCTCACCAAAGCAATTATAGAATAAAGTATTCCAAATATAATCATTTTCAGAAGCAAATTTATGTTAAGCGTTGGAAAGATTTATTGCTGTTTTATTAACTAAATGGCTTATAGCTAGATGGATGCACTATGGACTATGCACTATGGATGAACTATATTTTCCCCCTGTCCTCATCTGTGATTTTTAAAAATAATGTAATAATAATAATATTTTTTTTGGATCTTTTGCAAATGTGTTTTGCTGCCATTTCTTACTTGTACCCAACTTGCTGTGTGTTTTTTGTTTTTTCATTTTATTTTTAATTAAAAAAAAAATTGTATGTGTGTGTGTGTGTGTGTGTGTGTGTATATATATATATATAACATATAATTTTTTTTATAATCTGTTTTTCTTATAAAACTCCTGGTCTGCCTAATCTTCATTTTTCAAGCCCTTATGCATTGAGAAAAGAGAATTATCTGAATATGTAATTGCTACTAAAGCCAAGGTATGCAACAGTGTTAAATAGAGGAGCCCCTGTTATAGGTTACCTAGTATATGTTTACATTTTTTTTTATAAATGTGACTTTTTTGTTTTCTGCTTCCTATTTTAAAATGTGTTGCCTGGGAGAAAGCCAATCTTCACATTAGCTGTAGTTTTTTTGTTCTTCTTTACATCTGCTGCACATCCAATAAAAAGTCACTTCTCTTTAGATGGTCTTATGGTGTAAACTCCAGCCCATGGTGGCACCAGAATTACCACCATTTTATTATGCTGCCACCCAGTGGTGTATTTAGGTTTTGTGCCGCCCTAGGCCTGACTAAACTCGTGAACCCCCTAATTTAAATATGACCCACCCCCTTCCTGTCAAGGCCACACCCCTTTCTGTTTAAGACCCACCCTGACATTTTCGAGTGGGGACACTAGTTCTCAATGCCTGGGTGGGGGGAATAGATTCTCTTTAATTTGCATAGATTTCCTATCACTTCCTGTTTGGCTATGGGGCAGAAAGTGAAGGGAAATCTCTGCAATGGGACAGGGATGGTAAAAAAAAAATAAACTGACATGGGCTATAACCCTCCCTTACTCTATCCAAAATGAAAAAAAAAAAGGTGTTGCCTATAGTTCTACTTCAAGCACAAATTTCTGATAATTTTATGGAGAGGACTAAGAAGATATAACCATGCCAATGGTACAGCAGAAACCATATAGCTCAGTGAGGAAGGTTTGTGGTCCAGGATAATAGGACAGTCAAAATTAGAAACAGCTTGCGTTACACCAACAGTGTAGCACAAGCCAGCGGGGACACTTTCCGTGCTGCCCCCCTGCAAAGTGCCCTAGGCCTGGGCCTTGTTGGCCTAGGCCAGTATACAGCATTGGTGCCACCACCACAGAACAGGGGAACTGTTGGTCATTGTGAGCAACATTTCAGTACTTTTTAAAGTAAAGCTCATTGTCAAAAGACTTAAAAAAAAAAAAAAAAAAAGCTTGGCTTGGCTTGGCTTGGCTTCTACTTTTTAACCACTTCAATACAGGGCTTTTATACCACCTCCATACCGGGCCTATTCTGGCACTTCTTTCCTACATGTAAAAATCATCATTCTTTTGCTAGAAAATTACGCAGAACCCCCAAACATATATGTTTTTTTAGCAGACACCCTAGGGAATAAAACAACGGTCATTGCAACGTTTTATCTTGCACGGTATTTGCGCAATCATTTTTCAAACACCCTTTTTTTTGGAAAAAAAATTGTTTCATGAATTAAAAAAATAACAAACCAGTAACGTTAGCCCAATTTTTTTGTATTATGTGAAAGATTATGTTACACCGAGTAAATGGATACCAAACATGTGACGCTTTAATTATGCGCACACTCGTGAAATGGCGCCAAACTTTGGTACCTAAAAATCTCCATAGGCAATGCTTTAATTTAATTTATTTTTACAGGTTACCAGTTTAGATTTACTTACAGGGACCCGGGCGTGACGTCATCACATCGCGCCCGGGTCCTCCGGCGGTCATAGAGATGACTGGTGACCATCTGGTCACCAGTGATCTCTATGCTTCCTGCCGACACCGGACGATTCATTCTCTGGGCCCCCGAAGGCAGGGGAGAGCCCGGAGAAGCACCGGATGGCGGCGGCGGGGGGGGGGGGATGTCCCCTCCCGCCGCCTGTAATAACGATCAAGCGGCAGAACCGCGGCTATGGTCATTCTTATGTCGTGCAGAATCGCCGGCTGAACAAGAGGATATCTAGATGATGCCTCTGGCTGCAGGCATCATTCAGATATTCACCCGCAAAGCCCAGGACGTCATTTGACGTCCACCCAGGATGGGAGATCCCATCTGTGGACGTCAAATGACAATGGGCCGGTATTGAAGTGGTTAAAATCCTCCCTCATTCCATTTTGCGAAATAAAGGAGTTTGCAGTTGCATTCGATCTTCGAATGTGTAATGCCTGTAGTTGACCTTGAGGGGATTTAGTTCTGTCCCTTTTTTTTTTTTTTTTTTTACATTTGTTGTATTATGCAAATTTCAGTGTAATAAAAAAAAAATATATATATATATAATATTTTTTTTTTTATGTAGATATAAAAATTTAGGGCCCCTACCCCCCCTATATTCACTAGCGCCTACAGTCTAGGGGACACACATTAAGGGGAAAATAAAATGAACTGTTTTAATATGATTTTCAAATACTTGTACTGTATCTACAATATTCTTTGCAAATGTCACTTTGTTGCATCACCTACTTAATGTGCGTACTGTATATCCTATTGTATTGTTATTTACCCTCAATAAAATCTATTCTGGAAAAAAAAAAAATTTAGGGCCCACCAAATGTTGGTGTAGTGTGGTTTATCGCCATTTATATTGGAAAACTTTGATTAAAGAATGCATTCAAAAAATAAATACTATAAAGGCTATTGTGAATAAGACGCTGAGCTCCTTCATTTATGTTTATGCTTCACCCTTTGAATGTACTTGTTCATTTTCATAACAGGGTACCTGGTTTTGGAAATCAAGAAATCGGACATTCCAGTTCCAGAAGGAAATATGTTGCCAGCAGCCCCCCTTCCAAAACATGTGCTAGAAATTCAGGTAACTCTCACGAGATTGCGTCGCATGCATTTATTTGTAAGCATCACAGGACCTATTGCAAGAAAAGGCATAGGTAAATTGCACCCCATCATTTCCTCAAATAAAAGTACTTTAATGAATTTAAAACATTGCAAACACTATATACAGTGTGTTTGTATGTATACAGTTCGGTCCATGTATATTTGGACACGCGCACAATTTTAGTTTTTGTCAGGTATTTGCCAAAACCTATTCATGCTATACTTGTATAATGGATATGGACTGAAAGTGCACACTCTTAGGTTTAATTTGAGGGTATGTACATCCAAATCAGAGGAAGGATTTAGGAATTGCAGCTTTTAAAGGAGGATTCCACCGACACTTTTTTTTTTTTTTTTTTTTAAAGTCAGCAGCTACTAACCGTGTAGCTGCTGACTTTTAATAAGAACACTTTCCTGTCCTAGTCGCCCGCGATGTCGGTTCCCCCCCGATGGCGATTGCTGGTGATCGCTCGGTCCTGGTGCCTCTATCCTTACTAAGGGAAACAGGTGGTGAAGCCTTGCGCCTTCACTGCCCGTTTCCTACTGTGTGTGTGCGACTCGCACGGCGCTTTGTGAATGGGCGGCTGCCTCCTGGGATACACACAGTTCCCAGAAGGCAGCGCGACTCATTCACAAGAAGACAAAGCGTCGTAGGATGAGCCTTAAGACCCTCCGCGGTGGAAAAAGAGGCAGAAGAGCTACTTCTGCATAGCAACCGCCCTTTCAGGTGAGTATAACATAATTATTATTATTTTTTTTAAAGATTTTTAGGATTAAAAAAAAAATCAAAAACCTGGTGGAACTCCACTTTAAGAATAGCCACCCCCCCCCCCCTTTCAAGGGACCAAAAGTAATTGGACTATTTAAATCAAAACCTGTTTCATGGCCAGGTGTGGGTTACTTCTTTTTGTTATTTCTTCATAAGTTAAGCAGGTAAAAGGTCTGGAGTTGATTCTAAAGCCTGGTACACACGATCCGATTTTACACGGACTGAGCATTGGCCATGAACTTGTCTTGCATACAAACTGTAAAGAATTGTCGGCCAACAAACACAAAACAACATGGTTTTTCAGCTCTTTAGCGCCACCCTTTGGGCAACTTCTGCTAATGTTGTGTTATGGTTAGCATTGCTTCTGAGCATGCGTAATTGTACTACTTCTGTACACACAATCGAATAATCAGACAGCACAGATTTGTTGTCGGAAAATTCTAAAGCATGCTATCCAACATTTGTTGGCGGAAAATCCGACAACAATTGTCCGATGGAGCATACAAACGGTCGGATTTTCCGACAACAGTCTGTCATCACACAAGTCCCGTTGGAAAATCTGATCGTGTGTACGGGCCTTTAGTGCGATATTTGGAATCTATTGCTGTGAACCTACATCATGCGTTCAAAGGAGCTGTCCATGCAAGTGAAACAGACCAGTGTAAGGCTTCAAAAACAAAATAAATAGATGGCAGCAAAATGAGGAGTGGCCAAATTAACAGTTTGGTACATTCCGAGTAAAAAAGAATGCACTGGTGAGCTCAGCAACACAAAAAGGCTTGGATGTCCACGGAAGACAACGGTGGTGAATAATTGCAGGATCCTCTCTATGGTAAAGAAGAACCCATTCACAACATCCAGAAAATTGTAGGACACTCTCCAGGAGGTGGGTGTATCATTGTCAAAGTCTACAATCAAGAGAAGACCTCACAAGAGCAAATATAGAGAGTTTACCACAAGTTGCAAACCATTCATAAGCCGAAGTATAGAAAAGCCAGATTAGACTGCCAAAAAACAGCTGGAAAGGCTTTTTTTTGGATGGATGAAAGGAAGATTAATCTGTACCAGAATGACAGGAAGAAAAAGGTGTGGAGAAGGCTTGGAACAGCTCATGATCCCAAGCACACAACATCATCTGTAAAACGTGGTAGAGGCAGTGTGATGGCATGGGCATGCATGGCTTCCAGTGGCACTGGGTCATTTAATGTTTATTGATGTGACAAACAACCAGATGAATTCTGCAGTGTATAGAGATATACTGTCAGCCCAGATTCAGCCCAATGCAGCAAAGTTGATTGGACAGCACGTCACAGTACAGAAGGACAATGATCCAAAACGCACTGCAAAAGCAACCCAGGAGCTTTTGAAGGAAAATAAGTGGAATATTCTGCAATGGCCGAGTCAATCACCTGAAAATTTGGGTACTGTGTATAAAATGGTTGCAGTTCCTAAAATTTGTACTTGATATTTATGTTCATCTCCTTGAATTAAATCTGAAAATCTGCAATTTTATTCTGGTGGCATACAGAGCCAAAAGTATGAAAATTGTGCCTGTGTTCAAATACCCGTGTTTCCCCGAAAATAAGCCTGGGTCTTATATTAATTTTGGCAACAAAAGACCCAGTAGGGCTTATTTTCGGGCTAGGTCTTATAACGTGCTGCTTCTCGTCCTCCCTGTCAGGAAGCCTCAGTTTGAACAAAGTTAAAATGCCAAAATCCTGTTACAGCTGTTACAGTAGCACACAATACATTACATACATACATACATACATACATGTGTGTACCCCTGCAATCCAATGGTGCCAAACGCCTCGGCTCTGCTTTCCTCCACCTCTCCCAGCCCCCCCCTTCCGCAGCTTTCTGAGCAGGGAAGAGAGCACCCCGGCATGTAACAAAAGAAAGATCTGTAGCATTTTAGTGCTTAAAGCGGAGGTTCACCCTCAAAATGAACTTTCCAGCATCCTTAAAGCGAAAGTAAACCCATCAATTTAACAGTTTGAAAAAGCAGTTACATTCCTGGCATGCCGGGAATGCTAACTGTCACATTGGTTGTGCTCTCAAGCAAACTGTCAAACCATCCAATGGCTGGTGTCATAACTGATCACATGTACAGCACATGGCAGTTGAAGATTAAACAGAGGCCAAGACGCGCCTTAGCAGCCGTCAATCAACTCCTCTTCGCTTAGAAACGCCCATTCCCCGCAGGATTCCCCGCTCAGAGCCGGAAAACAAGGGCTCATATAACGATAAGTACAAGTAAAAAAAAAAAAACGCATACTGCAGATGTTAGCAGTATGCTACAGCTAATGTCAAAAAGTGGATTTTTGGGTGAACCTCCGCTTTAAGTCTGTATGGATCACGTGAGTTAAATACGATATCTTGTGGAGACAGGAGTATCGGTATGCACACAGTGTAACATGTTGATTTAGTGCTGAGCCTCTGCACTGAGACGACTGTACCTTCCGTGACTGCAGAGAAAGGAGGGGCCCCGAGATCCCCCGCCGACAGCCGGGAGAAAGAGGAGGAGACTGTAACGCCACTGGCGTTATTCTATACAACAGGAGCGCAGCCTTACCTCTCTCCCTCGGCTGCGCTCCTCTCTCAACTCTGGCCGCGTCACTTCCGCCGCGCCACTGTTTGCGTTCCACGCTGGAACGCGGAAGTGCGCTCCAGCGTGCTGCGCTGTTTCCCGCGCCCGGCGGCTATTTAAATCGCCACTAATGACGGCAGGGGGTTCCACTATTCTGTTGGACCCCTGCCGTCACCTGAAGCAACTGGAGACTCCCCAGAGAACCTGCTCCAGCATCCAGACTCTCCCCATCCACCATTGGGACCTGCACTACCGCTCCAGGCATCAGTCCAACCCCCCTTCAGGCTGCAGCTCTACAGGCATTCCTAACCAGCCCATGTCCACTGGCAACAGGGAGGATTCCTTCTGAATAATCTGCAGCAAGGCACTCAGTCTACAACCTTCTCTTGTGAAGACAGCAGTACCGCAAGTATCCTTTTCTTTCCATGCTAATAGCACTCTAGGTGTATTTAGCTGTACCCTAAAAGGAACTCTGCATATTTATAGTTAACCTTACCTGACTTACGGACATTGGGATTGAATACTCATCGCTATGGTTGCTAATAGCAATGTTACTTGATTCACTAGCACTGTACTGAACCAGAGACTATATTTTTCTTACTTCTAATAAGAACATACACTACCTGCTCATTCACATACCTTTGATATTATTGATTGGTACATAACATAGGCTTATGAGGCAATAAGCACCTTGATTACTTTGGAATTCTATATGAGGTTGTGATGAATAAAACCATTAACTCTTTATTAAGTTAATAGAGTGACTGTTGGTTCGTACCTGAGAAACCTCCGCACCTGAGATCCAATTAACACAATTATATCAGGACAGGATCATTACATAATAGTGGAACCTAAAAAATTAAATGGATCCAGCGGAACTCGCAAACCACTTAGTGGGACTGTCACAACGAGTGGACACTCTCACTGGTAATTTGAATGACCTCCGGTTAGAAAATGAGGTCCTCCGAAATCAAAATTTTGCTCAGCCTAGGGAACGACCTGAACCCAAGGTCTGCCCCCCGGAAAAATTTTCAGGTGACAGAAAATATTTCCGTCAATTTATTAGTTCATGTCGTTTAATGTTTGATTTACGGCCCAGGACTTACTATTCTGACAGAGTTAAAATTCTGACTCTCATATCATACTTAAAAGGAGAACCTAGAGTTTGGGCCGACGCCTATGTGGAAGAACATGGCGATCTCTTGGGTGCCTTCAATACCTTCATAGATGAGATGTCTCTCCTCTACGAGGACCCTAACAAACAACTCACAGCGGAGAATACCATCAGGAATTTGAAACAAGGAAAAAGACATGTAGAGGATTATATCTCAGAATTTAAATGCTGGTGCCGAGAAACTTTATGGACTGATATTGCCCTTAGGAATCAATTTCGTATAGGGTTGTCTGAGTCTGTGAAAGATGAGCTTGCTCGAGTTGAGATTCCTGCTTCTTTAGAAGATCTAATGCACCTTTCCCTCTCTATTGATCGCCGTCTCAGAGAAAGGAAGGCTGAACGTGCTAACTTGTATCAACCAACACCATTTAGGAGATCCAGGTCCCCCCCAAAAGAGGTACCTATGGAAGTCAGCACAATCAGAGGTCCATTGACCCCAGCTGAAAGACAAAGGCGAAGAACCCACAATCTCTGTCTATACTGCTCCGCCCCTGACCATATGGTGGCTAATTGCCCAATCCTAAAGAATAAGACTGAAGGTAATAATTTTAACCTTAATAGATCTTATGTAGCTAGTACCACAACACGCTCCACTAACCAATATATCTTTCTCACCCTTACTTTACAGTGGGACCAAGATAGGACCACCATTGACGCAATGATCGACACTGGTGCATGTGGCAATTTCATTGACTTAGGTTGTGTTAACTCAAATAAAATTCCTTTTGTTTCAAAGCAAACTCCTTTGTCTGTCACTTTCATTGACGGATCTATCTCCTCTTTTGGTCCAGTGCAATCTCAAACTGCACCACTCTTGGTTACTTGTGGTAATGCACACACTGAAACCCTTGTTTTTGATATCATCCCATCACCCTTATTCCCAATAGTTTTAGGATTACCTTGGTTACACCTCCATCAACCAACCTTCCAATGGTCCAACACTTCACTCAGTTTAAACTCTACTTACTGTAAAAATACTTGTTATCCCATTTTCAATATCCTTTTAACTACTGTGAACTGCGACGGTCTTCCAACTTATTTACTGGACTTCTCCGATGTATTTAGTAAAACCAATGCAGAAATACTCCCACCTCATAGAATTTATGATTGTCCTATTGATCTAATCCCAGACGCTCCAATCCCCACCGCACGTATTTATCCACTCTCACAGCCTGAACTCGTTAACCTCAAGGATTATCTTGATGATAACCTTAGAAAGGGTTTTATAAGACCTTCTACTTCCCCGGCTAGTGCAGCCATGTTCTTTGTAAAGAATAAAGATGGTTCACTCAGACCTATAATCGATTATCGATCATTGAACAACGTCACAATAAAAAATCGCTACCCATTGCCACTTATTCCAGAACTTATAGAACGGCTACAGACTTCCAAGATCTTTACAAAACTAGACCTCAGAGGTGCTTACAATCTAATCAGAATCCGTCCCGGGGACGAGTGGAAAACTGCATTCAAAACCCGTTATGGTTTATTTGAGTATTTGGTAATGCCTTTTGGTTTGTGTAATGCACCAGCAACTTTCCAACGGTTTATTAACGACATTTTTCGTGATTTACTAGACATCTGTGTTGTAATATACCTAGACGACATCCTGATTTACTCTGATACTCTTGAAGAACACACTAAGCATGTAAGATGGGTCTTGGGTAGACTCAGAACACATTGCCTTTACGTTAAGCTTGAAAAATGTGTTTTTAGTCAGTCCAGTATTTCATTTCTCGGGTATCAAATTACTCCAGAAGGAATACAGATGGATTCTTCAAAGGTTGATTGTATTCTTTCCTGGCCAATCCCCCATTCTAGGAAAGCATTGCAACGCTTTCTTGGTTTCTCAAATTACTACCGAAAATTCATTAGAAACTTCTCACAGATTGTCAAACCCCTGAATACATTAACAAGCAAAAATACACTCTTCAAATGGACAAATGAAGCTCAAAGGTCATTTGATTCACTCAAATTATCTTACACTACTGCTCCGATCCTACAACTACCTAATCCCTCATTTCATTTTACTTTAGAAGTCGATGCTTCACATTTCGCTTTAGGCGCAGTGCTTTCCCAACAACAAAACTTGTCTGAACCTCTACATCCAGTGGCCTTCTATTCTAGAACTTTAACGTCCGCAGAGAAAAACTACTCAATTGGAGAGAAAGAACTCCTTGCAATTAGAGATGCTTTAGCCAATTGGAGACATCTTCTAGAGGGATCCACACATCCGATCACCATACTAACAGATCATAGAAATCTACAACATTTAAAGGTCTGTAAAACCTTGTCCGCCCGTCAAGTCAGGTGGAGTTTATTCTTTGACCGATTTGATTTCTATATTTCTTATAGACCAGGTACACAAAATTTAAAGGCAGATTCTTTATCTCGCATGTATGAAGATCACACTACTGAAACTCCACCACACTCTATCATACCTTCAAATCGCTTCATTGGCTTAACCACTTCTTTCAAACAACTACTCTCCCAGTCTATTCCTACAGATGCATCTGACTTACCCAAAGGAGTCCTAAAGCAATCAGATGGATTATATACCTACAACAAGAAATTATATGTTCCTCCAAAATTACAATTGCTACTACTGAAACAACTACATGATTCTCCATTAGCTGGTCACCCTGGAATTACTAAAACAATACATCTTGTAAAAAGACATTACTGGTGGCCCCATTTAGCTAAGATGGTCCAAGAATATGTTAATTCCTGCGAAACTTGTGCCAGCAACAAACTCTCAAGAAAACCTCCATTTGGTCTTCTAGCATCCATACCAATACCCAATAGACCTTGGGAGGTTGTGTCAATGGATTTTATAGTCGATCTTCCAAGATCAAATGGTGCAAATACCATTATGGTCACTGTTGACCTACTAACAAAGATGGCACACTTCATTCCTTTAAAAAATCTACCAACCTCTCTTGAGACAGCAACAACTTTCATCAGTAATGTTCTCAAACTGCATGGTTTACCTTCTCAGATTATCTCAGACCGTGGATCCCAATTCATCTCCAAATTCTGGAAGGCTCTGTGTAATGCATTAAAGATTGATCATCGGATGTCTACTGCCTACCATCCCCAAACAAATGGACAGACGGAACGCATCAACCAGATCTTGGAACAATATTTGCGTTGTTATTGTACCCATCTTCAGGATGACTGGTATCAACTACTTCCCCACGCAGAGTTCGCATATAATAATGCTACCAGCTCTTCATCCCAATTCTCACCATTTTTTGCCAACTATGGTTTTCACCCAAACAACTTACCAAGCTCCTTCCTCTCAAACAATGTACCTGCAGTAGACCAATATCTCACTATTCTAAAGAACACACTTCCTATTTTACGTTCAAATTTAGAAGCTGCTCAGTCACGACAAAAACGTAATTATGATCTTCACAGATCAGTACCTCCTTCCTATAAAATTGGTGATTTAGTATGGCTTTCTACTAGAAATTTACGCTTAAATCTACCTTCGAAAAAGTTGGGTCGTCAATTCATTGGCCCCTACCCCATCTCTCATGTCATCAATTCAAATGCAGTAAAACTACAGTTACCTCCTGATTGGAAAATCCATCCTGTTTTTCATGTTTCTTTGATTAAGCCATACGTACCCAACCCATTCTCTAACAGGGTTTCACGTCCTCCTCCTCCAGTAGAAATCATGGGTGAGACTGAATACGAGATTGAAAAGATTTTAGACTCTAGAAAAAGAGGTTCTCTCATTCAATATCTAATACGATGGAAAGGCTACTCTCAACTTGAAGATTCTTGGGAAAATAGTTCTCACCTTCATGCTCCCCGTCTTATCAGACAATTTCATCGAAGGTATCCTACTCGTCCATCACCTAATATTGTCACTGGTGGTGCCCCCTTGAGGAGGGGAGTATGTAACGCCACTGGCGTTATTCTATACAACAGGAGCGCAGCCTTACCTCTCTCCCTCGGCTGCGCTCCTCTCTCAACTCTGGCCGCGTCACTTCCGCCGCGCCACTGTTTGCGTTCCACGCTGGAACGCGGAAGTGCGCTCCAGCGTGCTGCGCTGTTTCCCGCGCCCGGCGGCTATTTAAATTGCCACTAATGACGGCAGGGGGTTCCACTATTCTGTTGGACCCCTGCCGTCACCTGAAGCAACTGGAGACTCCCCAGAGAACCTGCTCCAGCATCCAGACTCTCCCCATCCACCATTGGGACCTGCACTACCGCTCCAGGCATCAGTCCAACCCCCCTTCAGGCTGCAGCTCTACAGGCATTCCTAACCAGCCCATGTCCACTGGCAACAGGGAGGATTCCTTCTGAATAATCTGCAGCAAGGCACTCAGTCTACAACCTTCTCTTGTGAAGACAGCAGTACCGCAAGTATCCTTTTCTTTCCATGCTAATAGCACTCTAGGTGTATTTAGCTGTACCCTAAAAGGAACTCTGCATATTTATAGTTAACCTTACCTGACTTACGGACATTGGGATTGAATACTCATCGCTATGGTTGCTAATAGCAATGTTACTTGATTCACTAGCACTGTACTGAACCAGAGACTATATTTTTCTTACTTCTAATAAGAACATACACTACCTGCTCATTCACATACCTTTGATATTATTGATTGGTACATAACATAGGCTTATGAGGCAATAAGCACCTTGATTACTTTGGAATTCTATATGAGGTTGTGATGAATAAAACCATTAACTCTTTATTAAGTTAATAGAGTGACTGTTGGTTCGTACCTGAGAAACCTCCGCACCTGAGATCCAATTAACACAATTATATCAGGACAGGATCATTAGAGACCAGCAGGGAGATGGGCTGAGTGCCGCTCTGTAACAAAGGCACCTGACACTGCTGCCGTAGATCAAAGAGACACATACACAGCACACTGCCATATCAGAGAGGATTATAGGAGTACACACGCACCTCAAACTAGGGCTTATTTTCGGGGTAGGGCTTATACTGCAGCCCTCCTGGAAAATAGCACTAGGTCTTACTTTCGGGAAAACACGGTATATATGGACCTAACTTTGTGTGTGTGTGTGTATATGTATGTGTATATATGTGTATGTGTGTGTGTGTGAGAGAGAGAGAGAGATCTGTCATTGTGTAGTATCTGTATTTTTTTTAACTCTATAATTGCCATCTCTTAAATGTTCTTTCATTTCAGCTTGTAATTAACCTACTCAATATCTTAATAGCCTTTGCGTTATAGGTGTTAATCATAAGAACTCAAAGAAAAAACCTTTTGCATTCCCAGCAGAGTGTAGACTGTATAAGGGAGAAGCGGATTAGGAGCTAATGAGTTGTGCTGCAGTGATGGGAGGCGAGGCCATTTATTGCACATAAGACATGCAACTGTAACTGCCTGTTCTCAGTCTTCTTTAAAATGTACCCTGGGCTACACATGTTCAAATCAGGGTACATTCTTGGCATGGTGTAACCACAACGTTTCGTCATCCCATGCAAGCCAACAAAAACAACCAAAGAAAAAACACTTGGAAAAAAGCAAGGGTGAATCTGGTGGAGGTTCTTGTGTATGTTGGAGTGGAGGTGATATGGTGGTATTTTTGGCTTTAGTACTGCTTTATTATGTTAATAAAACCTAAGTGCAGCCAAACTTATTAACCCTAAAAATCAGCACAAGGGACATAACTTAGTCAGTAGGATGTGTCACTTGTGCTCATAGCTCTTCTTTTGTTAGGTGAAATTTTCCTCTGTCCATGCCCCTGATCCACCCCCACCACTGTAATCTTCCTTTGTGGCAGGGGCTTATAGAAACACAAACTCTGGTACCGTTTGCCCAAGTCTAGCCGCTGGGGAGGTGATGGAGAATTTAAAGCCAAAAATACTCCTCTCCAGTGCGGTGGGGGTTAATGGAACTTAAGAGTGCCCCACTATGGCCAGTTGGCCACCCTTTCCAATCATCTCCACTGTTCATAGAAGCGGTACAGTTACTACAGTGTCTATGAATGCAAATTGATCAATGCAGGACAAGCGGATGATTTGATAGGGCTGCTTCTCCATTCATTGTTTTCTATTCATAGAAGTTGACGTATGACTATGAATGGCAGAGTTGGGCAGAAAGGACATGCATAGACGGGCACTCTTGATGAGAACCTGTGAAAGCTCCTTAGTTCTTTTAAACCTCACCGCACTGGAAATTTGTATTTTTGGCTTTAATCCTCTGTCGTCTGCCCAGTGGCTAGACTTGGGCAACATGTACCAGGGTTTCTTGTAAAAGGACTTAAAACCTGCCATTCGCCCAATTAAAGATTCCGCTTTGATTGCCATTTGTACACAAATCCTTCTGCATCAGGGTTCGCTCTAGAGGAGTCATCCGTAAGTCACGCTTTCATTAAAGTA
This sequence comes from Rana temporaria, assembly GCF_905171775.1. NCBI lineage: Eukaryota > Metazoa > Chordata > Amphibia > Anura > Ranidae > Rana > Rana temporaria. Next base: position 184,713,716 of record NC_053489.1, read on the forward strand.
CTTTACTGTTTATAGTAAAATTAATAGCTGATGGTCTTGTTTACAAATGCAGAGCAGAACATTGATTTAAGGGAAGGGTTTTATTAAAGGAGTTGGAAAGGCAGAAGCTTCTTTATCTTCATGCGTTTTATGCATGAACATAAAAAACCTTCTGTGTGCAGCAGCCCACCTCAGCCCCCCCTAGTACTTACCTGATCTCCAGCTCTATCCAACCATGTCCATGACTGCCTCAGCCATCTAGGACTCCCCTCCTCATTGGCTGAGACACAGCAGCGACACCTTTGACTCCTGATGCTGTCAATCAAGTTAGTTAGCCAATGAGGAGAGATGGTGCAGGGCCGAACCGCAGCTCTGTGTCTTAATGGATACACGGAGCTGCAGCTCAGCTCGGGTGCCCCCATAGCAAGCTGCTAAGGGAGGGAGAAGAAGAGGAGGATCCAGGCTGCTCTGTGAAAAACCAACCGCACAGAGCAGGTAAGTATAACATGTTTGTTGTTTTTACTGAAAAAACAAAGAGCCTTTAAAATCGCTTTAATCATTAACATGCTTCTTACCCTACTACATATTCTGTCTTCTAGGAACAGTTGCAGAAACTAGAATCTGAATTAAGGGAAGTAAATAAGAACAAAGAAAAGTTACAAAAAAACCTCCAGGAATTAACCGAGTATACACACATGCTGAGAGTAACCAGGGACTTTGTGCAGAAATCATCCGAGGTATTCATATATTAATATGCTATTCTGTTCAGCCTTTTGCTAACTTTAACTTATTAAAGGGCAACCCCACTTTAATAGAAACATTTGCAGTCAAAATAACTAAACCTTTCGTTTCTGTGAAGGTCTAACGGAACTATGTGAGCTGCCACATGCGCTCATCAAGAGTGCTTGACTATGCAAACCTTTCTATTCAGCTCCTTCATTCATATAATCCTGTGCTACTGCTCCTCCACTCCCAGGGTATTTACAAAGGCCCTAGCACCTCTTCTTGCCCTTCATAGAACTCGGAGCATCCAAGTCAGCAACTCTCTAGGCGATCTTCTCCAGGACACACACTCACAGGATGGTTCCGATGCTCCAGGTTTGGTTGGGTGGTCAGTTAAAAAAAAAAAAAAAGACACTTCCAGGAAGTTGGGGGGGGGGGGGGTTAAATGACCCAGTGCTAATATTACTTTTAACATACAATAAATGAAAAATAATAATGTCAGTCACCTTTTTTTAAGTGGTTGTAAATTCTAGGTATTAAGGTAAATTACATTCTATGTGTAGCAGCACCCCTAATACTTACTTACCTGAACTCCATCTCGATCCAGTGGCTCTCCTGGGTCCATTCCTCCTTATTGGCCGACACAGTAGTGGGAGCAATTTACTCTGTCAATCGCAGACGGTGAGCCAATAAGAGGGGAGGGGCCGAGCCACGCTCCAGGTGTGAATGGAGACACAGAGCAGGGGCTTGGGAGCAAGCCTCCTTGGATGCCGCCATAGCAAGCTGTTTCCTTTGAGGGCAATCAGCAGGAGGAAGGGGCCCGGAGAGCTAGTGGGTGACCAGAGAAGAGGAGGATCAGGGCTGCTCTGTACAAAACTACTGCAATAGAGTAGGCAAGTATGACTCATCACTGTACCCAGCCTGCTGCCAGTACCATGTAACCAATCAAAGCAGGTCACATGACAGACGTAAACAAGGGATGGCTTCCTTTTTAAGCCATCCGTTGAGTATAATTGTGTTGCTAGCTGTGATTGGACATCACATGGTACAGATTGGGCCAATCACAGCCCATCTGTGCCATGTGATCAGCTGTTGCGAATCACAGCTTATCATGACAAAACAAAGTCAATTTATTTCAGTAAAATGTTTGTTTATAGCACATAGTGCTATGTGTAAATAAGGAAAAAAATCCTGATCACTACCCCAAAGTAGTACAATGCCACTATGGTAACATTACTGTATATTGCTCTGGTCAAAGTGTGTTTTTACAAAAAATATTAAATATAATAAAATGTAAAATATTTTTTTTGGCATACTATTAGTATCCCTTATCACCGCCACGCCAGTTATAGAACGCCATACTGCACTGGTGACAGTATTTAAGAAATAAAAAAATATAACTTTGAAAATCTCTTAATGCCTCTTACTAAATATCTTGGACTGTCTACATTCCAAAACGGATCATTTTGACGGATTGATTCTGTACCGTGCTGACATTTTTGGGCCTCAAGAAATTAGATGGGCCCTCGGTACATCAGGATTGATCAGTTTTTCAGATCTATACAATAGTTTGTGGACTGTGTAACTTTCCTACAGACTAAATATACACTGATTTGGGTGATGTTTACCAAAGAAATGTAGCAGAATAAATGTTGTCCGAAATTTATTAAGAACAATTGCCGTATTTTCCGGCGTATAAGACGACCCGGCGTATAAGACGACCCCCTAATTTTCCAGGAAAAAAATTGATTTTGGGATATACTCACTGTATAAGACTACCCCCTTCTTACTGTCTTTCTGGAAGATGAGGGGGAGCCAGAACCGCTGACAGGAACAGGCTTTTTCAAATCTCACTGTGCCATTACATTCCTCACTGTGCCATTACATTACATGCCCAGACTGTGCCATTACATTCCTCACTGTACCATTACATTACATGCCCAGACTGTGCCATTACATTACTCACTGTGCCATTACATTACATGCCCAGACTGTGCCATTACATTCCTCACTGTGCCATTACATTACATGCCCAGACTGTGCCATTACATTACTCACTGTGCCATTACATTACTCACTGTGCCATTATATTACATGCCCAGACTGTGCCACTGTGCCATTACATGCCCCCACATTGCCATTACATGCCCCCACATTGCCATTACATGCCCCCACATTGCCACTGTGCCATTACATGCCCCCACATTGCCATCACTTGCCCCTCTCTTTGCCATTGTGCCATTACATGCCCCCACATTGCCATTGTGCCATTACATGCCCCCACATTGCCATCACTTGCCCCCACTGTGCCTGAACTTGTTGCCCCCCCATTGCAATAACACTCACTTTTTTTCCCAGCGCTGACAGTCTCCCATGCTGCGATCGCGAATGATTTCAAAGCCGCGCCTTCACTGCAGAGTGTTCTGTGATAGGAGGAAGAAAAATCTTCCCAGCAGCGCCTCTGTTATGTTTTCCGCCTATCACGGACGTCTTCTCATCTCGTCCGAGGATGAGAAGGCATCTGTGATAGGAGGAACAAAGAACAGAGGCGCTGCTGGGAAGATTTTTCTTCCTCCTATCACAGAACACTCTGCAGTGAAGGCGCGGCTTTGAAATCCTTCACGATCGCGATCGCAGCATGGGAGACTCAGCGCTGGGGAAAAAAAGTGAGTCCTGAGACCGTACCCGGCGTATAAGACGACCCCCGACTTTGGATGCATGTTTTTGCATCCAGAAAGTCGTCTTATACGCCGGAAAATACGGTATTTATTTGCTAAACCAACGAAAAATGACAGAAAATTTTGAAATTTTTTGCAAAGAATAAAAAATCCCAGTGTCAATTAACCACTTCAATACAGGACATTTTCACCCTCTTCCTGCCCAGACCAATTTTTAGTTTTCAGCGATGTTGCACTTTAAATGACAACTGCACGGTCATACAACGCTGTACCCAAATTAATCTGTAGGGTTTTTTTTACGCCACAAATAGAGCTTTCCTTTGGTATTTGATCACCTCTGCGGTTTTTATTTTTTGCTCTTTTAAAAAAAATAAGAGCGACAATTTAGGGAAAAAAAACAATATTTTTTACCTTTTTTTTTTATTTAATAAATATCCTTTTTTTTTTTGATTTTTTTTTGTATTTATTTTTTTACTAGTAATGGTGGCGATCTACGATTTTTTTATTGTGACCGTGACATTGCGACGGACATATCGGACACTTGTGACACATTTTTGGGATCATTCACATTTATACAGTGATTGGTGCTATGAAACTGCACTGAGTACTGTTTAAATGTGAATGGCAGGGAAGGGGTTAACACTAGGGGGCTATCAAGGGGTTAAATATGTTCCCTAGTGAGTTATTCTAACTGTAGGGGGAGGGGACTCGCAAGATGAGAAGACCGATCTGTGTTCCTCTGTACTGGGAACACACATCGGTCTTCTCACCTCTGCCAGGACGTGGATCTGTGTGTTTACACACACAGATCCACGGTCCTGCCATGATCACGTGCAATCGCAGGTGCGGCACACGCACCGGGTCCCGAGCGATGCGGCAGGCGTGTGCCCCCCTATATGGCCGGGAAGCCCAGGACGTCATATGACGTCCACCCAGGATGGGAGATGGGTGGGTATTGAAGTGGTTAAATACCACCAAATCTCTATATGTGTGAACAAAATGGTAAAAATGTAGTTTGGGTACAGTGTTGCAAGACCGCGCAATTGTCAAAGTGTGACAGAGCTGAAAATTTGCCTCGGCAGTAAAAATGCCCGGTATTAAAGTGGTTAAAGTGTCCAAACAATCAATTGTGTGCCGTTCATATCCTTGTGAAAACGGTACAGATATTCAAATCCTTTGCAGATTGCAGTGCATATTACATGTGCTCCCCAACATGGAAATGCATTCACCTTCTAGGATTGGCCTAAACAAACCTTTTATTAGACAGGTCAAAATAGGCTTATGTCGTTTCCCAATTCCTATGAACCGCAGATCTGCCCGTAGGTAATTCAGCATTCCTCATGAGCAACATGAGAGGTTCCCAGGCAGGTCACTGCGCCCTCAATAGGAGATTCAATGTTTCACAAGGAGCGAAAATGAGCCACATAGTGTAAAAACTTACAACCAGTTTATTAAAGGATTCAAATCTACTTACATGGAATAAGTTTTGCAGTGCATGTATCAGAAAGCAGATGGTCCATAAGAAGTAAAACTTCATAAGGTGCAGTGATACTAATCAATGTCCAGACACAGACTCTCCTTCTTCACACAGATGAATTAAAGCTCCTTAACCTGTAATCACTGCCCAGGCTTAAACTCATAAAGGACTGTGTAATCGAGCAGAAACCTGGTGTTCAGCGCCAATCCTGCCCTATATGGTAGGGCATGCCAACTTCATCAGAGGCTAAGACGGGCCATTTATGCATATACTGAATGAATTTTGAAGGAAAGAAAATTGCTTGATTCGCCCATTAACACAGTCAGTGTTGATGGGGGAATCCCGCCCGCAGCACTGTTATGTTCTGCTGGTGAGGAGTGCAGGGAGACTTTCCCACCAGCAGAATACAGTGTTCACTGCTGGTGGCTATAACCTCCAGCAGAGATCAGGTGAAAAAAAAACTGGTTGTACTGTAGTCTATTGGTGGATCACCTTTGGTACAGCCAGCCTGCTCATAGTCTGATCGAAATTCAGCAGGTTCAATCCATCCATGACTTAGTGATATTAACGCTTCCATTTTTTTTTTAATTAAAATAACATGTCATATTTACCTGCTCTGTGCAGTGAGTTTACACAGAGCAGACTGATCCCTCCTCCTCTTGGACCCCTTGCCAAGTGCTCCCATAGAAAATTCTTTGCTTTACTCAAAGTGCATTTTTAAAAAATAAAAATACAATTTTATTTTTTTTTCATTCGTTTTACAGTCTTTTCCTGGGCTGTTTCATAAATGCTTGATTTTTTTTTTTTAATTTATTTTTTTTATGCTTTTTTGGAACCAACCAAATATATGAAACAGAATTTTAATTGAAAGGGTTTTAAATGGCTGAAATCCTTTTGTGGTACCTGCAAGTACATGTGTTAATGCTCAGATTGGATACTAGGTCCAGTCTGTACCATGTTATCTCCACCATGATCTCGACTTTCCTCAAGTACTTGAAACCCCCTCAGTACACTAAGCCATGTCCCTGCTTATCAGCTGGTAAATGCCAGGACCTCTATTGGCTGCTAAATGGGGGCACCAGTGCCAGGTGAAGGGTTGTTTCAAAGAACAAATATAATGTCCTGTCACCCATTTGCTAGCCACAATGAAATGAAATCACATTTGGCCTTTTTGCATTTTATTTCCTCATTCTCATGAAGATTTGTGTGTTTTTTTGTTTTTCAGTCTGAAACCTCTTCACAAGCCATTTATGAGGAGTTCCCTGCTTTGGAAAAGGATTCCTTAATGGACTATACTTGTATGCAGAGACTTGGAGCAAAACTGGGGTGAGTAATAGTCATGATGATCATGAACCCTTCTTCTGTCAGGTTCATGAGACATAAGCTTGCAATTCTGGTATTTTGCTGGTTACTGCTGACACATTTTAAAGGTATGTGAATCATTAGAAATTTTTTACACACTGATGCCCTTTTTTTTTGTTTTTGTGCAAATTCTTTTTATTTGCTTATATAGAAACAGAAATGCATGCATAATGGCTCCGTTTTGTATTTCCTGTCTCAAAAGTATACAGTAGAACAACTTCCAAAAACCATACTTTGCTTTTCTCAAAGCACGTAAAGTAACTATAAGAACCATACACCATAGTAATTGCTCGGTACACAACATGGAGTGTATGGCAGTGGGTAGTATGTGCAGGGAGAGGAGTGCGGTCTGTATGGCGGTGGGTAGTATGTACAGGGAGAGGAGTGTGAAGTGTATGGCAGTCAGTAGCATGTGCAGGCAGAGGAGTGTGCAGTGTATGTCGTTTTGATAGTATCTGCAGGGAGAGGGGTACTGAATGTATGGCAGTGAGTAGCATGTGCAGGGAAGAGGAGTGTGGATTGTATGTCGGTGGGTAGTATGTGCAGGGGGAGGGGTAGAGAGTGTATGGAGGTAGGTAGTATGTGCAAGAAGAGAAGTGCGAAGTGTATGGTGGTGGGTTGTATGTGCAGGTGATGAGTGTATTACGGTTGGTAGTATGTGTACTTGGTGATGGGTGCAGCTGTAGTGCCTGACACGTCTCATCCATGGGTGTAGTGCACCCAGGGATGATATTCCACTGGCTCAGAGGTAGATAACACATTGACCAGTATACAACAAATATTGCTCTTCCTATTTCCAGTACAGACTCCTCCCCTTAATGACCCCAATACAGACTTTTCTCTGCTCCTGATTCTCTCTAGTCTAAAGAGATTGTATAGCAGGACATGCTGTGTATGACTTGCTTCTTAGAGCCCACTGTCTGCGACAAATCCTCTGTTCTGAGTGCCTTTTTTTTTTTTTTTTTGTCAGCATGCAAATGGATGATTGAGTCAAGGAGGAGCCATTAGTGAGCTATGGATCAAATACATTCATGGTCATCCCCTCCCCTCCATTCCTGGGCTGCTGACCTGCTGTCTACGCAAAGTTCTGGGCAGACTGCACACAGACATTCTCTCCTTATCTCCACAGACACCATTCAGCACCGCTGCTGATAAAATAAACCGCTTACTGCTCCAAGCAAATACCTGCAATAGTTTGACGCAACAGAGGAAATCTTTCTTCACATACTTGGTATGCAGGTAACAGATGCAGATCACAAAGCATCCAACCTAAGTCTGTGAAGGAAGACGTTGTCTTCTGTGTCCAGTTATAACACATAGTACAGGGGCACCAATGAGCAGTGAGCACTCACACTACTGACTTGCTGTGAGTATACAACATGGTACCACCAACCAATTTCCGCCCCCTTGAGTTTCTAAGCTTCCGGAACTAATCCTAGCATCGGAAAATGTGGCTTTAGCTGCCTCCGCTTGTGACCTGAAAATAAAATAAAAACCCACCTTTTGGGCCCCTCTGATTGAAATCATGCAGCCCAACAAAATGTTATGAACCATTGTCCATGTGTACAGTGTGTGTGGGCACAGTTGGCCCCCCTACCCTGAGGGGCCCCGTGTTCACTGCAAACCCTGCACCCATTTATGATACGCAGCTGCACTCAAGTTGTATTTTCACATTCACTTCCATTCAGTGGTATGCTTAAGCTTGGTTAGAATATTGAACATCAAGGTAGCACTTCCCAATGTACTTCCCTGTAATTATGTGCTTAAACAATATCCTTATTCTCAAATAATCCATACCAATCCACTACTTGACCCAGTAATCTTTTTCATGAAAATGTTTCTTACTGTGTTTTTCTGCCTCATTGTTTGGAGTAAGATGCCGAAGCTTTAATTTCCCCCTCACTTCTGTTTGGAACCAGCTGTGCATGTTAGTTGTGGTCACGTGCACTGCTCTCTGCATACTGCGCTCTGCACACTTCTCTCTGTACTCTCCAAATCCTATACTCCATATGCCCTAGTCCACCCCAGGAGCAAGTAAGAGAGTGGCTATGTTCCGCATACAGTGGGACCAAGGCGAATGAACATGGCTACCTTCCTTTATATAAGTCAGATCACATCAGGAAAAAAAAGGAATCTGGTGGAGACTAGGAGCAATAGAAAGTACTTTTTGTAGTTAAGAATAAATACTTGAGTAAAATATTTATATAAAAAAAATAATTGCAGCTAAATTAGCATAAACATGCAGTCCAATATAGATTTGTATCCTTGCCTTATGGGTGGCACTTGGTGAAATTGTAATCCTCTCTCCATATATGGGTCAAAAAGTTGCAGCCCAGTCTTTGGCTGTGCCAGAGAATAATATCGGAATATCAAGGTATGTTGCATCTATTTATTAAAGGATAAGTTCACCTTTAGTGACATGTTACATGTTGCACCTGTATTTAAGGTGTAAAAGGTTACCAAAGAGCACCTGCCTGTGCCCCTTCAATCCACTGCTATGACATTGGACGGGGAATCTTTTTTCCGCACCCACTGTCACAATTTAACCACTTCCCGACCGCCGCATGTATATGTACGTCCACAGAATGGCACGTACAGGCAAATGGGCGTACAGGTACGTCCTTGTCTTCTAGCGGGTGGGGGATCCGATCGGGACCCCCCCCGCTACATGCGGCAGTCGGATACCCGCGGGGAGCGATCCGGGACAATGGTGCGGCTATTCGTTTATAGCCGCTCCGACGCGATCGCTCCCTGGAGCTGAAGAACGGGGAGAGCCGTATGTAAACACGGCTTCCCCGTGCTTCACTATGGCGCTGCATCGATCGAGTGATCCCTTTTATAGGGAGACTCGATCGATGATGTCAGTCCTACAGCCACACCCCCCTACAGTTGTAAACACACACTAAGTGAACACTAACTCCTACAGCGCCCACTGTGATTGACTCCCAAACTGCAACTGTCATTTTCACAATAAACAATGCAATTTAAATGCATTTTTTGCTGTGAAAATGACAATGGTCCCAAAAATGTGTCAAAATTGTCCGAAGTGTCTGCCATAATGTCGCAGTCACGAAAAAAATCGCTGATCGCCGCCATTAGTAGTAAAAAAAATAATAATAATAAAAATGCAATAAAACTATCCCCTATTTTGTAAACGCTATAAATTTTGCGTAAACCAATCGATAAACGCCTATTGCGATTTTTTTTTTACCAAAAATCGGTAGAAGAATACGTATCGGCCTAAACTGAGGGAAAAAAATTTTTTATATGTTTTTGGGGGATATTTATTATAGCAAAAAGTTAAAAATATTGATTTTTTTTCAAAATTGTCGCTCTATTTTTGTTTATAGCGCAAAAAATAAAAACCGCAGAGGTGATCAAATACCACCAAAAGAAAGCTCTATTTGTGGGGAAAAAAGGACGCCAATTTTGTTTGGGAGCCACGTCGCACGACCGCGCAATTGTCTGTTAAAGCGACGCAGTGCCGAATCGCAAAACCTGGCCTGGGCATTTAGCTGCCTAAAGGTCCGGGGCTTAAGTGGTTAAAAACAATGTGGCCTTTGCAGACTCGGCCACGTCATTCATTAACAGAGTTCTGTGAAAGTGATCTGCATCAGAAGTCCAGGTCCATCCTTCTAAAGACATTTGCCACAAAGATGATCTGAGTCTTCCATGTTGAATGATGTCCAGCATCACTTAAACTGGATAACAGAGTAAAGGCTGTAAGTGAAGAGCATCATAGAATGCATAAAGATAAAAAAAAAAAAAAACCTTCTGACTTTACAATCACTTTAATGCTTGCATCAGACGAGTAAAGGATTCTATAATATTGGTGTAGCACTACCACCACAGGGGCCACTGGTAACTGGCTCTTCTACATCTCTACAGCCAGGAAACCCGCATTCTCCACTTGCATCCAAACACAAGTCAATCCCTTGGCTTTGTTTTTGTTTTTATTAGAGGTAACAACTTGGATGGGGTGAAGGGGTAAATGGGATGCCCAACTTTAATCAAAGAACAAAAACCAGTGACAACTTCCTCCCTATGTACAAGGTTTTGAATGGCCCTCTTTTCCAGACATTGACTGGCTCTGACTAATAATAATGCAAAAGCCCCCTTAAAGCAGAACTTCAGAAATTTTTGCATCTTTCCATCTATTAAATCCTCTGCCCTTGTTTTAACTTTGGATAGTAAAACATTTTCTTTCTGACAGTAAATACCTTATACAGCCTACTTCCTGTTTCTTGTCTGGTAAAAAGCCTAGGCTTATAACATCATGCATAGCTCACTCTCGTGAGAGTTTGCCAGGAAGGGAGGGGGGGTGAGTCATAAGAGGGCGAATGAGAGCTGCAGAGTGCCGCTGTGTGTAAATCCAGGAAGTTAAAATGGTTGCAGCCAGACTCTGTAGAGGGAGAGTTCTGCAGCAAAGTGGTGCATGCAAAGTGGTTGCAGGGAAGCTTCAGAATGGCAAAGATGTTTTTATTACAAATTATTTGAGCAGACTGCAGTTCCACTTTAAGGAGTAGGAACTCGGCCCACATGGCTGCTTCTTCACCAGCCCACCCATCTGCTACTGAAGATCTTCCAGGGCAAGGGAAAGGAAAGATTAAGGCACAGCGCTGTCTTCCAGGAAGGCTTGCTTAGGCAGTCTTTCCTCTTGTAAGTCCCTGAATGTGCTGAAGTACTCACACTGTCCTCCTTGTTCCCGATGATTCTTGGGTAAGATTGCTTTCAAACTGCACTGCTGTCAGGATCCTCCCAAGCCAGCTCACTGACAGTCTCCTCAGCACTCAATCTGCCACCCAACACATCTGCTGCTACGGCTTCTCCATATTTATGGACTGGCTCAGCCATCATGCCAGGCAAACTGCCATGGGATTGTCCAAACTAAGTATGCAGATAAACCTTCCTGTCCTCCACCCTCCAGCTTCTAGAAATGTATCCAAACTTCCAGAACCAGGGGGAGGCACCAGAGACCTGCCTGTATGAGTCATCCAGCCTGACCTGCAATAAACTCTTGACACCGATTCAAAATGCGTTTTACCGTTGGTCAATAAATTTGCCTACACTATTCTAGTAGCACACTGGAGTGTGCTGACTGAACCAAGAATACAATAGGAATGTGGCTGCTGCATATGGGCCCACAGTTGTGAGGTGAAGATAGGCTGCTGTTGCAGCAATCCAGTGATGTAAAATATCTGTGCAGTGTTGGCAGCTCTACACATGCTCAATTTTCAGTGCTTCTCTACGCTGAGCATTTCCTCCCTATCACATCTGAGCAGCCCATGTGACTATAGAGTCACACATGTATGGGCATATACACAGTTGTAAATTTATACACTGATTAGTGCATTTTATATATTTTTTATTTTTTTTTGGATTGATCACTGTATTGGTGTCACTTGGGATCAGATTTGTCTGCCACAATGTCGCAGTCCCGCTAAAAATCACAGCTTGCCGCCATTACCAATAAAAACAATAACAAATTAAATAAAAGTTCCTAAATCTATCCCATAGCTTGTAGATGCTATAACTTTTTTGCGCAAACCAATCGATAGACGCTTATTGCTTATTTTTTGGTAAAAAAAAAATGTAGAAGAATGCAAATTGTCCTAAACTGTTAAATACGTTTTTTTTCTTCTACTTTCTTTCTTTCTTTCTTTCTTTCTTTCTTTCTTTCTTTCTTTCTTTCTTTCTTTCTTTCTTTCTTTCTTTCTTTCTTTCTTTCTTTCTTTCTTTCTTTCTTTCTTTCTTTCTTTCTTTCTTTCTTTCTTTTCTTTTTTTTTTTTTTTTTTTTTTTTTTTTTTCTATTTATTTATTTTTTTCTTGTCAGTCTTTTTCTTGTTTATAGGGCAAACTATAAAAACTGCAGAGGTGATCAAATACCACCAAAAGAAAGCTCTATTTGTGGTAAAAAAAAAGGACCTCAATTTTGTTTGGGTACAATGTCACACGACAGCACAATTGTCGGTTAAAGCAATGCAGTGCCGTATAGGAAAAAAAAAATGCCTTGTTGTTAAGAGGTAAATTCTTCTGGGGCTAAAGTGGTTAAGCAAAAAAAGGGGCATCGTGACCCAATGGATTTATACCCCTTCCTCACTGTTTGTGTTCACTGTAAAATGTTTTGCTGAAGCTTGCCTTGCATTTTGTATTTACTACATACAGTACAGTGAGATCATAGTAGGAACTATGTTTACAAACTATCATTTCACTTTTTTCTTTTGGCAGGTTTGTTTCTGGGCTAGTTCACTGTACCAAACTTGAATCTTTTCAAAAGATGTTGTGGAGGGTTTGCAAAGGCTACACCATTTTCACTTACAAGGAGCTTGATGTGTTTCTGTATGATCCTGAAACTGTGAGTAGGTCCTTCCCTTTATTCTAACAACTAGCTAGGTGGTAATTCTAACACTTTATAAAAAAAACAGTTCAGCTTATATTAGAAATACAAGGGAAAACATTTATTTATACATATAAAAAACATTATAAATGCTTCCCCACCCCACCCTCCCCTTTTTTTTTGTTAAAGGTGATCACATAACTTTCGTTCTCGACTGCATAAAGAGCTCAGGAAATTGAAACGGCAGTACACTGATCTTCCTAGTTAATGGCTGGGCGGGATGTCAGCACAAGTCTGATCATTGGAGGAAAGTAGGCTGAGTTATCAGCACAGCCAGAAATCTGACTACGCTGTGCTCTTCTGCCTAGTGTGGTCGGTTTTTAATACAAAATAGAAGTATTGATTAGCCACTGTGAACACCGCTCCTGCATAGACTTGGTAAATGGAATGAAATAGGATAGTAAATACTAGCCTGAACACATGACTGGTTGGCCTATCTGTCAACACTTGGACAAAACATTCAGTTTCTAAATCATAAAGTAGGTGACTTGCTGGTGTTTGCTGCTAGGATTCAACACCTTTTTGTGTATTATCTCGTCGAGTATGGAAGAGGGATGTTAAATGAAACTGCCAAAGGTTATTGTGGAGGGAACCTATAGTACTTTGCAAAAAATTGTAGTAGCTAGAGTAGGTAATATTCAAGTCCAATTAAAGCAATTAACATATACACTTACAATGTGTGTGTGTGTGCACACACTCACTATATTGGCGGTGCATTACCATGCCAGGGTCTAAATAGAGGCCATAACTCAGGATTCTCAACCAAATGGGTTGAGGGGCTCCAGGGGGTTTGCTTGATGCAGAGGAAATTGGCTTTTCAGTTTCCTCATGGTTTTGTAAAGTCCATTTTGGGACCTGGAACCTGAAGATTTCTTGGAGATCTGGGTGGGATGATATTTGGTCAGGTGTGTGCTGGGCTTTTTGTAAAGACCAGACCATGGATCTGGGCTCCACTCCAGCAGGCAGAGGAGGGTTTCATGTGGGAGCCAAAGCAACAAGGGGCTGCAAATTGTGTGCACAGAGTGTGTATGAAGACTGTCTTCATATGTGGGACAAAAGGGCCTAAAAGTTAAGGCCAGAGCAGGAGTGCTGCATGTACTGTATAAGCCTACAGGCTGAATGGGTATTTCTTTGGATGGAAATGCTAAAAATTCCCCAGTGAGGGGAAACTCCTCTATTTTCTATTCCTAAAAGTTTGTTAAATTGGACAAGAAAATCCCTCAAAAGGCTAAAAGCGAGCGACTGTGTACGTATGTATATAATATAATTATATATATATATATATATATATATATATATATATATATATATATAATCTATCTCTATAATTATGGTATCATTTTGTGGTCATATCTTAAAGCAGAGGTCCGGCGACTTCTCTTCTCGCAAGTGTCTGTTTATTGACTTTTAGTGTTTATTAAAAGGCTGGAACTCCTCTTTAAAGTGTTATTATAAGGTTTAATTTTGATACAGGACAACTTATTTAAAAAAAAATTCTTTCCCGTTTTTTAAAGGAAGAGCCAACAAAGTGGTTTGTGTTTCTAATTTCTTACTGGGGAGAACAGATTGGACAGAAAGTGAAAAAAATCTGTGACTGGTGAGTGTTCTGTAGAGACATTTGCATCATTTTTTTCAACTTTTACAGTAAAGATGCTGTGATATTTTTTTTCCTGCAGTAAGACAACCTACACACCTCTCCCACTATCCCAGTGCCTGAAACTTGGGCAATGCATGTTTACAATTTACATTTGAACGGACAACCTTAATGCTGTATGTTCAGTAATGTACAAATCAATGTTCATCTGTATCGCCATTTTTCATTGTAAAACGAATAAAATTATTGAAACAAAACATTTTAAATTTGAAAGGCTGTTACTTTGATAACTGTACCCTAGCCTAAGTTCCCAGTTTTTTGCTAGTGTCCTAAGGTGAATCCTACCTGTGACAGCATCAAAGAAGTAGAAGAATTTTGAGTTACTTGTAAATTCAGTATCTTTTGGATATCACTACAGAACATAAACAGTATTCATAGACCTTGGATTATAGTCTGTTACCTTCAGGTGATGGAATCTGGCAGGCTTTTTAGGACATGCCACCTGGGCGTCCCCCCTATAAAACCTACCCCACTCTGTGAGTCGTCAGTTTTTGTTTTTTTGTTGGTGTCCTAAGGTGATGGACCTCCATTATAATGAAATCATTCTTGGCTCAACTAGTTTATTATTTTACTTCACATTCTTCAATCAGTTCCTCACTGTCTTCTAATGCAACAATGGAGGCAGTGCATTTGGATTGGTGCAACCACTGTAAAATCTTGGGAGCTGTACCCAGATCCCACAACTTATGTAGATGGCCTGTAATATACTTCAGCACTGGATTATGCTTTGGCACTAACCTCAGCACTTGGTGAAATGCATGTAGCGTGCTATACAGGTGCAGGGCCATGAATCTATTCCTATGAAACCCAGACTCTGAAGACTCCTCTTGGGGGTATGCTCACAATCATGGCCTATACCTGGCTTTATATAGGAACCAGCAACACAGTTAAGACCGTTGCCTTGTTTATTGGATCACTACTGTAGCCTCATAGCACCTGAGAGGCATGTCTCTATTACTTGGCCAAAACCAGGCTCAAAAGAACCTGTGGCAAAAGCTTACACTCTGCTGAAGGCCTGCAAAACACTCAATCTGCTTAGAGTGATGATACTTCCCTTGCACCTGAACGGGACCTTATTTGAACACCAGTCTCTATATCCAATTATAGCGTTATCCCAGGCACTCTGCAAATGACCTGCTTGACTAATTAGTCTTTTCTCCAACTATCTCACAATTTCTCAGACAACTAACTGCTTTAATACGGCTATCACTGTCCTGAGCTCAAAGGCGCCAGGCTCCTTCTCTGCTCCCATGGTGACTACCAGGGTTTAGAAGGCAAAATAGCTCCTCTAGAGAATGCAGATATTAAGGGGGGAGAGGACCCATAAGCAGTTTTAGAGGAGGTCGTGGAAGAATTTTCACCCCCAGGCTCCTATACTTCTGATCTAATGGCTTTACACAATTTGCTTCCCAAAGCTGATCTATTAATTTCTGCTGTGAGCAAAATCCTCAGAATTGTCACACTTGGTTCTCCTGTGCGCTCACCATGACCCCTTATCTACTAATTGACCTGCTTATGTCTAAAAAGACATTCCCTATTAATGATCAAATGGAATGAGCAATTTATGATTATTGGGCCATTCCTGAAAAGATTATCACCCCTCTGAGAATCATTGCTAAACTTTGGACTGTTGCTGTGGTAGACACTGCTGTTTCAGCCTTAAACAAGCATCTTTCTATACCCATTGAAGATGTCCTTTCATATAAAGATTTTGCTCCTAAAGGCTCTCTCTCAGGCCCAGCTTTGCAACCAGCTTTTGCTGAAGCTGCCTATAAAACAAACCTCACACATATGCCCTTTGAAGGAGAACATCTCTTTGGTGAGGCACTTATGTCACAAGAGGAAAAGCCCTGCTTCCACAGCAGAAGGTTACAAAAGTGGTGATGTCTGTTAGTTTTCATGTCTCTTGGTCACTGACGTCCCAGAACGGTGTGTTTTTAATTGTTAATTTCAATTGGGGTACAAAGTTTCAAACTCTACCCCTTCTCTGCTCCACTCTCTCAAATCAACCAACCAAAATCTGCTTAAGGACAGTTACATTTCTGCTCTCAACCATCTCTTGTCCCAGGGATTGGTCCTTCCGGTAGTAGGACAAGTTCAGAGGTTTCCATTCAAAGCTGTTCACAGTACCAAAACCCAAAGGGGGTAATATGTCTTATGCTGGATCTAAAGTCCCTAAACAAGTACCAACTAGTTCCAAAGTTTCTTTAAGATGCTTATCTGCATATTCACATTTGCGCACCTCATCAGCTCTTTTTGCACTTTGCAGTAGGAGATGATAATTTCCAGTTTGTTACACTGACCTTTTGGCCTTTCTCTGCTTCCAAAGTATTTACAGAGGTTCTTGCACCCCTTCTTCCCCTCTTAAGAACTCCGGGACATTCAGGTGATAGGGTATCTGGACGACCTTCTTCTGAAGGTCTCATTACCCTTCCAGCTATCTGCAATATTCCATGTGACTATTGAGATATTTCAAACTTTCTGTTGTGTAATCAACTTTAAAGCTGGTCTTTCTTGGATCTCAGGCCTTGAGGTTAAAGAGTCTTTATGAGAGTGTCCTTGCGTGTTTTGGGCCCTATGGTGGCCTCTTTCGAAGGCTATGCCATGCACCCAATTTTATTCAAGCCTCTCCAATACAACCTCTTGTTGGCACAGAACAAACCTGCATCCTCTCTCGACCTGAGCATGCTTCTATTCAGCTAAGCAAGGAATTCTCTAGCTTTGTGAATTTGCAACCCAGTCTTGGCTGTGGGGAAGTTGTTCCACCATACCACTGGAAGGTGATAACCAATGCCAGTCTCTCAGGCTGGGGATACTAGGAAGGAGTGTTAATCTCTCACAGTACAGGGAACATGTCTCCAGAGGAAGCCAAGCTCTACATCACGATTATGGTGCTTAAAGTGATAAAAATGGCTGAGGACCACTGAACACCTGATTAGGGTCAATCGGACAATACCACTGCTGTGGCCTACATAAATCACCAAGGGGGCACCAAGAGTCATGCAGTCTTGAAGGAAGCAAGCCTGATCATCTCATGGACAGAAAAACACTGTTTAGTGATCTATGCTCTCCCTAATGTTCTCCTGGATCCCAGGAGTGGACAGTTGAAATTGTTTGTGTATTGGATGCTCTGATAATGTCCTAGACTCATTTCAGACTAATGCATGTCATTCCTCTAGTGAGAATTCTGCCTGGATTGCTCTACAAAATAAAGCAAAAGAAGAAACCGGTGATTCTTTTTTGCACCAAACTGGCCCAGAACAACCTGGTACACAGACTCGGACTGCTACTAGGAGACCGAACCCTGGCCCCTTCCAAACAAGCCAGATTTCCTTTCTCAGGGCTCCCTGTTTACTTCTGCTTCTCAGTCACTGGCTGTCATGGCAAGGGGTCTTCAACTCTGTCATTCCCACATTGCTAAAAGGAAAGAGCCACTTCCTGAAAGATCTACTATCGTACCTGGAAAATACTTTCGACTGGTGTCGACACAACCATTTCAATCCCAGAGATTCCGCTGTGCCTCACATTCTGGCCTTTCTAACTGGGGATTTGACCAGAATTTATCTCTAACCACGTCAGCCCCGGGAAGATTTACCCCCTTCCTGACCAGAGCAATTTTTGTGATTCTGTACTGCGTGGCTTTAGCTGAAAATTGCGCGTTCATGTGTCATTGTACCCTAACAAAATGTACGCCCTTTTCCCCCCCAAAAAATAGAGCTTTCTTTCTTTTAGTGGTATTCGATCACCTCTGCGTTTTTTTCTTTTTTTTTTTCTTTTTTTTTTGCGCTATAAACCAAAGAGCAACAATTTTGAAAAGAAAAAAGCAAATGATTAAAAAAATTGCAATAAGTGTACATTGATTGGTTTGCGCAAAAGTTATAGCATCTACAAAATAGGAGATCTATATCAATTATTATTATTATTATTATTATTATTATTATTATTATTATTGTAAATAATAATAATTTTTTTTAACTAGTAATGGTGGCGATCTATGTGGTGTGTGTTTGTTTTTTTTGTTTTTTTTCATTCAGGACTGTGACATTATGGCGCACACATCGGACCCTTTTGATACTATTTTTGGGACCATTGTCCTTTTTTTCAGCAATCAAAGCTACAATCGCCACTGATTACTGTATAAATGACACTGGCAGGGAAGGGGTTAAACACTAGGGGGCGATCAAGGGGTTAAGTGTGTTTTAGGGAGTGATTCTAACTGTGAGAGGGATGGGCTCACTACAACATGACAAATCACTGCTCCTGATGACAGGGAGCAAGTAGATCCCTGTCATTTTGCTGGCAGAACAGGGAAATGCTTTGTTTACATAGGCATCTCCCTATTCTGCCTCTCCTCGCCGCAATCGCGGGCAGCCGGTGAACAGTTTGCGGGGGCCCATGGGCACGTGCGCCCGATGGTCGGTAAATTCAAAGGTTCGTACAGGTGCGCCCATTTGCCTGCCTGTGCCATTCTGCCGACGTATATGTGTGTGTGCGGCAATCGGCAAGTGGTTAAAGTGGTTGTAACCCTTTAAAAAAAAAAAAGAATCCGGTCCTTTTTAAAGCATGAATAACAGCACAGTCCATGTGCTGTGTAAATTTTCCCTTTTGTATCATCTAAAATACCTGGCTGATCTTGCCTGGTTCAGCCCTCCCCTGTTTACTGACCACTGTTTATCATGGCTGCTGAGCTGTGATACCGTGGTCAGTTTGATAGGATGAATCTCCCTAACAGGGACACAGACAGCAATAAAAAACGTGAAAAAACTGAAGAAATTACACTTTTCTACAATGTAAAGTAGTGCACAGCTTGTATAATATATATATATTGTGTGTGTGTGTGTATATATTGTATATTTAAAAATTATATATATATATATATATATATATATATATATATATATATATATATATATATATATATATATATATATAATTTTTAATTATTGCCCATTAAGTGATAACCATACGGATACATGAATCTAGTGTTTGCAGCTGCTGTACACAAGTGCTATTCACCTCAAAAAAAAATTATACATATAAATACAGCGCTCACAAAATATTCAATTTGATATTTGAAACAAAATTAAAAATGTCCATGTGCATTGTGCAAAAGTGCTCCAGTTCTTAAAGTGCAGTTGTGCTCCAAACTTCAAGGTGCGCCACACACCCCCTCCACAGTTGTGTGCACATGCTCAGCGTCTTATCCAGAGGTTGTCTTTGGTAAATAGACTTATGAGTGCTGCCAGCATTGCTGCAGAGGTTGAAGGGGTGGGGAGTCGGCACACTTTATCAAATTGGTCTGCGTGGCTGTCGTCCCAGAAAGAAGCCTCTCCTAAAGATGATGCACAAGAAAGCCCGCAAGCAGTTTGCTGAAGACAAGAAAAACTAAGGACATGGATTACTAAAACCATGTCGTGTGATCTAATGAGACCAAGATAAACTTTTTCTGTTCAGATGGTGTGAAGTGTGTGTGGCGGCAACCGGGTGAGGAGTACAAAGACAAGTGTATCTTGCCTACAGTCAAGCATGGTGGTGGGAGTGTCATGGTCTAGGGCAGCGTGAGTGCATTTCACTGAGGGAAACATGAATGGCAGCATGTACTGACATACTGAAGCAGAGCATGACCCCCCTCCCTTCGCAGACTGGGCTGCAGGGCTGTTTTCCAACATAATGACCCCAAACACACCTCCAAGGTGACCACTGCCTTGCTAAAGAAGGTGAGGATAAAGATGGACAGTAACACCCCCCAGAATAAATAAATCTATACTCCAAAGGCCCTGGACAGAGGGTGGTCTAGCCTCTCTATCTATATCTTCAGAAATATTTATTTGCTGCACTACTATCGCACGCCCATAACTGGATAGCCTCAGACGATACCAATGTTGCTGTAGTCCTTGAGGCCGCACACCTCGGTTCCTACCAGGCGCTGAGAAATGCTTTATATAGGGGTGTCAAGGCCCCCTTTCCTCCCACACTTTCCATGAAAGCGGTGATCATTGCTTGGCAACTATTGGTATGTAAACAACAAGGGGACCCTCGCACTAGATCTCCGGACAACCCCCTGTGGTTAAACCCACATTTATCAGACTTTCTGACTGTCCCGGACCCAGGGTTCTGTGCTGCTAGAGGTATCAAAAACTGGAGCATATCTGTATTAGTGACTCCCTTCTATTCTTTGATTCCTTTAAGGAGTAATTTGGGCTTACTAATCCCCAATTCTTTCGATTTCTTCAAATTTGCCACATCCTTCGCTACCCAATATGGATCCACCCCAGTGTTTTTCCTTCAGTCCAACCTTGAATCCACATTAGGGGATGTCCCTCTGGTCAAACCCACCTCTACCATCTATAAAACGTTTTTACCCTCATTTTGGTCTGGAGGATTTGTTCTCTAAGTGGCAGGGCGAGGTCCCTGATCTGGATTCGGAAGACGCCTGGGAGTATCCTTTTTTACAACTTATCTCTGTCAGAGATCGATTGATGCAATTTAAAATGATTCACAGGGTTTATTTGTCACCCCAAATATTATCCTAAATTTCCCCAAATTCCTCCAACTGTTTGGAAGTGTGGTATAGCAGATGCTGACTTCAACCATATGATATGGTCCTGTCTCAGGATTCAGTCCTTTTGGACAGAGGTCACAAAATTCATTGAAACTCTGCTCATGATCCATATTCCCCTGAATGTGTCAATCTGCTTGCTGGGTCTGGTGGGCTCCTGGCGACTCCTATTATTTTTATGCTAGGAAGGCTTTATTAATAAAATGGGAACAACCAGAGGTACCCACTTTGAATTCATGGAAATCATTGATCAACTCAGCGGTTCCATTATACAAAATGGCCTATCTTGACAGATGCTGCCCAGCTAATTTTGACAAAATGTGGCACGTGTGGTTAGAATCGGACATCACAAACGCAACACAATAGGATCTGGAGCCCTTCTGTTTACTTTAACTAAATGTCTTGTAGCGGTGAAGACCTACAGTAATTCTGTTTGTTATCTGAAGCTACACCTAGATGCGTTGTCCTCAACCTCAGCATCTCTCCCTGAAGTGGTCACCTGAAGTATAAGATCCATTATCCTTCCCTGTATCCCTCCAATTTGATGACACGAGTAGTTTTAAGTGTGTAGTTGTTTCAATAGATACATGGTAATAGTCCTATAGGTTCTAATATATGTTGTTTAAGCTGGTGTATGCCCAGAGGCTTTATTATGTAACCCCTTTTTATTGAGTTTTCGTGTAAAAAAAAAAATGATTTTCAAAAAAGATGGACTGGCCAAGCATGTCTCCAGACCTAAACCCTATTGAGCATCTGTGGGGAATGCTTAAACAGAAGGTGTAGCAGTGCAAGGTCTCTAACATCCACCAGCTCTGTGATGTCATCAAGAGGACTCCAGTGGAAACCTGTGAAGCTCTGGTGAACTCCATGCCCAAGAGGGTTAAGGCAGTGCTGGAAAATTATGGTGGACACACACAATGTTGACAATTTGGGCCCAAGTTGGACATTTTCACTTAGTGATGTGCTCACTTTTGTTGCCATTGGTTTAGACATTAATAGCTGTGTGTTAAGTTATTTTGAGGGGACGGCAAATTTACACTGTTATACAAGCTGAACACTCACTACTTTACATTGTAGCAAAGTGTCATTTCTTCAGTGTTGTCACATGAAAAGAACTAACATATTTACAAAAATGTGTGGGGGTGTACTCACTTTTCTGAGATACTGTATATAATTACTGGACTTCTATATTGCTGTTCCATGTATTTTTTCAACTCTATATCAATAGAAACAAAGCTCCTAAAACACAGACACACGTTGAGAGGGATATTTATGTTCAAATGACAAAATACATGGCTAATGGGTATATATGTGTCCTGCTTTACCTGCCAGAGGACTTGTAATTTTTTCAACTAAACTGCCATTTCCTAGGTCTCACTGGACAGAGGTAATGATGATGGTTCACTTTCAAATGTGGAAGGTGGCGAGTGTCATAGGAGGCTGAAATGCTTACAGCATGGGTCCTAATCTATGACCCTCCAGTTGTATAGGAACTAAAATTCCCATCATGCTTAGTCATGTTGGTGTGTCCCAATGCCTCATGGGATGTGTAGTTCTACAACAGCTGGAGGGCCGTAGTTTGAGGTTCCCTGGCTTACAGGATAAGTTCACCTTTGGGAACATGTTGCACCCATTTTTATGGTTGAACATGTAACTTGTTTCCAATGCTGCCGGCGCTGTGTAAATGTTTCCCTCTTTTCCCTTGCTTTACCTCCGTAAAAAAATGTGCATTTATTATTTTTTTTCTAAAAATTGAACTTATCCTTTAAGAAACTCTCACCTGTCTGGCTGTGTACCGTTGGAAAATACCATATTTATCTTCATATAACGCGCCCCGGCGTATAGCGCCCAACCCAAACCTAGAAGGAAAATTCCTGGAAAAAAAAAGAAATACTTAGTTTGGATGCCCCTCGTCGGTGTCTTGCCCGGCGTCCATCGGCGGCCTTGTCCGGTCCGGCATCCTTCTGCAGCCATCGTGGTGTCCTACCCGCTGTGTTTTTCAGCCGATCCCTGCTTCCCGCGCTGTGTTTGAACCACTCCGCCGACATATACCGAGCGCAGTACACTCGGGTATACTCGGGCAGGCTCGGCTCCTCTCGCGTAAAGGACGTACAGGACGCAGAGGACGTGACCGCGAGCGGAGCCGAGCCTGCCCGAGTATACCCGAGTGTACTGCGCTCGGTATATGTCGGCGGAGTGGTTCAAACACAGCACGGGGATCGGCGTATAACGCGCACCCACGATTTCCCCCTGATTTTGAGGGGAAACAAGTGCGCGTTATACGCCAATAAATATGGTAGATACAAACCATAAGGCTGGTAGTACAGAAATGCAATCCTGTTGGCAGGTAAAACTGTAAGGGCCCATTACTGTAACAAGAGTTAATGCTCCATACACCCATTGGAGCATTATACTGCCTGTTGGTTTTTAGTATTGCCCCAATGCATATGTTTTGCTGGTGAGAAATATATTACCTGCACACCTTCAAGTGATACTAAAGTCTATGTTGTTTAAAAAAAAAAAAAAAATATGTCATACTTGCCTGTAGTTGCCTCCATGCAGTTTGTTTTGCACAGAGCAGCCCAGATTTTCCTCTTCTCGGGTCCCTTTTTTGGTGCTCCTGGCCCCTCTCACCGGTTGATATAAGGTTCAATGGCTACATGTGCGGGTGACTTGGCTGCCTTTACACAACGCATGTTGATGCCAATATATAAAATGCGTTAGACGCCCCACAATGCACTGGTTTGGTTTAAATGGGCCCTCAACGTATGTATTGTTTTAAACTGATTGAATCCACATTGCATATCTAAAATGTTTTCTATAAACAACTAATATATTCCATTTTAACAACATTCGCATTTCAGTCAAAACCATTGTTTGCTGCTGAGAGATGCATTAAATCACCTAAACATTTAGTGTAACATTGCTTTTTTGCTATTGCATTACAGTTACCATTGTCACGTGTATCCATACCCAAACTCTTCTGAGGAACGACAAGAGATAATATCCGGATTGAACACAAGAATTCAAGACTTGCAGGCGGTAAGCTGAGCTAAGAACTCCACCTGTCCTCATGTACATAACATAGATGGGTGTGAGGTTCATAGTCCTCGGAACAATGTAACAGATAATACTAAAGCACCCCCCCCCCCCCATTTTTCTTTTGGTTAACCATGGTGGAGTGGACTCTGCCTCAACCAATAAGAGTAAGGCTTGTATTCATTGACCAAAATACAACGCTTCTCCTGAGTGGTGGAGGGTGCGGGAACAAGTAACTATCTATGGGGAAGCCGCTGGTACATCCATCATCCATCGTATGCAGCATAGGCCACATGGGGGTGACATCTGAAAAGTTTGTTTAAGCCAGGCTGGCCCGAAGAGTTTAGATTCATGTCTGGAGTTCTTTAATGCGATTTTTTTTTTTTTTTTTTTTTTTTTTTTTTAAGTTCGTATTTCTGATAAAGTGGTACATAATTAGTTGCTAGTAGCAAAAAAAAAAAAACATATTGTAGGTGAAATAAAGCCTTCTGCAATTACAATCATTGACCTATATTAGTTAGCACTGTCAGAAATGCAGGTACCTTGTGAAGAAAAATTGTTGAAGTTGCGTTTACAGCTAACCAGTGATCATTAAATATATAGAATTTATCTGTAAATTATCCTGAATAAAAAAAATATGCAAAAAACATACTTTTTTTTTTAAATTTATTTTTTTAATGCACCTTAGGAACATGGAGCATTCTTAACGTGTGTGGCTGTAATTATCCCAAACCAACATAAACATAAGACCAGAAAAGTATTATGGATAATATACATTTTATCATAACATACAATACCAACATTTTATAAGTAGAACACCCCAAACCTAAACATTTTCCGCTATGTAATTAATTAAAATTAAATGACATTGTTGTCATCTCCCTCCCTCCACTGCACACATGGCTAAATGCATATATGTTTTTTAGTCTGGTTAATTCCAATCGTGAAATAACATTTTTATTTTTGTAGTCATCGCTTATACCTTTTCTTGTCCTACGTTTTTTGAAATGTTGGGTATCACCATTTTTTGCCCTTCATTTCTATCTAAGGCAACAACCTCATGCTTACATTATCAGTCAAGCAGGTGGGAGAATGGATGGACAGCCGCACTCCAAAAAGTCTTGTTGAAAAAAGACGTGCTCTTTATTGTAAAAAGGAAAAAATGCACAGCACACAACAGCATACAGTGGGATAGACAGCTGACGCGTTTCGCATTAACAACTAATGCTTAGTCATAGCTTAGCTATGACTAAGCATTAGTTGTTAATGCGAAACGCGTCAGCTGTCTATCCCACTGTATGCTGTTGTGTGCTGTGCATTTTTTCCTTTTTACAATAAAGAGCACGTCTTTTTTCAACAAGACTTTTTGGAGTGCGGCTGTCCATCCATTCTCCCACCTGCTTAATTCTATGCATTGCCAGCACCCGTGTGATTCCTGAGTGGACATTGATTACCTGCCTGTGCTCACCTGGAGCGGCGGTCTCCCTACCTATCCTTACATTATCAGTCCTTGAAAGACTGAAAGTCAGTATTGCAGAAAAAGCTTTTTTTTTTTTTTTTTTTTTTAATGTAGTTGTTCTTTTTTTAATAGGCTATTCAATATTTTTGGCTGGGGTTCTGTTTTAATAACCTACCCCCGATCCTGGTGCTTATACTTGCCCTCTCTTTGCTTCCCTGCCATGCAATGTACAATATTGGGTACCTAAAGTGTTCCTAAACCCACAACCGTAAAATCACTATACTCACTGTGGAACCTAAGGGGTTAACCTTCTGCTTTGTTTAAAAAGGCAGTTTGATACAGGCTTCTCTGATCCTCCCCTCCTTCCACTGTCCCCTGATGATTTCCTGATAACACAGAGCTGATGAAGGCACTCTACACATGCTCAGTTTGATGAGTATTGCTAGAGAGGTTTTTTTTTTCTTGGAAGAGTGCATGTGATCAGCATAGGGCCAATCGGCACTGTCCAGACAGTCATGGGTTCTACAGCCTCAAAGGGCAGTCGGAAAACCCCTACAAGCTTTAACCAGTGCTTGGCTGGACAATGATAGAAGTTACAAGACTGCTATATACTGCTGATAAGAGAGGGTATTTAGCATTTTATTTTTAATAAAACTATTGCGATTTCATGCTCTGTGTACTGTGGGAGACCAGATATAGGGATTTCAGGGTTCTGGGTTTAGTAACACTTTACGTTAGGAAGGAGACATACAAGACTGTCCTTGTTTCCATGACTGCGGTGCTGTGTGCTTAACCAGCAGAAGAGAAGGATCTTAGCCCTGTGAAAGCTGTTACCAAATCAATATGGATCTAACATGGGGCCTTTTCTCCCTTGTTTCAGCACATTGACAATAGACAAATTTCCCTTTAGGGCATGGGTGCCCAACCAGTGGCCCGCAAAGCCCTCTGATGTGGCCCGCGACCTCCTGCTCTGGGATGGCAAGCGCAGATCGCGGGTTGCCAACCTGCCATCCCAGAGCATCAGTTTTGTAAATGGAGCCAGCATTAGAGGAAGCAAGCGGCTGCGGAGCAAAGCCGCATAAGCCAATGCTTTTTTTATAGCGCCGCTCATGTCACAAGCAGAGTGATGCAAAATGCGCTCTGCCTGGGACAGCAATAGCCGGTGATACCTGAATGGAAGACTGTTATTAAAGGTAAGTTTATTACTAACATCACAGTGTATATTTGGGCATATCTGTTATGCAGATGTTACTGGGCTGCTTTTAAACTTTTCAGGAAGGGTAAGCTGCACTGTGCCATAGGCTTCTGTTATTACCTGCAGGTTTGGTGCGCTTTCAGAAAGTGCAACACACCTGCAGGATATAATAGAGGTCTATGGCAAAGTGCAGCTGACCCACAGGAAAGCCGCAGGTGCACTGCTGTACACCCACAGTGCATCATCGTGAAAGCAGCCTTATGCCCCTTTCGCACCATTGGTCTGACCCAATCGGACCCTCCTTTCACCTCGATGGAGCAGCAGATGTAAATGGACTTGTGTTCATTTACATCTGCCTACCTTCAATTCAATCCGCTAAAAAAAACAGAAGGGGATCCGTCCCTTTCCGTCTGATCATATGGGAGTGCCCATAGAGTAGAGTGGGCTGTGTCCACTCTGCATATGCAGCGTGGACACAGACCTGTCATCTGCCCGCTCGGCTCATTGTGGCCCGCGACCGATTACCAAGTTAATTAAGTGGCCCTCGCTCTTCAAAAGGTTGGGCACCCCTGCTTTAGGGCTTTTAAAATCTTAATGGACATCAATATGAATTTCTTAAGTATATATTCTGTTCCTTGTAGGTGATCTCCCAAACTGAGGAATATCTCAAACAAGTTCTCTACAAGGCATCAGAGTCCATCTTCAAGTGGGTTATTCAAGTCAAAAAAATGAAAGCTGTATACCATGTGCTGAATTTATGCAGTTTTGATGTCACCAACAAATGTCTGATTGCTGAAGTATGGTGTCCTGTAGCCGATCTTCAAACCCTGAGACATGCACTTGAGGAAGGCTCAGTAAGTCCTTTTAATTGTTGTGATCTTTTTTTTTTTGCACTTTATTGCATAGTTTTTATGTCATATTTTTTATCTGTACTATTCATATTAACATGAAGTGTGGGTTTTCATGATTCAGTTAGTGTTAAACTGTACAGGGAGTGCAGAATTATTAGGCAAATTAGTATTTTGACCACATCATCCTCTTTATGCATGTTGTCTTACTCCAAGCTGTATAGGCTCGAAAGCCTACTACCAATTAAGCATATTAGGTGATGTGCATCTCTGTAATGAGAAGGGGTGTGGTCTAATGACATCAACACCCTATATCAGGTGTGCATAATTATTAGTCAACTTCCTTTCCTTTGGCAAAATGGGTCAAAAGAAGGACTTGACAGGCTCAGAAAAGTCAAAAATAGTGAGATATCTTGAAGAGGGATGCAGCACTCTTAAAATTGCAAAGCTTCTGAAGCGTGATCATCGAACAATCAAGCGTTTCATTCAAAATAGTCAACAGGGTCGCAAGAAGCGTGTGGAAAAACCAAGGCGCAAAATAACTGCCCATGAACTGAGAAAAGTCAAGCGTGCAGCTGCCAAGATGCCACTTGCCACCAGTTTGGCCATATTTCAGAGCTGCAACATCACTGGAGTGCCCAAAAGCACAAGGTGTGCAATACTCAGAGACATGGCCAAGGTAAGAAAGGCTGAAAGACGACGACCACTGAACAAGACACACAAGCTGAAACGTCAAGACTGGGCCAAGAAATATCTCAAGACTGATTTTTCTAAGGTTTTATGGACTGATGAAATGAGAGTGAGTCTTGATGGGCCCGTGGCTGGATTGGTAAAGGGCAGAGAGCTCCAGTCCGACTCAGACGCCAGCAAGGTGGAGGTGGAGTACTGGTTTGGGCTGGTATCATCAAAGATGAGCTTGTGGGGCCTTTTCGGGTTGAGGATGGAGTCAAGCTCAACTCCCAGTCCTACTGCCAGTTTCTGGAAGACACCTTCTTCAAGCAGTGGTACAGGAAGAAGTCTGCATCCTTCAAGAAAAACATGATTTTCATGCAGGACAATGCTCCATCACACGCGTCCAAGTACTCCACAGCGTGGCTGGCAAGAAAGGGTATAAAAGAAGAAAAACTAATGACATGGCCTCCTTGTTCACCTGATCTGAACCCCATTGAGAACCTGTGGTCCATCATCAAATGTGAGATTTACAAGGAGGGAAAACAGTACACCTCTCTGAACAGTGTCTGGGAGGCTGTGGTTGCTGCTGCACGCAATGTTGATGGTGAACAGATCAAAATACTGACAGAATCCATGGATGGCAGGCTTTTGAGTGTCCTTGCAAAGAAAGGTGGCTATATTGGTCACTGAGTTTTGTTTTTGAATGTCAGAAATGTATATTTGTGAATGTTGAGATGTTATATTGGTTTCACTGGTAAAAATAAATAATTGAAATGGGTATATATTTTTTTTTTGTTAAGTTGCCTAATAATTATGCACAGTAATAGTCACCTGCACACACAGATATCCCCCTAAAATAGCTAAAACTAAAAACAAACTAAAAACTACTTCCAAAAATATTCAGCTTTGATATTAATGAGTTTTTTGGGTTCATTGAGAACATGGTTGTTGTTCAATAATAAAATTAATCCTCAAAAATACAACTTGCCTAATAATTCTGCACTCCCTGTACAGTGGGCTGTATAAGTATGTATGGCAAGATTTTTCATGTGTATTTGTTTAGTTTGAGAGATCTGCTGGAACTGTAACCATCACCAACCCAACAAAATGTTTGTATTTTATTGCACTTTGTATGCAGTGACATAATGTTGTCTACATTCAGTGTAGAGACACAGAGTAGGTGCTGAGGAAGTCTTCTGCTGTAAATAGCTAGAGTAATTAATGGAAACTTTTTTTCAAGGCTGCTTTCACACTGAAAGCGCTGCTCATTTTAGCTGTGCTTTTTGTCTGCCAGCGGGGTGCTTTTTACCCAAAAAATGTGCAAAGAGTCCCGTTTTGCGGCGCTTTGAAAGCAATGCCCATTCATTTCAATGGGCTGGCGTTTATCGTTTTTTATTCCACCCAATTTTTCTAGGTATGACTGGATCAGTTATATTCCTAAACTGTATAATCAGGTGGTAATACCCTCTTGTGAATGTTCAAGAATAGTGCATGGGTTCATTACATGTCCTACAAACAGGCATGAGTAGATCTTCCTGCTGTATGCTCAGAAAAGCAGGGATGATCTGACAGGGAATGTCGGGACACCGGCTTGATAATTATAGACCCTGGGTTATGGGCTGGTACCTTCAGGTGCTTGGACACTTGCAAAGCCCCCTGTATCTACCCTGCCATTGTTCCTCATCTAATATACCCAATAGACAGATGCACGGATCACATGGCACAAGGACCGAGATCATTTTGAACAGTATATCTATCACTTGTTACCAGTATACATCAATAACAGGGCATAGCCACATAACGTAAATAAAGGTAAGACTGATGTGCCATGTGTAATTGAATAAGTTAAAATAAATAAAATGAATAAATTGTTATTAATAACCAGTGAAATGGTTAAATGGGAGGTACGTGCTTCCTCCCAGTCCTCGTCCAACAGTGTTTGCCATTTATTGCGAACCTCCAGAGGCTTTGTGTTAAGTAAGGTAGCCAAAAAAAAAACTGTTCGATTTACCGGTAACGGTATTTCCAAGAACCTTCCAGAACAGCTACTTGAGAGATGATTGGCTCCGCCCTCTAATGGAAAAAAATTGGATACAATTTAAAAGGGCCCTCCCTTCCCTCTGACCCTGAGTTGTTAGAAGATCAAGTAAACCTCCACCAAAAGTGTACTCGACAGAGGAAAAAAAAAACAGAAACTCATAAAAACACCACCACCAGGTAAACCAGGTCGACCAGTGAAAAAACAGAATAGGGTGGGAATATATAGATGCTGTCCCGGAAGGTTCCTGGAAATACCGTTACTGGTAAGTCTAATGGGGGTTTCCCCCCCTCACCTTCCAGGACAGCTCCTTTGAGAGGATAAGCAAGATTCTAGATTTTAGGGAGGGACGACAGCCTGAAGCACTTTCCTACCAAAGGAGAGGTCCTTGCTGGAAAGCATCTGAACTCTAATGTTTGACAAATGCAAGAGAGGAAGACCAGATGGCAGCTTTAGAAAATTCTTTAAATGATGTTAGAGCTGGGCGATTTTTCTCCCCAAAAAAATCGGCAATAAAAAAAAAAAAAACTTGATTCACGATTCTAATCGATTTTTTTTTTATTTTTTTTTTATTGACACCGTGCCAGTCCTGAGAAGCTGCGGGCAGGTGTTTTTAGGAGAGCCCGCGGCTTCGGCCTATTACGCAGCGTCCAGCCTTGCAGACTAGGCCGAAGCCGTGGTCTTGCCTAAAAACTCCTGCCCGCTGATCCTCAGGACCGGCGCGGTGTCAAAAAAAATGGTGAAAAAAAATAAAAAATCGATTTGCTGAAAATCTGAATCGATTTGACCTTCCAACTCGATTTACGATTCAAATCGATTTTTTCCCCAGCCCTACATGATGCTCCCGCTCTTTCTGCCCACGACGTGGCCATGGATCTCGTTGAATGCCAATCACAGTTACCATACCTAAGAAAACAAAAAACATGTTGGTGCTCCTGGAGGGTCTGGAAACGCAAAACAACTGATGCCGCCTACACACAACCGTTTTTCATGACGAGAAAAATGCAATTTTTGGTCATTTGAAAACGACCGTGTGTAGGCTCCAGAGCATTTTTCTTGTTGTGAAAAATGGGCATTAAAAATTTAGAACATGCTATAATTTTTCTCGTTGTTTTTCACGTCGTGAAAAACGGTCGTGTGTAGGCTCTAACGACGGTGAAAAAAACGTGCATGCTGAGAAGCAAGTTATGAGACGGGAGCACTCGTTCTGGTAAAACTAGCATTTGTAATGGAGATGGCACATTTGTCACGCTATAACAGACTGAAAAGCGCAAATGGTCTCTAACCAAACTTTTACTAACACTAAATTAGCAAAAGCAGCCCAAAGGGTGGCGCCATCCGAATGGAACTTCCCCTTTTTATAGTGCCGTTGTACGTTACCGCGCTTTGCTCGACCTTTTTTTTTTTTTTTTTCACGATCGTGTGTATGCAAGGCAGGCTTGACAAGAATCACATAGAGAAAAACGTTGTTTTTTTCATGACATTAAAAACGGTTGTGTGTGCATTAGGGTCAGAGGAAAGGGAGGGGCCTTTTAAATTGTATCTGATTTGTGTTTCCTGTAGAGGGCGGAGCCAATCATTTCTCAAGTAGCTGTCCTGGAAGGTGAGAGGGGAAATGGGAGTTAACTGTAGAAATTAAACCCTTAGGGCCCTGTTACCTTAACACCCCAATCATGGGATCATGGGCGGTGCAAGGACTTTTGCCAACTAAGGGAAAAGGTGCATTTTGCCACCGTCCCCCCCCCCCCCCTGCCCCTGGCGTGTGTGTGTGTGTGTGTGTGTGTGTGCGTGCGCGCGCGCGCACACACACACACACACACACACACACACACACACACACATATTCTATAAAATGCAATGCAGAATACCAGTAGTTACAGATGACTACAAATCCCAGCCATGATACATTATACAGGCTGCTTAATATATTATTGCAGGGATTTGGTGTTTTTTTTAAACTGGAAAACTTTAAAACAGTCCCCCCTTACCTGTTTCTGAAGCCTTGTAAGTCGCGGCGGCGGCTCTGCGGGTGTGTATCCGGCCTGGTGAGCGCAGCGTGGACTCGTTTTTAAGATGCCGCCTGCAGCGACAGCCCACACACACTGCTGCTCCCCAGGCCAAACCACCCCCCTCCATTAATACAGACCCCCCCTGAGGACAAACCTCTCCCTCCATTAGTACAGACTCCATCCCCCCCCCCCATTAGTACAGACCCCCCCCCCCTCCATTGGTACAGACTCTTCCCCCCCTCCATTGGTGCAGACTCTCCCCCCTCCATTGGTACAAACTCTCCTCCCCTCCATTGGTACAGCCCCCCCTCCATGAGTACAGCTTCTCCCCCTTCATTAGTACAGACTCCCTTAATTAGTTCATACATCAGTACAGACACACCCCCCCCCCCCCTTCATTAGTTCATACACAGTTAAGACATACGAGTAGCAGAGAATCTGTTGGCAGATGGACAGCTTTCTGATCCCCTCCAGAAGTACAGACCCCCCCTCCCCTCGCACTCCATTAGTACAGTACAAACCCCACCCGGGCGGCAGCTGGAGAGGACAGTGTGGAGCCGCGCCGCCCGGGTGGAGAAGAAGATGCTGACATGGACGGTGACTGGTGGAGAGAGCGGCTGTGGTGTCCAGAGAGACGCCGACAAGGAGAGGAGGAGGGAGGGGAGCAGTGAGCACTCTGGCACATCGCTGTGGCGCCTAGGTGAACTGCACCCTGCGCAGCTGTCTCAAGTCAGTCGGTCGGTCCTTCAGTTTTCCGCCCTGTTCCCGCGCTGGCGCCGTAAGGCAAGTGCCATTGTTGCCTTGCGCTAGCGCCGGCCCTGCATGGGATAGTCTGAGAACTTGGTGCTATTAACTCCAAATTGACCAGTAAAAAGCCGCACGGTTAGAGGGGTTAATAGTTTCTCTGTAAATCCAGGAAGGAAGACATAACCGTCCCTGTGTTAAATGCTATATTTTAACTACTAGTGATCATATAGATGGTATTCACTGCAGGATCTTTAAATCCTTGTGCTTACGCTCCCATAATTACCTGGGCTATCTTCTGTTGCTGTGTTGCATGCTAGTTTACTGCAGTCCATACATCGATTTAGCATGGACAGTATTCATAAGAGCATACCAATTAATTTGCAAAAAAAAACGTGTTTTGTGTAAAATCTGATATGTTCACGAACTTCCCCTTCTTAAAATGGAAGTAAGAAAAATATATGCTGACTATTACAAGCTGGGCCATAATAGTGCGAAGCATATCTTCCTTCCAAGTGATCATCTTCTAAATTCATATAATCATCTGCACTGTATAAAGTCATGACACTCTTCTATTATCTTCCAGAGAAAGAGTGGAGCTTCTATACCTTCTTTCATCAATCGTATCCCTACCAATGACACACCTCCAACATTAGTCCGAACAAACAAATTCACCTCTGGCTTTCAGAACATTGTAGATGCCTATGGAGTTGGAACGTATGGAGAAGTGAATCCAGGTTATTTATATATGAACTTTTAACTCTGTTTAAATCCCAACTCTAAGTTTATTCCCCTAACAGCGGTGACCCTTTCCCTGTAGTTCTCCTCTGTAATGTATGTATGTATGTTTTGGTGTTGGTGTTGTGTGTGTTTGTTTTTTTTTGTTTTTTTTTTTTATAACTTACCTTTTTTCCCAGAGATATTGATTGAAGGTACATTGCAGTCACAACTTTCTTTTTTTTTCCCCTCTCTTATACTATATATTTTTATAAAAATTAAGCCTGCAGTTGTTCTTTAGAGACAAATGAAAAATATTGTATTCTGACAGCTGTAGTGCATGTAATGGAAGCATCCATTTATTTTATTTAAAAGGCCACTAATAAAAAAAAAAAAATCTTGACCATTGAGGTACTGACATATTGGTGACCCGTATACAAAAAACATGGAGCACCGCTCTAAGCACTGGAAAACGTCCCCCTGCAGTCCAAAGCATAGTTTGGGTGCCAACATTCAAACAGGCTCATCCAAGCTAGCAGAAAAAGATCGGAAACCCAGCCACTATATAGGGAGGTGAAGATACTACTTCAGCCTGAACTCCTCATTGTTATGCTGCTATGACATGTTTTGCCCTGTAAATCTGGGACTAAACCTCGTGGGTGGGGCACAACATGTCAGAGGAGCATAGCCTGGAGGAGTTCAGGCTAAAGCTGTAGCTGTACCTTTGCCCCCATGGGCTTTCACACTGGAGCGGTGCTCTAGCAGGATGGTAAAAAAAGGTCCTGCTAGCAGCATCTTTGGAGTGGTGAAGGAGCTGTGTGTTTACTGCTCCTTCACCGCTCCTGCCCATTGAAATGAATGGGCACTGCAGCTATACTGCCAGCAAAGCTCTGCTGCAGCGGCGCTTTACGGGTGGTTTTAACCCTTTTCCGGACGCTAGTGGGGGTTAAAAGTGCTGCTAGCGGGCAAATGGCGCAGTGAAATTGACGATAAAGCGCTGCTAAAAATAGCGGCGCTTTACCGCCGATGCACCCACCACCCCAGTGTGAAAGGGGCCTAACTAAAATCTAGTGGAACCAATTGCCTTCAGTAGTCACCTAATTGCTAAATATAGTCCACCTGTGTGTAATTTAATCTCAGTATAAATACAGCTGTTCTGTGAAGCCCCCAGAGGTTTGTTAGAGAACATTGGTCTGCATGAAAATATAAAGACACCGAATACATGCATTACATTTATTAACCTAGTGCAGTTATTGTAATCCATGGTTGCATCTCTCCAATTGTTGGTGACCTTTCTGATTTTTATTTTTTATTTTTTTTCCTTTTTCTTGCAGCTCCCTATACTATCATCACATTTCCTTTCCTATTTGCTGTTATGTTTGGAGATTTTGGACATGGATTTTTAATGGCTCTGTTTGCTTTTTTTTTGATTCTCTATGAAAACAAATTTCAGCGAACTCAAGATGAAGTAAGCAAGATTTTATTTTCCTTGTCGTTCACTTTTTAATTCGCTCCCTGTTGCATTTTTTTTTTTTTTTTTGTACTTACTTTTTATATACTTTTATTTCAAATAACAGAGAAAATACTGCATATAACCATTTTTTAGGTCATGCTCATTTCTGAATTATCTATATACCCTATATTACCAAAAGTATTGGGATGCATGCCTTTCCATACACATGAAATTTAATGGCATCCCAGTCTTAGTCCACAGGTGTCAATATTGAGTGGGCCCACCCTTTTCAGCTATAACGGCTTCATCTGTGAAGACTGTGCACAAGGTTTAGGAGTGCGTCTATGGCAGGGTTTGACAAATTAGCTTGGAATCTAGGAGCCAGCTAAAAAAGTTAGGAGCCAGAAAACGCACCCCGTCCTGACGATCTTGCGTGCAGAAGCGAACACATACGTGAGCAGCGCCCGCATATGTAAACGGTGTTCAAACCACACATGTGAGGTATTGCAGCGATTGGTAGAGCGAGAGCAATAATTCTAGCCCTAGCTCTCCTCTATAACTCAAAACATGCAACCTATGAAGATTTTAAAGGGTAAAAGTTTGTCGGCATTCCACGAGCGGACGCAATTTTGAAGCGTGAATTTACTCGGCGTAACATTATCTTTCATAATATTAAAGAAAATGGGGATAACTTTACTGTTGTCTTATTTTTTTTATTAAAAAAAGTGTAATTTTTTTCCCAAAAAAAGTGCGCTTGTAAGACCGCTGCGCAAATACGGCGTGAAAGAAAGTATTGCAACGATCGCCATTTTATTCTCTAGGGTGTTGGGATAAAAAATATATATAATGTTTGGGTGTTCTAATTAGGGGTGCAAAGGATCACAGTTGATCCGTGATCCGAACGGGTCACCCCCTTCGGATCGGAACACACTGTGATCCGCGGATTGCCACGGCTCCGGAGCTAGGCCGAAGCCGCAGCCTTTCCTAATGTTATGGCCGCAGCTTCGGCCTACCTCTGGAGCCGCGACCATAACGCTAGGAAAGGCCGCGGCTTCGGCCTAGCTCCGGAGCCGCCGCTGTAACATTAGGAAAGACCGCGGCTTCGGCCTAGCTCCGGAGCCACGGCCATCTTGGTACACCCGGCGGCGGCCCTCCTCTGTTTACACCCACAGAGGAGGAGCCCGCACTCGTGGGACACGCCGCTCGTCTGTCGGTACTAGCTGGGGGGGTCACTGTCCTGAGAAGGGGGATCACTGTCCAGAGAAGGGGGGGGTCACTGTCCTGAGAAGGGGGGGGGGTCACTGTCCTGAGAAGGGGGGGGGTCACTGCTGTACTGAGAAGGGGGGGGGGTCACTGCTGTACTGAGAAGGGGGGGGTCACTGCTGTACTGAGAAGGGGGGGGTCACTGCTGTACTGAGAAGGGGGGGGGTCACTGTACTAAGAGGAGGGGGGGTCTCTGTACTAAGAGGAGGGGGGTGTCTGCACCGAGGGGGTACTATAGTTGGTGGGGGGGGGGGGAGATTTTTTTTTTTTTTTTTTTTTTTGGCGATCCGAAAAATGATCCGATCCGTGAGTTTTTTGATCCATTGCACCCCTACTTCTAATTAGAGGGAAGAAGATGGCAGTGAAAAATTACATTAGAATGGCTGTTTAACCAACAGCCACCACCAGATGGCGCCAGCTCACACAAGGAAGAGCTGGGGACTTTGAAAAAAAAAAAATTTTTTGCCCACCTTCCAAGCCAAGTCGCCAGGATGCTATTTCTAGTCGCCATGGTGACCCGGATTTGTCAAGCCCTGGTCTATGGGAATGCTTCACCATTCTTCCAGAAGCACATTTGTGAGGTCAGGCATTGAAGTTGGACAAGAAGGCCAGTCTCCGCTCGAATTCATCCCAAATGTGTTCTATTGGGTAGAGGTCAGGACTCTGTGCAGGCCAGTCATGTTCCTTTATGCCAAATTCGCTCATCCATCTCTTTATGGACCTTGTTTGTTCACTGATGTGTCATGTTGGAACAGGAAGGGGCCATCCCCAAACTGCTCCCAAAAAGTTGGGAGCATGAAATTATTATAAAAGATTTGTTGGTATGCTGATGCCTTAAGAGTTCCCTTCACTGGAACTAAGGGGCCAAGCCAAACCCCTGAAAAACAACCCCACACCATAACACTCTCCCTTCCACCAAATGATTTTGGACCGGTGCACAATGTCCATAAAGACATGGGTGAGCGAGTTTGGGGTGGAGGAACTTAACTGGTCTTTACCTCAACCCGATAGAGCATCTTTGGGAGGAATTAGAGTGGAGACTGTGAGCCAGGCCTTCTCGTCCAACGTTCTGACCTCACAAATGCGCTTTGGAAGAATGGTCAATCATTCCCATAGACACACTCTCTTAAACCTTGTGGACAGCCTTCCCAGAAGAGTTGAAGCTGTTATAGCTTGAAAGGGGTGGGCCAACTCAATATTGAACCCTATAGACCAGGGGTCTCCAAACTTTTTAAACAAAGGGCCAGTTTATTGTCCTTTAGACTTTAGGAGGGCCGGATTGTGGCCAGCAAAAAATGTCAGCATCAATGAGAAAAAATATGGCCTCAGAATTGGTGGTCATTAGGGGAGGGGTAGTGCCCCTATTAATAGGAGGAATAGTATCCCATCAGTGGAAGAAAGAGTGCCCTATTGTTGCTGTCAGTTGAAGGAATAGTGCCCCAAGGGCCGTATAGAAGCTAGCAAAGGGCCACATCTGGCCCTCGGGCCGCAGTTTGGAGACCCCTGCTATAGACTAAGACTTGAAGGCCATTAAAGTTCATGTGCGTGTAAATTCTGGCTTCCCAATACTTTTGGAATTAGAATGTATTTTATTCCTGACCCCACACACTCTTCACAAGATTCATTATTAACTATGTAGTGTGGGGCCTAGATAAATAACCCATTGACAATATTATCTTTGGTTAGGTAGCAACTAACTCTAAAATGTATCTTTTGAGATCAAATCTGAAGCAAAATCTGACCATATGCCAGTGTCACAGGCAGCTTAATGAACCAGATTCAAGCTTCCACAAGTGATTTAATATGCACTTTGTTCTTAAATCTTTTTGTGGGTTGAAAACATGCCACATTGTGTGGATTGAGTGGTGTTAGCCATGCACATTTGTCTTTGTGAAACGACTCAAACCCTCCCACGTGCTACCTCTACAACAGGGGTGCCCAACCTTTTTTAGTGTGAGGGCCACTTAAGCGACTCTGTAACCCGTCGTGGGCCACAATAAATGGAGCGGGCAGATAGCAGGTCGGATTAGAAGTAGGACACAAGTCGGTTTACATCTGCCACTCCTTAGAGGTGAATGGAGGGTCCAATTGGGTCAGACTGACCATGTGAAAGGGGCCCAAGGCTGCTTTCACACTGATGCGCTGTGGTTTACCAACGCAGTGTACCTTTTGGCTTTCCTGCACTTTTCAATAGACTTCTAATATATTCTGCAGGTTTGGTGCACTTTGAGAAAGCTCACCGAACTTGCAGGTAATAACAGAAGTGTATGGCTCAATGCAGGTAACCCGCAGGTGCGCTGCTCTGCAACTGTGGGTCAATTTGAAAGCAGCCCAGTAACCACTACAGAACAGATATGCCCATATATACACTGTGATTTTAGTAATAAACTGACCTTTTAATAACAGTATTCTATTCCATCCCAGAGTAGGAGGTCGCGGGCCACTGGTTGGGCACCCCTGCTCTACAACATGGATGCTAATAATTCTGTCGTCTAAGACAGACTAAGAACTGAACAGACTCCTTAACATAACGCAGTGTACATAGGACAGCACTGAATATCTAATCTGATCAATAAGAGAAGTTCATTGTTATGCCGCGTACACACAACCGTTTTTTGGGTTCTAAAAAAATCATTTTTTTTTTTTTAATGTCATTAAAAACGATCGTGTGTGGGCTCCAGAGCTTTTTCACAATCTAAAAAATGGCCATTAAAAATTTCGAACATGCTCTATTTTTTCACTAAGTTTTTAACGTTGTAGTTTTTAAGGTTGTAAAAAATGGTCGTGTGTGGGCTTTAACGACGTGAAAAACCCGCGCATGCCCAGAATCAAGTTATGAGACGGGAGCGCTCGTTCTGGTAAAACTAGCGTTCGTAATGGAGTAAGCACATTAATCACGCTGTAACAGACAGAAAAGCGTGAATCGTCTTTTACTCAAACGCAATCGGCAAAAGCAGCCCCAAGGGTGGCGCCATCCGCATGGAACTTCCCCTTTATAGTGCCGTCGTACGTGTTGTACGTCACCGCGCTTTGCTAGAGCATTTTTGTTGCACGATCGTGTGTAGGCATGGCCGTTTTAATGATCAAGTTGAAAAAAAACTATGCCTGTTTATGAAGTCGAGAACTTCAGTTCTTAGAGGGAGGACAGAGGAGTTTTTCAGATTACAGTGCAGCAAAATTGAAAAGAGCATGTAATGACATGTATAGACACATAACTAATTAAATATATATCTCTTGGTATATAATATATATCAAATCTAAGAGAGAGAGAGATATATATATCCTCTAATCGCACCAGACGCTTTACCTCTGAGCTGGTGAATGAGGAGAGAGGGGCGGATCCAAACTGCGGCTCAGTGGCTGAATAGACACACATAGCAGTGGACCAGCTCAGGCGCCCCCATAGCAAGCTGCTTGCTGTGGGGGCACTCGGCAGGAGGGAGGGGCCATGAGCGTCGGCAAGGAACCCGAGAAGAGGATCTGGGCTGCTATGTGCAAAACCACTGCACAGAGGAGGTAAGTATAACATGTTGTTTTTAAACAAAATTAGACTTTAGTATCACTTTAATAGAGGAATTCTAAGCAAAATTGGACTCTGTGGTGAACTCAAGATTGCCCTTCCCTGAATTTTTTTTTTGGAAAGGCCCAATATAAAAATGTAACCAACATGTCTACAGGTATGTATTGAAGACAAGCCACAGTCAAAGCAGGGGCAGGTCAGGTAGTGCAGACAAGGTCATGTACTGCAAAAACTACATTCTACTACTTATCACTGTCTGCCACAGTGATAAAGCCCTTAGTGACCAAATTTCTATTTGCAGAGCTTGTGTCCAGCATATTGCTGTCTCCTGCAAAATGAGGATGAGCCAAATAATGCATGGGACCGACAGAACTCTTATCCTTTGAATTCTCAAATATCTAGGTTTTCCTTGAGTATACTGCATATTGTTGTCATGCAAGATCCTATATAAAATATAACATTTTCTTCCGGAGACTTCTCTTCTCTTTTGTTAAATGTTTCAGAATATATACACACACTAAAGAGTAGTTTATAGGATTTTTCATTGATTCAACAGATTATGAAGACGTTTTTTGAAGGACGATACATTATTTTGCTTATGGGGATTTTTTCGGTTTACACTGGGCTTATCTACAATGACTGCTTCTCAAAGTCAGTGAACATATTTGGGTATAGCTGGAATCCTTCTGTGATGTATAAGTGAGTATATTGTTATGAATGTATATTGTTAAAACAACATTTCCAGTAATTGTAAATTTAAAGAACAAGTTTATGCAGCACATGTAGACACAGCCAAAACAAAACAGGGTAGTAGGCTCCTTTCACACGGGCGGACCTGAACGGGCGCTCTATGGAACGTCCAATGTCAGCGGTTACCATGTCCCCTGACATCTGATCCGCTAAAATCAGAC
Source organism: Rana temporaria (assembly GCF_905171775.1). Classification (NCBI taxonomy): domain Eukaryota; kingdom Metazoa; phylum Chordata; class Amphibia; order Anura; family Ranidae; genus Rana; species Rana temporaria. The sequence continues at coordinate 184,754,413 of NC_053489.1, forward strand.
GTATGGCGATACGTCGCCATTTGTCCTGGCGGATCGGGTGAGATCTGATAAACGGACATGTTGTCCGTTTTTCGTCCGATCACTCCAAAGCAAACAGCGGAGCTCGAAAAAGCCCCTCCCCGCTCAGTGAGCAGAGAGGGACCTGTCATCCGCCGGCTTAGCCGAGATCAACAGGGAGATCTGCCGCTGAGCTGGCAGACCGCTGCAATGAATTCGCCCTGTGTGGAAGGGACCTTTTTTATTGTATGTAATATTATAATATGTATGCGTGTTTAATTTACAGCATATAGCATTTTTTATTATGTATGCATGTTCACAGAATATTCAAACAGTAGTTGTTCCTTTTACCCCAGTGTAAAATGTGCTCAGTTTGGGATGTCTGGATTCCACTGAAGGGTGACTAATTCTAAGGGTTGGATTTATTTACAGTAGGGATAACATTATATTACAATTACAGATGAGGAAATGGGATAGGGGGAAATGGACAGGGAAAAAAAGGGGGAAGGGGGCTGTGTTCACTATCATACACACATCCTCACTGAATCTCTCAGGTCAGGGTCCTTTTTATCCAGACTTGAGACCCACACCCCAGATGGGGATGGGGTTGGTAATCACAGTCATTGTAAGACAGTTGAACCAAAAGTCATAAAAAGTTTCTTCCTCTCCCTGGCTCAACTTTCAGTTCCTTTGAGAAGATAATCACACGGATGTCAATCCAATTCATCACCCTTCAAGCACCATGCATGCCAGGTGTGAGGGGGCAGTTGAATATCCTCAGGAGTCCCACTGGTTAGAGAATGACCTTGTGCATTGTTCTAGCCCTGTTTACTACAGGCTGGCTATGAACAGCCATTTGCCTCACATCAAAGTCCTTTCAAAGCTATGTTGTACAAGCCATATTGTTCTCATGTCCCATCTGTATTATTTTATTTTTTCCAGTATTACACCCAGGAAAGATTTCATTTCGAACCGGTATTTGACTCTAGATCCTAATGTACCTGGAGTTTTTCTTGGAGTTTATCCCTTTGGAATCGACCCAGTAAGTGACTTGTGCTTTTGTATGTATACTTTGTTTATTTCTACTCTGTTCTTGGTTTTCAAGTTTACAGTGCCTTGAAATTATTCATACCCCTTCAAATATTTCAAATTTTATCATGTTACAACCGTAAATATAAATGTATTTTATTGGAATTTTATGTGCTAGACCAACACAAAGTGGCACATATTTGACGATGAAGGAAAATGATAAATGGCTTTCAACTTATTTATTTTTTTTACAAATAAATATGTCAAAAGTGTGGCGTGCATTTGTATTCAGCCCCCCTGAGTCAATGCTTTGTAGAACCACCTTCTGCTGCAATTTAAAGCTGTGAGTCTTTTTGGGCATGTCTCCACCAGCTTTGCATATCTAGAGTGACATTTTTGCCCATTCTTCTTTGCAAAATAGCACAAGATCTGTCATATTGGATGGAGAGCATTTTTGAACAGCAATTTTTTAAGTCTTGCCACAGATTCTCAATTGGATTTAGGTCTGGACTTTGGGCCATTATAACACATGAATATGCTTTAATCTATACCAGGGGTCTCCAAACTGCGGCCCAAGGACCAGATGTGGCTCTTTGCTAGCCTTTATCCAGCCCTTGAGGAACTATTCCTTCTACTGACAACAACAAGGGGGCACTATTTCTTCCACTGATATCAATGATGGGATACTATTCCCATTACTAATAGGGGCACTACTACTTCTCCTACTGACCACCAACCTTAAGGCCATATTCATTCTCACTGATGCTGGGCCCAGGGCATATTCTGCCCCCACTGGCTACAATCCAGCCCTCCTAAAGTCTGAGGAACCATAAACTGGCCCTTGGTTTGAATAGTTTGGATTGCCTTGTATTTGGCTCCATCCATCTTCCCATCCACTCTGACCAGCTTCCCTGTCCCTGCTGAAGAAAAGCATCTCCACAACATGATGCTGCCACCACCAAGTTTCACAGTGGGGATGGTGTGTTCAGGGTAATGTGCAGTGTTGGTTTTCTGCTACACATAGCGTTTTGCTTTTAGTCCAAAAAGTTAAATTTTGGTTTCATCTGACCAGAGCACCTTGTTCCACATGTTTGTGTCCCCCACATGGCTTCTCGCAAACTGAAAACGGGACTTCTTATGGCTTTCTTCTTGTAATTCTTCCATAAAGGCCAGATTTGTGGAGTGCACGACGAATAGTTGTCATGTGCACAGATTCTCCCACCTGAGCTGTGTATATCTGCAGCTCCTCCAGAGTTACCATGGGAATCTTGGCTGTTTCTCTGATTAATGCCCTCCTTCCCCAGCCTGTCCATTTATATCAGACCTGGGCAAACTACGGCCCGGCGGACCTTTTAATCCGGGCAGTGTTGCCAATAGGGTTGTCCCGATACCAGTATCGGGACCGATACGGAGTATTAGCGGGAGTACTCGTACTCCCGCTAATACCCCGATACTAAAATAGAATACTTCCCTGTCCCGCCCCCCCCCGCCGCCGCCGCCGCCGCCGCCACGTTAATCACCGCGGCGGGGAACATTACAGACAGCGTTCGTTTGAACAGCCGTTTTCCCTGCCGCGCATAGACACTCCCCCCTTGGACGGATCTGTCCAATCGCGAGCAAGGGGGAGTCGCATACACTCCCCCTTGCTCTCGATTGGACAGATCCGTCCAAGGGGGAGTGTCTATGCGCAGCGGGGAAAACAGCTGTTCAAACGAACCCTGCCTGTAATGTTCCCCGCCGCGGTGATAACAGTAGGTACGGGGGACAATGGCTGCTGTTCGGGGGACAATGGCTGCTGTACGGGGGACAATGGCTGCTGTACGGGGGACAATGGCTGCATTTGGGGACACATTTAAAAAAAAGTATCGGTATTCGGTATCGGCGAGTACATAAAAAAAAGTATCGTTACTTGTACTCGGTCCTAAAAAAGTGGTATCGGGACAACCCTAGTTGCCAACCGTCCGTAGAATTACGGAC